>NW_016107457.1:1486248-1508478 GCF_001604975.1 Cebus imitator
CTTTATGCTAAAAACCCTCAATAAACTAGGTATTGATGGAACGTATCTCAAAATAATAAAAGCTATTTACGACAAACTAACAGCCAATATCATACTGAATGGGCAAAAACTGGAAGCATTCCCTTTGAAATCTGGCACCAGACAAGGATGCCCTCTCTCACCACTCCTATAGAAAAACAAAACAAAAAACAAACAAACAAACAAAAAATTTTTAAGCTGTGCTTGGGCTGGATATTTGAGCCTATTTTTACATATATTCTTCTGTTATAATTCAGTATATCCAGTATTAATATGTGTGGTGCTTGATAGCTTGATACAGCTTTTTTGGCTGTTATTTTTGGTATTTAAAAAAGGAAGCCCTAATGACTAAAAAAGCAGTGCTCTGGAAATTTCTGCTTATACTACTTGTTTTGCTAAATGCTTTACATATTTAAATTCTACTAAAATTTACAGTATTGAAATTAAACTTAAAATAATGCTAAACATTCCAAATTCCAAATACAATTTAGCTACTTCTGCTGGAACTTTTGTTTACACTATGTATTGTAGAAGCATTTCTTTACCTTTTTTTTTTTTGAGACAGAGTCTTGCTCTGTTGCCCAAGCTACAGTGCAGTGGTGCAGTCTCGGCTCACTGCAACCTCTGCCCCCCAGGTTCAAGTGATTCTCCTGCCTCAGCCTCTCCAGTAGCTAGGACTACAGCCACACACTACCATGCCTGGCTAATTTTTTTTGTATTTTTAAGATATTTTTATTGTCTAAGAGCTTCATAAGGATCCACCATTGAATATTTTCCTTTGCTACCCTCATTTTAGTTTCAAGAATGTTTTCCAATTTGTTTTCCTTTAGTGTTAATACTTTATTATTTTAATTTTCTAACAAACAGTACTTTCACTATATTTCAATGAAAATTTTAAATTTATTTCCATGAATGCATGCATAGTGCCATTTAGTGCAGACAATGTGTGTATTTACTTATTTTCATTGCACTGTGAAAGCTGATGTGCTATATTTTAAGAAAATTTGAAATGATATCTAAATTTACAAAACACATTAATCAGGGAATAATTCTTTTCTTCTCTATCAGTTCTGCAGCATTCTTCATTGTTTCCTTCAGAAGAATTTGACAGAAAGGCAAAATGGCAGTGAAATGTGATATCAACTAATTTGTCTTAAACAATGGTTTCTTAAATAATCTGAAATTTTTATGAGAGAAAGTATATACTAGATATTGGAAATTCAAAGATGTAGCATTTTTAGCTTCACGTATTTATAGGCCATGTCAAAGGTAGCTAAATTAGAAAGTTATTGACAATTTTAATAACACTCTAGATGGCTGAATTTGTGGCATTTGAGTGTAGAAACCTTGTGGCCCAGCATTTCTGTCAACGTTTCTTTATATTTCCTTTGAGCACACAAAACTCTTGTGAAATGTCAAAAACATTATTTCTAAGCAAAAAATGACCCCCGAGAAAGAAAAGGGGAATGATGTGAGAAAACAGAAAGGGGAAAAGGAGTTGTTAAAAAGTATTTTACAATAGTTTTTGCATTGACTAATGTCATCATATTAATTATATAATTTAAGGTATTGTTCATTTTGGTGCTAGAATTTAATTGCTTTTAAAATGACTTATCTCACATTATCATTAAGAGTCTGTGAATGCCCTGTGTAGGGGATGAAAATGTCTTTCCTTCTCATCTTTGGTTCATGACTGAGGCCACATAAGAAAAGAGAAAAGCATAGAAAATTTAATATAAGCTTTATATGACATGGGAGCCTTTATAAGGAAATGAAGACTTAAAAGGATAAACTTTTGTATTTTTTATGTTAGGTTTGATGAGTGGACAGTCACGGAGAAATGTAATTGGAAGATAAAGGCATATGATTTCATGGTAATAAACTGGTGGGAACTTCACAAGGTTTGCTTCTTGAGATTCATCTCTGTCCTTATGTCTTCAGAGATAAGGATGTTCTTTTTCTCCAGATATAGAGAGGACATCTCTCCAGTGAAGGTCTTATAACCTGCCTCAGGGGAGAATGGTAGGAAAAGGAGCGACCTTCCTTCTTCTATTGTTTTCTCAAATTCCTTGAGCTTAAAGTATTTTATGGTACCATGTCCTGAAACTCATTGCTTACTAACATTTTTCTTTTACATTCTATTACTTGGTAAGTTGTATGCTTTAACTGCTTTTACAAATGTAAAGACTTTCAAAAGCATCTTTTGTAAATGCCATGGTTATATTGTAATGATCTTCAAGTGACATTTATGAACTCCAGAGGGCAAATTAGGTAATCAAGTGTGCCATGGAATAAAGTAATAGAATTTGTGTTAATGTTTATTTTTATATAACCTAGAATAAAAAAAGGTTTTATTCATGTTAGCTATAGAGATTAATATTTGATATCAAACTATCACATATACTGTATATGCATGAGGTACATTTGTATAATTGCTGTCTGCTTAGTGTTTTATAAGTACAGATAGAGATGTACTTTCCCAGTCTGATGTATCCATTCTTGTTTGATATCTTTTCCAACTGTGATAGCCCTTAAAACAAAGTATCTAAATAAACTGAATTTAGAATTGGTCATTGAGTTGGTCATTTAACATCACAAAATGTTAAACCAAGTTTATCAAAATAAGACTACATATTAATATATTATTAGTAAAATATGTTTATTCTGAAGTTAATATAAAATACTTAAAATTATATGTTTTATAATTTTAAATTACTATTTTGTCCAGTCTATAATGTTCATATTAGTATATGTGTGTATAATTTATAAAGAAATGGCTGCATTTATGAGTACACTCTCAACGTTTGTTTATATAGGGATATGAGTTGAAAAAAGTTTTAAGAATTGATTTGTATTGTATATATTCTATTTTTGAACATCTTACTTTACATAGCAAGGCATATCTGTAATAAATCCACCACATGTATTCAAAGATGGGTATTATGATTTCATTACACAATTATATACTCTTCATTGTCAAAAAGATTTCTTAAATGTGTTTTTTAACATAATGCTGTATATAGCAATTTAGATGAATTCCCTGGAGTCTAGAGGTAAACAATTTAAGATAATTTTTAGTTATGTATATGAAATCTCAACCTAGGTGCTCATCAGGAAGCCAAAATAACACCAAAAATTTAGAAGCATCTTACTATTCACTGCTACCTATGATAGTCCTCTTTTCCAAGAGATGGTTCTTATTATCCTCCCCAATTTCTCAGGCATTGACCTTGGGGGCATTCTTCACATAAAATATTAAGATAAAATTCCCTTGAATTCTGTCTCTTCAGTGGTCTGATCTCATTTTCTCTCTTATAACTTTATAACTGAGTAACAGAATTCCTTTATGATCTGGCCATAACCCATCTCCTGTTCCTCCAGTCCCATCTTATTCTTTCTCTGAAAACAACCTTTTGACAATAAGTTTTCAGTACCTGTCTTCCTGTTAGGAAATCTTAATTAAAATGCAATAAATATATGGACTTTCCTGAACCTTATTTCAGCCTTTCCTCTTTTTAGGGTCATTTGGTTTTGGCGTCTGTCAACCTGTTGTTCACCAACCTCACCTGGCTGACTAGTCAGCTGTACTTTTTTTCCCCTACATTTTGTGAGTTTTCCTTCCAAAATTTCACTAAGTTTAAAGAGAACTGCTATTCCATGTATAATGCAAGTATTTGTACCTTTGTGCCAGTAAAAGCATTCCCTGCTTTTACTCTTCTTTCACATTTATAATGCTCTTCTTTTATTCTGGCTGTGCTACCATATTTATTATCTGAGTCAACACTTATTTACTTATGATTGTATATGTTGGTTCCACCAACAATTCCATGGCCTACTTTCTTTTACATTTGGTCTTAAAACAGTTACTACCTGTTTTAATTAACATCTACTCTATCTCCAAACTATTTTATGATCCTCTTACATATTATTTATATTCATTACTTTTTATTTTAACCTAGGTCAAATAGTAGAGTTTCATTTGTGTGTTTTTATTGCCAGTTACTCAGGATTGTGCTTGGGGCTTGATTTGCATTTATGTCCTCTTGGATATGGAGCACAGAGAAAGAATGGGCATAGGAAGATAAACTTAGATTTCTTTAATATTTGCTTTCTCATTTAGTTAGGTGCTGGCACTTCTTGAACCAATCCTACTGTGGTATAATGATTTTGAGGAATCAAAATGTAGCGAATCCTTCCTATTTCTAGTTTCAGCCATTGACTAATGAAATTTGGAATCAAACTAAAAATCTTACTAATGATTTATCACAACTGGGAATTGAAATATTAAAAGTGAATCTGAGCCTTGATGTTTTTAAAGTTATACATATATTTGAAACCTTACTTGAAGATTTGAGGCGTATCATTTATTTTTAATTCATCTATCAGATAAATATATAGGAAGTTCTCCTAACTGACTTGTGGGCGGGATAGGGGTCATGAAAGTAAAGCAAAAGACTTTAAAGGATAAATAGAAGTTAGGAAGGAAAAGTTGGGAAAATAGATGAGCTACCAAGAGAAAGTAGTAAACAGTGAGTGAAAGATTACATAGGAAGTAATAGACAAGGTATAAGGAATCACTCCAACAAAGGTTTAGTAGTGACTAGGGTTAGGGTGAGATTGAGAGTTAGATGAGATTAGGTCAGAGAGGAAAATATGTCAGGTCTTTAAGGACTATTTTAAAATATTATCCCAAGGGAGTGGGGGTTGAAAAATTACCCACTGGGTACAATGTCTAATATTTCAGTACTAGGGTACACTAGAGGCCCATCCCCCATGTTATGCACGTATTACCAATGTAACAAACACATGTACCCCAGAATCTAAAATAAAAATTTTAATGCAATTTAAAATTATAAAAAGTTATTCCATGTCAACTTTTTTTTTTACATTATTAGCCAGGGAAAGATTTGAAGCATGAGAGTAACATTGTCTTCACAAGAATGGTTAGGAAAAGATTTCAACAATTATTGTTCAGATAATTAATCCTCAAATAACTTTTCCTAAATGACTTGGGTAATTTAGATGTGTGTGTCTGTGATTCCTTGTTCTGAATGATACCACTTTTACACCATTTTGGTGTGCTTATACAGCTTCAAGTGCTTAAATAGTATTACATTTTATAACCAGAATTAAGGAAACAGCTTAGTGGTAACAAACATGGACTTTGGAATCAGACAGCCTGGGTGGGAATCCCATCTGCTCTTCTTACCAAGTGCCCTCAAACAACTTAATTTCCCAT
Organism: Cebus imitator; assembly: GCF_001604975.1. Lineage (NCBI taxonomy): Eukaryota > Metazoa > Chordata > Mammalia > Primates > Cebidae > Cebus > Cebus imitator. The sequence continues at coordinate 1,491,506 of NW_016107457.1, forward strand.
AATAGTAGCTCCGATTTTATAGGACTTAATGAAGATTAAATGTGTTAAAACATGCAAAACACTTAAAACAGTTCCTTGACATGTAAGTACAATGTAACTGTGACTATTGTTTTTCCTAGGCTAGTCACATTGCGCAGCAGTAGATAATCAGTGTTGTGTTCATCTATCCACTCAACAAAAATACTATCTTTTAGTGAGCAGCTACTATGCTTGAGGCAATGTTCTAGGTACCATTTAAGTACTCTCTGTAATCCTAACAACTATTTTATCAAGATGATATTTATTTATTTGTTTTAAAAAAAAAAAGGCCTAGGAATTGCATTCAAAACTATTTAACTCAAACTTCCTGTTTTTCAATTGTGAACGTAAAGCCTTATTGAGGTTAGATAACCTACTTGCACATAGCTATTAAACAGCAGAGTCATAAGACCTAACACCGTAAAAACCCTAGAAGAAAACCTAGGCAATACCATTCAGTGCATGGGCACAGGCAAGGACTTCATGACTAAAATGCCAAAAGCAATGGCAACAAAAGCCAAAATAGACAAATGAGATCTACTTAAACTTGAGAATTTCTTTTGCTGTACAGAAGCTCTTATTAGAGTGAACCAGCAACCAACAGAATGGGAAAAAAAATTTTACAATGTACTCACCTGACAAAGGGCTAATGTCCAGAATCTACAAATAACTTAAATTTACAAGAAAAAAAACCCCATCAAAAAGTGGGTGAAGGATATGAACACTTTTCAAAAGAAGATATTTATGCAGCCAACAAACATAGGAAAAAAAGCTCATCATCACTGATCATTAGAGAAATACAAATCAAAACCACATTGAGATAACATCTTATACCAATTAGAATGGCGATCATTAAAAAATCAGGAGACAACAGATGCTGGAGAGGACATAGAGAAATAGGAGTTTGTTGGTGGGAGTTTAAATTAGTTCAACCATTGTGGAAGGCAGTGTAGTGATTCCTCAAGGATCTAGAACTAGAAATACCATTTTACCCAGCAATCCTGCTACTTGGTATACACCCAAAGGATTATAAATCATTCTATTATAAAGACACATGCACACATATGTGTATCGGCACTTTTCACAATAGCAAAGACTTGGAACCAACCCAAATGCCCATCAATGATAGACTGAATAAAGGAAATGTGGCACATATGCACCATGGAATACTATGCCATGAAAAAGGATGGGTTCATGTCCTTTGCTGGGACATGGATAAAGCTGGAAACCATTATTCTCAGCAAACTGACACAAGAACAGAAAACCAAACACCCCATGTTCTCCGTCATAAGTGGATGTTGAACAGTGATGACACACGGACACAGGGAGGGAAGTATCACACACCAGTGCCTGGGGGATGGGGGACTAGGGAAGGAATAGCAGGGGTTAGGGGGATTGGGGAGGGATAGCATTAGGAGAAATACTAATGTAGATGACGGGGGGATGGATGCAGCAAACCACCATGGCACGTGTATACCTGTGTAACAAACCTGCACGTTCTGCACAGAAAAGTATAATTTAAAAAATTTAAAATAAACAGTGGAGTCAGGATTTGAACCAGTTTGACTATTTCCAAAGTTCATGCTCTTAATAGCATTCTACAAAATAAAATCAATAAGCACCTTAGACAAGATTTTCAAGCTATCTTATTTACATATTTTTATTTAGGGATTAAAACCTACTTTGTAGACATAATAATTTACAAGGTCATAAACTGCAGCACCCATAACTTCTACAGAATGTAGTGATTACTATAAAGGATGCACATATAAGGATTATTTTCCACTGACTAGAAAGGGTAAAAGAAGGCTAAATGATTATATATTGTTATGGGAATCTACATCAAGATCAAATTCCATGGAAAGTCTTTATGTAGGTGTAGAATATAAAGGATTTATAGAATGTATATAGGGTTTAGGCCAATAAACTAAGTTTCTGAAAACTTAATATAAAGAACTATTATAAGTAAAACTAAGCACAAGATACGTTTTCAGGATGTAGAAATACTAAGTTTAAAATGTTCTATCCTGTTAGGAGACTAGACCTTAAATTAACAGTAAAATACAAAAATTGATGACTACTGCCATTTAAATTCTATGTTACTATTAGGTAGATGGTATAATTTAAGGTGACAGTTCATAACCATTCTAAATAGTCTAAGTGGTTACAAGTTAAATAAAGTTACATTTTATCATGTAATAAGTTTATGTACAATGACTTTTAACAGAACCCTTTTTTGTGGGAGCTTTAAATGTCTCCTGTCAGTCAAATTAGAATCATTTTAAAAAGAAGGACAAGGAGAATTTCAAAGTCCTGGATTAGTGCAAATTTAATTTGGTTTCATTCTCATGTCAACTGGGAGAACTCAAGGACCAAATTCTCAGTTTATGTTGATTTTGTTCCCTTTTGTGTATGTGTCCTTTTTATGTGTGACCTTTTAACATTGGCTTTAATCTGAGATTTTTTTTTCTTAACATATTACATATTGCCAACATTGGTAGGGAGTGCCATCTCCACAATGCTTTCAGTTATATATTTATATTTTTATGCTTCCATGTTTTAGTTCATTCATGTATTTATCATTCACTCAACAAATATTTATCAGGACCAGATGCTCATTTAGACAGGGTTGTAGAAAGGAGTCTCAAAGTTTTTTTTTTCCCCACCCCAACCCCCGAGATAGAACTTCATTCTTGTTGCCCAGTCGGGAGTGCAGTGGCACAATCTTGGCTCACTGCAACCTCTGCCTCCCGGGTTCAAGTGATTCTGTCTGCCTCAGCCTTCCAAGTAGCTGCGATTACAGGTACTGACCAGCATGCCTGGCTAATTTTGTATTTTTTACTAGAGATGAGTTTCGCCATGCTGGCCAGGCTGGTCTCAAACTCCTGACCTCAGGTGATCTACCTGCCTCAGCCTCCCAAAGTGCTGGAATTAAAAGTGTGAGCCACCATGCCTGGCCTCAAAGTTTTTAAAAGAATATCAAATTAATATAGTTACACTAAAATAAGATAAAATTATCCCAGTTCCTTGTGGACATTTTATTCATGTTATCCTGATATAACAGCTTTTTCCCATGTAACATTCTAGATCATGAATGTGAGATTATGTGTGGGTTGGCCATGGGACAAAGGGAAGTAGTTGATTCATCTGTTTTCCACAGCATTTTCTCTTAAAAAAAAATTACAACCATGTTTTTATTTCATCAACCATGAGATTTCCTAATTGTTCACATTATTAATAATTGTTTTTATTCTTTAAAGTTCTTAATGTAGTAACCTATTTTGTGAATTCATCATAGAAAGCATATTTTTGAGTCTTCTTCGGTATTTATCTTCACATGTCCTGTTAAAAGAATGATATAGCATGCTACTTACCAATATGCTGGAGTATTACAGAGTTTTATGTGTAACCTATGTCCATAATTCTACTTAAGCTAATATTTTTTCAGGCAGAAAGAGCAGTCATATTTAAAGCTTGACTTCTGGAATGGCAGAAACAACAGGGTTTGAATTAGTATTAAGCTGTAAGTCCTAGACTGATAATTCTTCTAGTTTTCATAACATAAGTTCCTTAATACTACTTATAAGTTTTGCCTGTCTTCAGTCACTGGGAATAATTCTGCATCTCAGGACAGACTGTAAAAAACTTAAGGTCAGGATTTTATGACCTTAGCACCAAGTAATTCTTGGCATTACTTTGTCCTAGTACATTGATTCTAGAGATTAAGCTCTTATTTTAACTTCTTTGATCAAGCCCCTTCTTATATCTGTTTCTAGCAGCTGAATCCTTGTGTTTTTATCTATAAATTAATCTGTCCCTTATTTTCTTGCCCAAATGCTAGTCGCTTCAACCTAAGGTGCTATTTTGAATACCAGGATTTTGCCTTTCATGGTTTCTCATGGGTAGAACTGTACAACTTACTGGTAAGCCTCCTTGATGCAAACAATAACCTTATAGCCTGATCTCCTTCCCATGGCCTTTCATTAGACTATTTACACTCCATGTTATACTTTGTCTATTGAATGGGACTTCTGCCATTTGTAATCTGTTAGATCTCTATCTTGATTATCTCTCCCTTCGTGTTATTTGGAGTTCTTGTGATTGGCATCTCTACTTCAAAGGTCTGTCTAATCTCCGAGTCTCTGTAAACTGACTCTTAACAGTGTAACCCATTCTTAGTCTGGGTCTCTGTTTTTATAGTAGCCAGTTAGAAATTCTGTATAAAGTTTGCCTAGTTCTGGAGATCCAGCAAACCAAGCAAACTCAGTGAATGCAATTCAAGTTGTGTTTTGGTTTAAAAACGTTTAGTAGAAGCATGTTTATTTAATTCAAATGTGTACACTTGTACAAAAGGGAGACAGAAAATTATAAAAGTACATAACTAAAACCTGTTCTGCATTTGTTTTTGTTTTTTTATTTTTAGTAGTTTTTGAAGAACTTAAATCCAAATAGACAAGAAAAGGATAAAAGCACCATTGGTTCATGGCAAGTTAGTACGTTTTAAGTGATTAACTGTAAGTGCAGTTTATCTCTTGCACTAGTCATGTTTCTGATTTCTCCAAATTATGGAAAGTGTGACATGCTTCATTAACATAGTATTTAACATGGAGGGCAAACAGAAGCAGGGTGGGTTGTTACTTCATCCAGGAAATGCAAGGGGTTGGGGAACTCCCTCCACTAGCCAAGGGAAGCCGTGAGGGACTGTGTCATGAGAAGTGGTGCACTCTGGCCCATATACTATGCTTTTCCCATGGTCTTTGCAACCTGCTGACCAGGGGATTCTCTCAGGTGCCTATGCTACCAGAGCCCTGGGTTTCAAGCACAAAACTGGATGGCTGTTTGGGCAGACACCAAGCTACCTGCAGAAGCTTTTTTTTTATGCCCCCGTGGTGCCTGGAATGCCAGCAAGAAAGAACTGTTTACTCCCCTGGAAAGGGAGCTGAAGCCAGGGAACCAAGTAGTCTAGCTCAGTGGATCCCACTCCCACAGAGCCCAGCAAGCTAAGATCTACTGGCTTGAAATTCTCGCTTCTAGCACAGCAGTCTGAAGAAGACCTGGGACTCTTGAGCTTGTAGAGTGTGGGGTGGGGGGGATTCACCATTACTGAGGCTTAAGTAGGAGGTTTTCCACTCACAGTGTAAACAAAGCTGCCAGGAAGTTTGAACTGGGTGGAGCCCACCGAAGTGCAGCAAAGCTGCTATAGCCAGATTGCCTCTCTAGATTCCTCCCTTCTGGGTAGGAAATCTCTGAAAGAAAGGCAGCAGCCCCAGGCAGGAGCTTATAGGTAAAACTCCCATCTCCCTGTGACAGAGCACCTCGGAGAAAGGGCAGCTGTGCATGAAGCTTCAGCAGATTTAAATGTCCTTGCCTGCCAGCTCTGAAGAGAGCAGCTGATCTCCCAGCTTTGTGATGAAGCTTTCAGAGGAAGGAACAGGCAGCAAAATCTTTGCTGTTCTGCAGCCTACACTGGTGGTACCCAGGCAAACAGGGTCTGGAGTGGACCTCCAGCAAACTCCAGCAGAGGGGCCTGTTAGAAGGAAAAGTAACAACAGAAAGGAATACCGGCAACATAAGCAAAAAGGATGTCCACATAGAAACCACATCTGATGGTCACAAACATCAAAGACCAAAGGTAGATAAATCCACAAAGATGAAGAAAATCCAGTGCAAAATGGCTGAAAATTCCAAAAACCAGAACACTTCTTTTTCTCCAAAGGATCACAACTCCTCGCTAGCAAGGGAACAAAAATGGACAGAGAATGAGTTTGATTAATTGACAGAAGAAGGCCTCTGACCGTGAGTAATAAACTCCTCCAAGCTAAAGGAGCATATTCTAACCCAATACAATGAAGCTAAGAACCTTGAAATAGGGTTAAAGGAATTGCTAACTAGAATAACCAGTTTGGAGAAGAACATAAATTACCCGATGGAGCTGAAAAACATAGCATGAGAACTTCATGAAGCATACACAAGTATCAATAGCTGAGTCTATCAAGCAGAAGAAAGGATATCAGAGATTGTAGATCAATATAATGAAATAAAGCAAGAAGGCAAGATTAGAGAAAAAAATGAAAAGGAACAAACAAAGCCTCCAAAAAATATGAGACTATGTGCAAAGACCAAACTTATGTTTGATCGGTGTACCTGAAAGTGACAGGGAGAATGGAACCAAGCTGGAAAATACTCTTTAGGATATTATCCAAAAGAACTTCCTCAACATAGCAAGACAGGCCAACATTCAAATTCAGGAAATACAGAGACCATCACAAAAATACTCCTTGAGAAGAGGAATTCCAAAACACACAGTCATCAGATTCGCCAAGGTTGAAATGAAGGAAAATATGTTAAGGGCAGCCAGAGAGAAAGGTCAGGTTACCCACAAAGGGGAGCCCATCAGACTAACAATGGATCTCTCAGCAGAAACCCTACAAGCCAGAAGAGAGTGGAGGCCAATAATCAAAATCTTAAAGAATTTTCAACCCGAAATTTCATATCCAGCCAAATTAAGCTTCATAAGCAAAGGAGAAATAAAATCCTTTACAGAAAAGCAAATGCTGAGAGATTTTGTCACCACCAGGCCCGCCTTACAAGAACTCCTGAAGGAAAAACTAAACATATAAAGGAAAAAACAATACCAGCCACTGCAAAAACATACCAAATTGTAAAGTCCATCGACACTGTGAAGAAATTGCATCAACTAACAGCAAAGTAGCCAGCTAGCATCATAATGACAGTATCAAAATTCACACATAATATTAACCTTAAATGTAATTGGGCTAAATGCTCCAAATAAAATACACAGACAGGCAAATTGGTTAGAGAGTCAAGACCCATCAGTGTGCTGTGTTTAGGAGACCTATGTCACATGCAAAGACACACATAAGGTCAAAATAAAGGGATGGAGGAATATTTACCAAACAAATGGAAAGAAAAAAAGAAGGGGTTGGAATCCTAGTCTCTGATAAAACAGACGTTAAACCAACAAAGATGAAAAAACAAGAAAGGCATTACATAATGGTAAAAGGGATCAATGCTGCAAGAAGAGCTAACTAGCCTAAGTATATATACACCCAATACAAGAGCACCCAGTTTCATAAAGCAAATTCTTAGAGACCTACAAAGAGACTTCGACTCCCACACAGTAATAGTGGGAGATGTTAACACACCACTGTCAATATTAGACATCAAGACAGAAAATTAACAAGCATATTCAGGACTTGAACTCAGCTCTGGACCAAGCAGACCTAATAGACACTACACAACTCTACACCCCAAATCAACAGAATATACATTCTTCTCAGCACCACGTAGCACTTATTCTAAAATTGACCATGTAATTGGAAGTAAAACACTCTTTAGCAAATGCAAAAGAATGGAAATCATAACAAGTCTCTCAGACCACAGTGCAGTCCAATCAGAACTTAGGATTAAGAAACTTACTCAAAACCACACAACTACATGGAAACTGAACAACATGCTCCTGAATGACTACTAGAATGAAATTAGGGCAGAAATAAATAAACCAATGAGAACAAAGACACAACATAACAGAATCTTTGAAACTAATGATAACAAAGACACAATATAACAATCTCTGGGACCCAGCTAAAGCAGTGTTTACAGGGAAATTTATAGCACTAAATGCCCACAGGAGAAAGAAGGAAAGATCTAAAATCGGCACACTAACATCACAATTAAAAGAACTAGAGAAGCAAGAGCAAACGAATTCAAAACCGAGCAGAAGACAAGAAATAACTAAGATCAGAGTAGAACTGAAGGGGAGAGAGAGACAGGAAAAACTCTTCAAAAAAAAAAAAATCAATGAATTCAGGAGCTGGTTTTTTGAAAAGATTAACAATATAGATAGACTGCTATCCAGAATAGCAAAGAAGAAAAGAGAGAAGAATCCAATAGACACAATAAAAAATGTAAAGGGGAGATCACCACTGATCCCACAGAAATACAAACTACCATCAGAGAATACTATAAACACCTCGACACGAATGAACTAGAAAATCTAGAAGAAATGGATAAATTCCTGTATACATACACCATCCCAATACCAAACCATGAAGAAGTTAAATCCCTGAAGAGACTAATAACAAGTTCTGAAATTGAGGCAGTAATTAATAGACTACCAACAACAACAACAAAAAAAGCCCAGGGCCAGACGGATTCATAGTCCAATTCTACCAGAGGTACAAAGAGGAGCTGGTATCATTCCTTCTGAAACTACTCCAAACAATAGAAAAAGAGAGACTCCTCCCTAACTCATTTTGAGGCCAATATCATCCTGATATTGAAACCTGGCAGACACACACACACACACACACACACACACACACACACACAATTTCAGGCCAATATCCCTGATGAATATCGATGAGAAAATGCTCAATAAAATACTGGAAAACTGAATCCAGCAGCACATGAAAAAGCTTATTGACCATGATCAAGTTGGCTTCATCCCTGAGATGCAAGCCTGGTTCAGCATATGCAAATCAATAAACATAATCCATCACATAAACAGAACCAATGACAAAAACCACATGATTATCTCAACAGATTCAGAAAAGGCCTTTGGCAAAATTCAACACCCACTTCATGCTAAAAACTCTCAGTAAGCTAGGTATTGTTGGAACGTAACTCAGAATAATGAGAGCTACGTATGATAAACCCACAGCCAATACCATACTGAATGGGCAAAAGTTGGAAGGATTCCCTTTGAAAACCAGCACAAGATAAGGATGCCCACTCTCACCAATCCTATTCAACAAAGTATTGGAAGTTCTGGTCAGGGCATTTAGGCAAGAGAAAGAAATAAATAGTATTCAGATAGGAAGAGAAGAAGTCAAATTGTCTCTGCAGATGAAATGATTGTATATTTAAAGAAACCCATCATCTCAGCCCCAAATCTTTTTAAGCTGATAAGCAATTTCGGCAAAGTCTCAGGATACAAAAATCAGTGTGCAAAAATCACAAGCATTCCTGTACACCAATAAATAGACAAAAAGAAAGATGAACTCTCATTCACAATTGCTACAAAGAGAATAAAATACCTGGGAATACAACTTACAAAGAATATGAAGGACCTCTTCAGGGAGAACTACAAACCACTGCCCAAGGAAATAAGAGAGGACACAAACAAATGGAAAAACATTCCATGCTCATGGATGGGAAAAATCAATATTATGGCCATTTTCACATTGCCCCAAGTAATTTATAGATTCAGTGCTATCCCTATCAAACTACCATTGACTTTCTTTACAGAATGAGAAAATTCTACTTTAAATTTCATATGGAACCAAAAAAAGAGCCCATATAGCCAAGACAATCCTAAGCAAAAGGAACAAAGCTGGAGGCATCATGCTAACTGACTTCAAACTATACTACAAGGCTACAGTAACCAAAACAGCATGGTACTGGTACCAAAATAGATATGTAGACCAATGGAACAGAACAGAGGCCTCAGAAATAATGCCACACATCTAAAACCACCTGATCTTTGACAACCTGACAAAAAACAAGCAAGGGGGAAAGGATTCCCTATTTAATAAATGGTTTTTGGGAAAACTGGGTAGCCATATGCAGAAAACAAACTGGACACCTTCCTTACACCTTATACAAAAATTAACTCAAGGTGGATTAAAGACTTAAACATAAGACCTAAAACCATAAAAACCCTAAAAGAAAACCTAGGCAATACTATTTCAGACATAGGCATGGGCAAAGAATTCATGATGAAAACACCAAAAACAATGTCAATAAAAGCCAAAATTGACAAGTGGGATCTAATTAAACTAAAGAGCTTCTGCACAGAAAAAAAAAAAAAAAAAACTATCATCAGAGTGAACAGGCAACCTAAAGAATGGGAGAAAAATTTTGTAATCTATCCATCTGACAAAGGGCTAATATTCAGAATCTACAAAGAACTTAAATTTACAGAAAAAAACATCAAAAATTGTCTGAAGGATATGAACACACTTCTCAAAAGAAGACATTTTTTGCAGCCAACGCACATATGAAATGAAGCTCATCATCACTGGTCATTACAGAAATTCAATTCAAAACCACAATGAGATAACATCTCATACCAGATAGAATGTCAATCATTAAAAAGACAGAAAACAACAGATACTGGAGAGGATGTGGAGAAATAGGAATGCCTTTACACTGTTGGTAGGAGTGTAAATTAGTTCAACCATTGTGGAAGGCAGTGTGGTGTTTCTTCAAGGATCTAGAACCAGAAATACCATTTGACCCAGCAATCCATTATTGGGCATATATTCAAAGGATTATAAATCACTTTACTATAAAGACACATGCACGTGTATGTTTGTTGCAGCACTCTTCACAATAGCAAAGACTTGGAAACAACCCAAATGCCCATCAATTATAGACTGGATAAAGAAAATGTGGCACATATACACCATGGAATACTATGCAGCATAAAAAAGGATGGGTTCATGTCCCTTGCTGGGACACGGATGAAGCCAGAAACCATTATTCTCAGCAACCCAACACAAGAACAGAAAACCAAACACCCCATGTTCTCGCTTATAAGTGGATGTTGAACGATGATAACAGACACAGGGAGGGTAACATCAAACACGGGGGCTTGTTGGGAAGTGGGGGGCTAGAGGAGGAATAGCATTAGGAGAAATATCTAATATAGATGATGGGTCAATGGGTGCAGCAAACCACCATGGCATGTGTATACCTATGTGAAAAACCACCTTCTGTACATGTATCCCAGAACTTAAAGTATAATAAAAAATAATACCACAAATAAGGCCTGGTGTGGTGTCTCATGCCTGCTTGTAATCCCTGTGCTTTGGGAGGCAAAGGTGGAAGGATCACTTGAGGCCAGGAATTTGAGACCAGCCTGGGCAGCATAATGAGACTCCTATGTCTAAAAAAAATTATTGTGAATTAGCTGAGCATGATGACATCCACACCTGTAGTTCTAGCCTCTCAGGAGATGAGGTAGGAGGATCACCTGAGCCCAAGACTTCAAGGCTAGAGTTAGCTATGATCAGGCCATTGTACTCCAACCTGAGTGACAGAACAAAACTCTTAAAAAAAAAAAAAACACTATTACAAATATGTCCTTAAGTTCATTAAACAAAAATTTAACTGCCTTGCAGCACAGCCTCTGAATAAACCAAAGTACTTTTTAGGTCAAATGATTTTGTTTCTAATTTGGCTTCAGTGATAGCTAATGAAAGGAATTTGTTTCTTAAAGTGAAACTCGTATTTCTGATTTTTACATTCCTTCTCAGAGAAGGAATACAATAGTTTGAATGTTTATCCCCTCTAAAACTCATGTTGGAACTTAATCCCCAATGTGGCGGTATTGAGAGGAGGGGCTTTTAAGAGGTGATTAGGTCATGAGAGCTTTGCCGTCATGTATGGATTAATCCATTTGTTGATTAATGGATTAATGGATTAATGGATTAATGGATTAATCCATTTGTTGATTAATGGATTAATGGATTATTTTGGGAATGGGACTGTTAGCTTTATAGGAAGACAACTTGAGCTAGCAAGCTTTGCCCCACACCATGTGATGCCTTGCTGTGGTGCAGGGCTTTGCAGAAAGTCCCTACCAGCAAGAAGGTCCTCAGCAGATGCTGTCTTCAACCTTGTTCTTGTTAGCCTCCATAACTGTAAGAAATAAACTTTCTTTCTGTATAATTTACCCTGTGTCAGCTATTCTGTTATAAGCAACAGAAAACAGATGAAGGGCTTATTTTGTTTCTGTTAAGTTTAGCTTAGAACTGCTTTCTTACATATTTTTTAATTTGGCCTAAACGTTTCTCCATTCATAATGAACTGTAATCTCACTGCCTGTATAAACAGACTATAACCCACTTGTACAACAAGTAGCCAAGTCTCAGCCAATCACTACAGCCATACTTCAACCACTCATAAGTGGCCAAGTATTCAGACTGTGTTCAAATAAGGCAAATGGCCAAGCGTTAATCAATCCAGCTGTCTCTAACTCATTTTTATTTTCTGCATGTCACTTTCCTTTTCTTCTCCATAAATTCTCTTCAACAACTTAGCAGCACCAGAGTTACTCTGAACCTATTCTGATTTGGGAGAGAGAGTGGTGGGAGTCTACCCAATTTGTGAATCGTTCTTAGCTCAGTTATACTCTTAAAGGTAATTTGTCTAAAGTTTTTCATTTATCATTTCCATACAGGTAAAACCAAACCGTAATTGAAGTATATCCCCAGGAAGCTATGGGCCCTCTAATAATTAATGATAGTCACCCCAGTGTAGCACTTAAGATTATATGATATTCCAAATGGTGCAGTAATTTTCTAAGTGCAAGATTTTATCAACTTACCAATTTGTAAAACATAGATAATAAATTAATGCTAAAGTATAACTCATTTAATGATTCTATTTTACTTCACTAGAAACCATATTTGCCAATTTATTTTCAACATGGCAGGTTAGTTATATTCATATTGTCTGTCAGCTCATAACTATAAATTTTATAAATTAATTAGCAGGCATACTCTGTATATGGTTCCAAACTATGGCTTTTGGTCAATAATTTGTAAAAGACTATTTAGAATGTATAAGAAGCCCCTAAATATATTTGGACAAAAGGGTTTTCTTTAAAAAAAAAAAAAAAAAAAAAAAAAAAAAAAAAAAACCTCTAATTTCCTCTAGTGCACTTTCTTCAATGATGCCAGAGTGATCTTCTAATGTAGAAATCCAACTATGCCATTTAATGATTATCTCTTATCTGTTATTATTTACTCTCTAACATAAACAAAAATTTGATTTTTGCCCCATCTTATACTCTAGCTTTATTTCCTACCATTTTTCCTACCTTTTCCTAACCATTCTGCTACACTGCCTTAAACACCCTGCTGTCTTTGAAAGCTTGAGAATATTTATAGAAAAATATTTAAAAGATAGCTTTGTATGTTAGGATAACCAACTGTGGGTATATTTAGTCTCTGAAATGAAAAATGTAAAAATGAGGTGATATGAACTCATGTCTAGTGATATGTAATGGGAGTCAGTTACTAGGGACAGTAGTCAAAACTTTGGTAATTGTAATCAGGGACATGAGTTCCAGCCACAGAATGTATAGCAGAGAGCCAAGGGCTGAGATTTTGGGAATGCCCACAACTCAACTGTAGAAGAAAAATCATATTATGAAAGTTAGAGTTCTTGGCTGAAAATAGCCAAGACTACCTTGATTTAAAACAAAACAAAAAAAAAAAACGCCCACTACAACGTATTGGAAAGATTTCAATTGACAATCAGTGTTAAAGCTTGAGGACCCAGATTGGGCAGAAAACAAGGGATGAAGCATAGCTACAACTCTGCACAGGAATAGTCTACTATGGGTACTACCACTAGTGGTATTGTCAGTGGATACTCAGCCTTTGTCATTGACCTTTCTGCCACTAGAAACTCCTTCTATGCCTCTAGATTCTTATTAAAATGGTGGGGTGATATTTCTGATCCATGTAGGGGGAAAGAAGGATTATTCAATAAATGATGTTGGGATTACTGGATAGCCATCTAGATTAAAAAAACTTTAATTGAAATGGATAAATGAATTTCTGTTCCATATTATAAATTCCTTACAGTTTCAAACATTTAGTGAAATCATATAAGCACAAGAAAAACATGAATGAAAATCTAAATATATATGTGCTTAGAATGCAGAAGATACACAGTTATTATACAAAACCCTAAAGTCATAATAAGAAAGATTGGTCACTTCAATTGCAGTAAAATAATTAAAGCACAAAAAGAAAAGATCCCTAAAATTAAAATAAAAACAGTATTATCCATTTGGTTACATTACACAAAAAAGAAGTATTCCAAGCGATTTGAAAACACAGCAATTATACTGTACATCCCTAGTGACATATACCCAAAAGAAAAAGAGCTGAAAAAGGAAACTTTAAAAACTGTTTACAGTAATCATTGTTGGGGTTGTTTGGTGATATTTTGAGACTGTTATGCTTGTATTGTGGGATATTTAAAAATAAGCAAATAAATAGTATCCTAATTCTCTCATTCCTGCTCCCCTTGAGAACCAGTCATGGGAGAAAGGAAATATGAATACAAGAAGGTGTTAAATTAAAATCCTATAGTACTGAATTTGAAGTATTAGGGAAACTCATGATGAGTTTTCTCCTTAAAAATAAAACAATAAAATGCTTACCTCTATCAAATGAAATGGCTTAGAGACAAAGATCAACCCAATAGGAATTAGTATCCTTATTGCCCAGATGATGGTCTTGAAATGCTATTTTCCACCAAAAACAACCAGTAATTTCTTAAGAATGGGTTGATTCCAGGTCTAGACAGGGCAGATAACAAGAGTATGTACATAGAATATTCTGGATGGATACAGATAAGCTGATTATGATGAATGTTTGTCGAGAGGAGAATTGAGTGGCTGGGTATTGAGGTAAGTGGTACAGTTTTCACATTATACTCCTTTGCCTTTTTTAATATTATACATTATTTGTCTTCAGAATAAAACAAAATCATTAAAAATTATGTGGAAAGATAAATTCTTGCTCATTGTTATAGTCTGTGCCTGAAAGAGCATGTTACTTGGGGGTGGAGTTGACAGGATTCACCCATATAATATGATGGCAAAACATTATACTGTTATGTGTATTTTTAAAATTATAGTTATTAACTTCTGCATGGAATCTACAGAAAAGATCACTGCCTTCTAACTAGGTTATCACCTGAGTAGTTCAAGAAAAACATGGTAGTTCAGAGTCAATTGACACATTTGGATAATTTATTAGGAGACTGAAGGAATCAAATGAATAATAACTAAAATTCATTTAACCAAATCAAGTGGTATTTTTAGAAGCATAAAAGTAATGTCCTATTTCTGAAGTCAGTGAATAGACTGGTTCCTCTACTTAAGCATTCATTTATTCAGTAAATATTTACTATTTTTGGACACTATGTAAATATTGGTGACAAGATGGCAATGACCCTGTATTAATGTATCTTATGGTGTAGTGGAAAAAAAAAACAAATTATGGAACTACTGTAAATAAAATAAATAGGGAACTTATGGAGAATTTCAGTACTAATGGGACAAATTTACTAGAATATGTGGATATTCTAGAAGGCTTCTCTGAGTGGTAATAGTTGAGCTGAGGCTAAAGGGTGGAAGTAGCTTTTTAAAAACTAGAGGTAAAGCATTATTAGACAGGCAAGCAGCCTTCATAAAGAAAAAAACAGATTTTTGAAGGATTTTTAAAAGATCAGTTAATCTGTATTAGTTGGTGAAGTCCAGAATTTATGCTTGTAGCATCTGGGCATTACGTTGATGCCATTTACTGAAGCACAGAAATACTAGGCTAGAGGAAAAGTTTGGAAAGGAAAATCAAGAGTACTGTTTTAGATATTTTTAATTTGAAATATCTATGAGACATCCAAGTGGAGGTGAACACATTTCAAATTATGAAATATAAAATTGGAAGCTGTCAGCAAAAAAGTTGATAGATTACTTATAGGGAAGAGAGGAATTCACAATACATTAGCTACAAGGATCATATGGCTATTTAATTAGAATTACATAAAGTTTAAAATTTAGTTCTTCAGTCAGACTACCTATATATCAAGTGCTCAGTAGATTCGTGTGGCTAGTGGCACTCATACTGAACAGCACATGTGAAAAACATTGTACAAAGTTCAGTGCTCTTCAGAAAGACAGCCCTGGGCAAGAAAGAGGTTATTAATCTAGATCCTGTTCAGATTCTTTTCTGTAACCCTTGACTTCAGAGATAACAGCATTCTTTTCTTTTGGCTATAGGAAGGACCCCTCTGAAATGAGAGTTTATGACCTATTTCAGAGGAAAATTAGAGAATTCTTTCATTGACTGCTTCAGGAGAGTAAGGTGGGAGATGATCAGTGTGACATTCTTACTTCTGCTATTTCTTCCAGTGTCAAGGTGCCATACTTTAGGTAGCATGTTCTAAACCTCATCAGGTAAAGGCAGAGAACAGCTGGGAAGTATCCATTGGATTTGCTACTATGCACCATATTGGTGACCCGATGAGGACTTTTGATGGAGTGCTGGAGGTAGAAACTAGGTTTAACTAGGTTTATGAGTGAGTAGTAAGTGAAGAAATGGCAATAACATTTGGCAGGTGTTTGGAGAAGCTTGGTTATGAAGGGAAGCAAAGAAATGGATTTTCTAATGGGATATAGAAGTAAGGGTTTTACAAATTCACATATGTATGTATGCATGCATATATATTTTATTAAATTGTAATGTAAGCTTGAAAGCGTAAACTCTAGATTCATTGATTAATCTTTGAATCTTCTTGCACTTAGGCATTCAACAATAATGCCTGTCTGTTGAACGGGTCAGACTTCTAACTATCTGAGAAAATATTTTACTATTTTTGGAGATTCTAATCCCCCAAACTTAGATTTTCACATGTAGAGATAACTGCTTTTACCTTTTGATAGCTTTGAGATGGTAAGTGTTAGTATATACTAGACTACCTTTTACAAAAACATGTTATTTCCTGTATTTATTTTGCAGCAGAAACAGTTTTTAGTCTTCAAAGTGTGATGGGAATTTGAAGTGGAGAAAAATTGTCTAATCTTTATATTTAAGAAGCTAGACTTCAATGTGCTGATCAATTTTTTAAGCAGTGCTATGAATACAAATAGAACCTCAATTTTAGAGAAAGCATATTACTGGCTGGGCGCGGTGGCTCACGCCTGTAATCCCAGCACTTTGGGAGGCCGAGGCGGGTGGATCACGAGGTCAAGAGATCGAGACCATCCTGGTCAACAGGGTGAAACCCCGTCTCTATTAAAAATAAAAAAAATCAGCTGGGCATGGTGGCGTGTGCCTGTAATCCCAGCTACTCAGGAGGCTGAGGCAGGAGAATTGCCTGAACCCAGGAAGCGGAGGTTGCGGTGA
>NW_016107457.1:1508518-1524215 GCF_001604975.1 Cebus imitator
AAAAAAAAAAAAAAAAAAAAGAGAGAAAGCATATTACTATGCAATGGATCCTCTAGTGTTTAAAAGCATGTTTGGTAAAAATGGGTATAAAATAACATGATGAAGTAATTTGTCAATAACTATTATGTATATATTTTAAGATACAAATTTTTGAATTTCTAGTGCAGAAAAAATATACCTCTTTCTCATTTTTCTCTGTAATATACAATTATAGTGTTGTATTCCAAATAAAGATTTGCACTGGAAATGTTTTAGCTGCTTCTCTGTATTCTGATTATCTCATATTCATATATTACCACTGTATATTAAATTTTTATATTTTTACATAAATTTATTGTGTTTCCCGCATGTTCTCACTCATAGGCGGGTGAACAATGAGAACACATGGACACAGGGAGGGGAGCACTACACACTGGGGTCTGTTGGGGGGAAATAGGGGAGGGTCAGTGGGGGATGGGGAGTTGGGGTGAGATTGCATGGGGAGAAATGCCAGATATAGGTGATGGGGAGAAAGGTAGCAAATCACACTGCCACGTGTGTACCTATGCAGCAATCTTGCATGTTCCTCACATGTACCCCAAAACCTAAAATGCAATAAATTTTTAAAAATTGATAAAATAATCATAATTTTTGGTGACAATTTAGGTCTGCCAGTTTTGGCTCAAGAAAAGTTGATTTGATTAAAAAGACAAAATAGCAGGAATCTTAATTGGCAAAGTTAGATATGAACAAAAAATAGGCTGGTAGAGTACATATAGAGAAATTCTTAATGAAGCTCCAGAAACTAGTAACTTCTGAGAAACATACAGGAATATGTATTCTATTCTCTTAGACACTCCTAAAAGACATAACAACTGACTTCTCTTCATGAGAGGCCAATAAAATGATGAAAGGTAATACAGTGTAGTGTTCACATCATGCCCCAGGTTCCTGAGAGTAGTCTAATATTATGAAGGAGGAAAGGGCTGTATGGTATTTGTATCTTGGAGAATGGGTAACCACATATTGTACTGCCTTCTTCTTAAAGGGTCTTTTGTTGTTGTTTTTTAATTGAATATGTTTAGCTAAATTCTGGTTTAATAAGCATGTCCTGGTTTAATAAGCATTTACTCATGAATGTATAATCAATAGCATATATTTTCAATAAAATTATTTCAACAACAATAAATGCATAAAAAAATTTATTGTGTTTCACAATGAAAGGGCAAATGTAGAGAAAATATCTAAAATGTAGTCCATAAATTTTATAAATTATTTTCAATTCTAAAACTAAAATTTGGATAAATTTAATGTGTTTATGATGATTCATAACCAAATGTAAGGAAAACTGAATGTAATCACTTCATACTAAGTAGATGTAATAGTATTCTGTCATTCTTACCTTATTTTTTAAGAAACAGTGCTTTTTAAGAATGCTCACCAGAACACTTTGTCCTTCATATCAAGAGATTCAGGTATGCTGCCATTGTGCACCTTGAACTAAGTTCAGACTTGTATACTCTATTCATTGCTACTTTTCAGTTGACCATCCAAAGAAAAATGTATGACATTAATATACGTATACTTGACATCAGACCCAAAGGGGCCAGTGGCATTGCTCTGAGTCATCCAAACCCCTGAGCTAAAGATTTGGGGGTTCTAACTAGCTGTTTTTGTTTTTGAACATTTTGGGCCTGGATGATTATATTTTCTTGTTATAGACAGGGTTGGATCCAGGCTTTATGGTACCTGAAGTTTATATAATTTTAGGTGCTATATTTGGGAAAAAGAATACAAACTTATGGAGACAAAAATCAAATACTAGGAACAAGTACAAGTGATGGGCCCTTGAAGCTTTATTATCTTCTGGTAAATTTACTCCTCCTATTGTAGAAGGTATCATTCTCCTCATTTATAAGGTGAATTACTTGAATACAAATAAATTTTACTAATTTAATCTCCTTAGACCATAGAACTCCAAAACTGGCAGAGATATTTGATCACGAAACCCTGTCAGATTCTAAAGTCTGTACAATGTAGAATAATAGGGTAGAATAGAAGAATCTGTGGCCTATACATGTACTAATAGGGTGCCATAAGAGTTCTAAGAGCGGAGCTATCTGTAGACCCTGTAGTCATCAGGAAAGGCTTTTGGGAGGTGAGACTTGAGATTAAAGAATAGGTTAAAAATAGGGCTGGATTCATATATTCATTTTAAAAACATTTTTTGTGTCATCTTGGTCTGATATAGTTTAAAGGACTCTTTAGAAAAAACAATACATAATTATAAATTAAAAAATTGTGTATGAGGCCCTGAACAAGCTTTATTAATCTTATAACTCATCTCTTATTACAATGTAATAGATTTTATGTTCACAATTTATTCATTTTTATTTTTTTGAGACAGTCTCTCGTTCTGTTACCCAGGCTGGGGAGCAGTGGTGTGATTTTGGCTCACTGTAACTTCTGCCTCCTGGGTTTAAGCATACAAAATTTATTCTTTTAGGGGAGATGCGGAATCTGTCCTCAGCATATTATATGTGTGCTTTAAAATTAGCTGTTGTTGGCCACACACAGAAAACTAATATTCTAAGGATTTTGAGAGACTTTTTGATGCCTCATAAGCATATTTGGACTGTCCTGCATATATTCATAAAAATAAGTGCTATTTAGTTGATGACAAGTAGGAAGCCAAAGAAGTAGAGTTAGGAATAAATTACTATAGTATTAATAGTTCATTATCTTGTACATGGAAAGTATTCTTTAGTTTGATATTTATATTCTGTAATATGGTAGGAAGAAATGAAGTACCCATCAGTAAGGTTTCCTATAATCAAAGTGTCTGTAGTTACTCAGGAATAAAGAAATTAAAATGAGGTTCACTGACTAGCCTCTGTTTTGTGAAGCTGGTTTCTTACTCAAAATTGTTTTATCCATAATTGCGTTTGTAAGTCACATTATGCTAATTGGATATATTTGTTGATAAAGAATTTATCTTAATTTTATTATTAATAGTGGTCACATTTTGCAGAAAGAAATTTTAGACTTGATAATTGATATTTCATTATTTTATTTTATGCAAGGACCTTTATATATGTCAATGAAATGAATTTGCTTGTAGATGTATAAATTTTCAAGATTATTCAGTACACTTGGTGAAGCATTAGTATCAGAGAAAGAGGAAACAACTGGTCGGGCACGGTGGCTCACGCCTGTAATCCCAGCACTTTGGGAGGCCGAGGCGGGTGGATCACGAGATCAAGAGATCGAGACCATCCTGGTCAACATGGTGAAACCCTGTCTCTACTAAAAATACAAAAAAATTAGCCGGGCATGGTGGCGTCCGCCTGTAATCCCAGCTACTCAGGAGGCTGAGGCAGGAGAATTGCTTGAACCCAGGAGGCGGAGGTTGCGGTGAGCCGAGATCGTGCCATTGCACTCCAGCCTGGGTAACAAGAGCGAAACTGTTTCCAAAAAAAAGGAAGAGGAAACAACTTTGAGCTGATATCAGTAAGGATAGATACGATTTTCTCTAAGGCAGTTTTAGAATCATGTAGTAATTTCACTTCAAATGTGTATCTTCCTCAGAGTTTCTAGTTAACTACATGATATTAAACACAAAATACAGGTCCTCACTGAAGTTACATAAAAATAACAAAAGGACAAGTACATGAAAAAGCAGACAAATAGGATTATGCAAACAACTTGTATTTGTTCTATAATAGTAGAGAAAAGGAATAGCAAAAGCAGTTCAGACCCTAAGTTTAATGTAGCTTCTATCTTCTTTCACACCATTTATTGTGCTGAATTGCTAATAACAAAGTGAATAGGTAGGCCTCTTTTTCTATCTTATTTTTATTTACTCGTGGGTGTCTTTGTTGATGATTTAATTCTATAAAATGACAAAAAGATAGGCATAAATAGTCAACTATTAAATAACTTAAAGTTCTATTTTTTATCATTCTTTTCAAATCAACAACAAAACACCACCAAAAAGCATGGGAGGTATTGACAAGTTCCCTCGATTTAAAGAGCTCGAAGTTGAGTTAAGGAGAAGCTAAGTGACTCAGGCAAGCCTGTGTAACATGTAAGTGAGACGTGTTGGACCAGAAACTAAGCTTCTGTATTCCTACTCCACTAAACCATGGTGTCTCAATTGTCTTCTTGCAGGGAAATATTGCCAGAAAGTGGTTTTTGAATGCAAGTATATATGTAATTTAATCATGAGGTGATGGAAATATACTACTAATAATAAATTCAAGAAGTTTAAGAAAATTGCACTTGAGAAAAAAGGTGGTAACCTTAAGTTTTCTTACTTTTGGAATTGAAAGTGACTTTAGGGAAAATCTAATACAGAGCAGTTCTGTTATTTTTTAACTACAGAATAATGAAGATTAGTTAAGTGATTTGCCCCAAACAATACAAATAGTTTTAGAGCAACTATGGTAAGGCAGGTATAGTACAACAGTGGTTAGGAACCTATACTTGAATGCCAGACCTCTTGGAATAAAATCTTATACATCAGTTATTTGACATAGGGCAAGTCATGTAACCTCTTTGTACCTCATTTCCTTATCTATTAAAATGGGGATGATAGTGTTTGATAAGTTTGAGAATTAAAAAATTAATAATGATTGTAAAACACTCAAATTACTGTCTAGCTGGTATAAGTAAGTGCTTAATAAATTTTCCTATTACTAAAAGGCCTTGATCCAATGCTGTATTTAAATAAATATTGTCTATTTTGGTTAACTGAGAAACCTTTTGTGCCTCCATTTGCCCAGACTAGACTAGACTCTGTCTAAATTACCATCTAGTCTTTTTAATCATATAAAATTGTTTGATTTGTTACATATTTCTGTTTTAGAAAAACTGTCTTTTATTGTGTCACCATCTGCCAAAGGCTTTTTAAACTTGATTTGCTGGATACTTTCAATATTATTTGAATAGTGAGGCAAGTAAAAAAACAAATTTACCTCATCTTTAAAACACGTTTAACAAAATGGATGTATTTTGTCATTGCCATTGTTTTGGCTTTTATAAAGAGCAATCACAAAAAATAACATTTAGTATTTTTTAGCCCATGTACATGTATTTTGAATAATTTAATTGTATAGTAGATACTCAGTGAGTTTCACTTTTTCATTTGCTACTTGTTTACTAGTGCTTCAGTTCACCTTTAGCAGCAATGATCACATCCATTTCAAATTGATTAAACAATTTAACTTGGAATTTAACATTAGATATGGCTAAGAGAGATAAGCTTTTAAATAGGAGTATGGAGCCTTAATCTTGTGCTGCTTCTTGTATCAGTGGAACCAGAATTTTGTGTTTCTTCTGTGAACTGCGAAAATCTAGTGCTGTATTGCGAAGGATTAGCACCACAGAGATAAATGAGTTTTCCTGGCTTCTCATAAAAGCTCAAAACTGTAAAACCCTTGAGAATTGTGAATTCACTGCATTTAGATTCTTTCAAATATTAGCATCTTGGGCTTCAGATTCTGAAGTTCCAGGATGGTCATATTCCCTGCTATTGACCACATAGGTTGTCAGAGAGGAAAAGTTTTCATTAATATTTATTGTCAGATAATTCCATATAGAACTACTTTGCTAATGTTATGACAGTTAAATTTTCATGTGCTCTATTTGTAACTCCTAACCCTTTGAGTACTGAGAAGCCATGAGAAAGGGTTAGTATCAGAAGTTTCAGTAGCCCAGCAGCTGGTTCAATAAAAGTAGTTTCTTCATTGGTAAAGAATAAAATAGTGCCTCATAAAACTTTCTTGAAAAACGAATTGGAATTCCCTTAATAAAGAAGTACTGTTATATGGATTTCAAACAAGCCCAGGAGCTACAATCACAGAATAATTCGAGATTTTAAGATACAAAATTGAATTGAAATGCCATTTAAATACTATGGTTATAGGGGAACTGTGCTTTTTTAACCATCATTATTAATGATATGAAAAAACAAAAAAAATGCAGATAATTAGAAGGTGGTGTAAGTATAAATGTAAGAAATAATTCAGAAATAGGGGCTTAAGGATTAGATGCATAGAGAACAGGCAATAAAAGTGAAATATTCTATAAAATTAAAATGAGAGACCTGTGGAAATAAATAAAGCACCAAGTAGGGTGGCAAGCTATAAGGTTAAAAGAGACTTTAAAGAAAGGAAATTAGATGTGATCTGCAAAGTGATTTGGTTAAAAGAAAAATCAAAACAAAAAGGAGAACATATTAGAGAAACATGAGGTGATCTAGAGATTGTTTATACTCAAATGTCATCACATCAAAATTAGGACATCATAGCCTTTTTCAGTATGTATGGATTTACTCAAAATAATTGAATATAAATGAACACTAATGAATGTCAGAAAAGCGGGGGGATTTCAAAAGAAAAATTTCATTGAAGATTATTAGAGGCACTGATGCTCTGGAGTGAGTTACAAAAGTTACACATTAATTAGACCAAGCAATAGAGTGAATAATTGCATTTCATATTAGTGCATTGTCATATCATATAACATTTATTATCTACTACATGCTAGATGTATTAGATGATTTATATGTTTGCATAACCCCATTTCCTACTCATTTACCTTCTGAGGAAACAGCCTTACAGGATTGTTAACATTTATTCAAAGTCAAACAACTTTATGTAGCATAGCTAGAATTCCAACCCATGTCTGACTAGTAGGCACACTCTTAGCCACTCTGTAACTAATCATTGTGTGCTTATTTATGTGGGATATAGCTAGCAACATAGGAAATTCCCTGGGATATTAGCATAATGGAGGTATGTAATTTGTGATCAATGTTGAGAGGTTTCCAAACAAATGCAGCTTACCTTATTGTAAATGAACTTAAAAATTTTCATTGGCCTTTGGCTTAATTCAGAGATCTGCCCATAAGGTTCTATTACTTTGCTCCATTCTTCTTGCGTCAGTCTTGCATTCAGACTTGTCTTTTCCTGAATAATGTTATCTTTTGTCCTCTTTTGAGTGCTACCTCAATGCTGAGCAAGCCTATTTCTAACTTTCTTGTGCAGGGTAGCATAATCTTTACTTTCCATTATGCCCTAGTCCCACAACTTGTTGACTATTTCAATACCTAAGAAATTTATCCTCAGTTCCTAGCTTACTTAAGTTCTGTAAGTTGGATATCCATAATTGTGATCGTCTTAAATCTGTAAAACACCACACCTTGTTTTGTGTTTATCTCAATACCTAAGATACTTATCCTCAGTTCCTAGCTTTAGTTCTGAAAGTTGGGTATCCATAATTGTAGTCATCTTAAATCTGTAAAATACCTATGGATGGGAAACCACTGGATGTACAGAAATATTAACAATGACAAAATAAAAATAACTGAGTTCAATGATGTCAAAAACATCAGTCAGTTTAATTCACTATTTTTAAGACAGGGTCTCCTTCACTAAGGCTGGAGTTCAGTGGCATGATCATGGCTCACTGTAGCCTTAACCTCCCCAGGCTGAGGTCATCCTCTCACCTCAGCCTCCCAAGTAGCTGAAAATAGGTGTGCATGCCATCACACCCAGCTAATTTTTGGCTTTTTTGTAAAGACAGGGTCTCATTTTGTTGACTAGGCTGGTCTTGAACTCCTGATCTCAGTTGATCCTCCCACATCAGCCTCCCAGTGCTGAGATTATAGGCATGACCCACTGCACCCAGCTCAGTTGCCCTTTTTTATAGATAAGTAAACTAGGACTCGGGCTAAATGATGTGACTAAAGGAGTAGGTGATTAAAAGAAACATGCAAGTCTTTATTCTTCCAAGTCCATGGACCTTTCCATTACTATATATCATGCTCTCTCCCAGTTTAGTTTGTTTGGTTTCTAGTTTGACTATTGTGTTACATGGGTGAGTATTATGTCATATGGATAATACTCAGCATATAATTTCACATGGTACTGGGTCTTAGACTTGTTTAAAATTCATTAATTTCTGAAGTCTACAATTAAGTTGAATGACCTTCTAAGAAAAATGTATGTTAATCTGCACCTTTGCCGATTTTGATGCCCACAGAGAATAGTCTTACCCAGCCACAAGGGAGGCTGATGTGGGAGAATCACCTGAGCCTGGAGGTTGAGGCTGCAGTGAGCCATGATTGTGCCTCTGCACTCCAGCCTGAGCAACAGAGTGAGATCCTGTCTCAAGAAAAAACAGAGGAAAAAAAAAAACAAACAAACCAGAAGAGCAATTGATCAAATGGGTTTAAAGTATCAGTTCTTAGAACTAGTGCCAAGTCAGAGAAGCTTTCATCGGCCTTCTCTTAAGTTAGACAAATACAGAAAATTTAGTGAGTTCTTCATAAAGTTGAATTTATTCACTTTAAAGGAGTGTCTTATCCTGAAATTAAATATTTCTACATTTGATGTTAAAATAAATTACATTGTAGTCATAATAGAATATTGTTTTCTTTTTGCTCTTCACAAAATCAAAACAATTCTTATTTTGTTGAAATGTTGCTAGTCTATTAAATGAAAGATTGAGAAATATTGACTAGACTTCTAAAGTCATACTCAGGAGTGTATAAATCTATAATGTATAAATAGTAACTCTGGTATTTATTCTTATCTAATATTATAGTAAGCTGCATAAGAATAATCTGGTGAATGCTGCCAGAAATGTCAAGTTAAAAAACCCAAGAAGCATGAAAAGTTTAAAAGTCTGATGAAAACTTACTGTTCTTAATGTGTTAAAGAATTTCCAAGTAAGATGATACTTTTGGGCATAAGCATCAAAGTACCCCCTTCATAAGACCTGGGCCAAAATGAGTAAGAAATGAAAATAGAGGAAAACTCTTATTAATAAAAATGATGTAAGGGTTCCATCAGCATCTGAGGAATCTGTCATATAATTTATCCATGGAATCCCATTGTAAAAGTTTTTATTCCTCCTCCTCGTCCTCAGAAAACCACACAGTATTGCAGGAAAAATAGTAGAAAAGCTCTTGGAAGATGTGTTTTATCACCCTGTGATTGGGTGGAGTGAAGGATGGACAGCTAGCAACTTCACTTGGAATTTTCCTTGTTGCACTGATCAATAATTATTGAAAGTAGATATGCTAGGGACCTCAGAAAGTGAAGCTCTATCTCCTGGTTTGAGGCTGGCTTCTAAAATGGTAATACACTTCTCTGTGAGAATCAGCAATTCATGGGAAGAATTCAGACCTAATTACAAGTTGTGACTGGAGGAGAAAGTCAGACCAGGCAGAATACTAGTAGAAAGCCACTCCAATTAGTAAATTAACCAAACCAAGAGAATAAACTAATATGAAGTTTTTTTGCTGGGATTGTCCACATTGCTATTTTTTTTCTCTTCAGACTTTAGTCTCTTAACTAGAAAAATGAAACTTATATAACTACCCCTTCAGATTAAAATCTAAGGAAAATTTTAGTATCATCTCCTAGGAAATTAGGAGATTTAAGCAGGATCCGTCGATCCTGTGCTAGACCTAAAAACAAGAAGTTTCTAGGACTTCCATAGGATAAAAAACCAAAATCAGACCTACCTATGAAAAAACAAAATGAGATCTCTCTATGAAAAGATTCTACAGAGAAATAGGTAGAGGAAAATTTAGCAATAAGAAGCAGAAAAATAACAATTCTGTGATATTTATAGTAAAACTAAATTTTATGGATTCCAATTTGTGTTCTCAATAAAATTCAAGAATTGGTTTAATGAAACAAAGATGAAAGATTAGTTAAGATAAAAAACAAATATATAAAGAGACCTAATTGAGAACAGGAGAGAACATTAGAAAATAATGTTATACTAACTTTAAAATTCCATTAGTAGCAAAGAGTGGAAGCCACACAGGAAAAAAATCAGAGCGGGGGGAACACTTAGAATTTTTCTTTCAGAACGTTAAGGAAAAGATACAGATGAAAATAAATGATGATATACATGGAGGACAGAAACAGATCCAGTATACAGATACTGGTGGTTCCCATACAACCAAACTGAATTATCAAGCCTTTATTCATTTATGGGAACAATACAAGCTAGAGGCAAAAAGAAGGCCCTAGTATGTTATTTCCACACAGCTACACCAGGTAAGAGCCAGGTGGATGTAATGAAGATGACGATGATGGTGGTGGTGGTGGTGGTGATGGAATCATTGCCAAGGAGGAGTTAGAGTGGAGAAAAGTGCCTCAGCCAATCCGCCCTATTCCCCTTTAAGAAAGTGTTGGCGGAGGTGTCCTATAAGAGGTACCTAGGCTAGGGAATGCAGATATGCATATGAACATGGCACCAAGTCTGGTGTGAAGAGAGGGGAGCTAGCACCATGAGGTTGGTCAAGCAAAGCTTTGTAAATGCCTATGATAGGGTATGAAAGATAAATGAAGTTATAAAAAATGGAATGAAAACTTCATAAATAATTATCTCGAGCAGACGCGGACCCAAGTATTCTCTGAACAGATGATTATTAACAAGCAGGTGTTCTGTTTTCTCATGGAACAAAGATAAACTAGGCAGGCAGCTGGTACCTGCTTACCAATAATCGAAGACAAACTAGAAAGCATTCTGCAGGATGGAGCTCACAAAAAAAAAATCAGAATATTGCTCTAAAATATTAAAGGGTGCCATTAGAAAATAAAAGTAAAAATATTTCAGTTTTCTTCATTTTACATACGGAAGGTTTAATAAATATGTTTCACTCTTGGTATTAAAGAAAAATAACTTCTAGTAAAAGATGGGATTTATAACTTCCAAATTATGGTAGAAAAGAAATTTCGAAGAAAATACAGCCCATATAGTGAAAGATAGAAACTAAGGGAAAGCAAGGAATGTAAAATAAGATCTCATAGGCAAAACGAAACAAATGTAGGTCTCAGTCTATTTTCTGTTGATATAACTGAATATCCAACACTGGGTAATTTATAAAGAAAAGAAATTTATATTAAATTATAGTTCAAGACGCTGAAAGTCCAAGATTGAGGGCCTACCTAGCTGGCTTCTGGTAATGGTCCTGTTCTGTTTCACAGCCTGGTAGAGAAGCAGCAAGGCAAGCAGGCATCCAGAGAAACACGCACTAGAGGCTAGGCTTGCTTTACAACAACCCACTTTCTCTGAAACTAGTCTTCTTTCTGTTAGGGTGAGAACTCACTCCCATGAGATGGTACCGGAGACCAACTTGGTTGTGGAGACCCCAACCCACCAGCGCTGAAGGAATTAAGAAACAAAGATAAAGTGCAAAGTAGGATAGACAGCTAACAGCATTTCCAGCTGAGAGCCTCCAGCAGTCGCTGACCCACGTATTTATTTTCTCTGAACAGGTGATTATTATTTACAAGCAGGTGTTCTGTGTTTTCTCATAGAACCAAGATAAACTAGGCAGGCAGCTGGTGCTTGCTTACCACTAATCGAAGACAAACTAGAAAGCGTTCTCCAGGAGGGAGCAATGGGGGCAGAGTCACATATCCCATATTTAAAGAATTGGTTTAACTAGTGTATGATATGCATACATTGCCTACTATTTTAGAATACCCTGAGC
Source organism: Cebus imitator (assembly GCF_001604975.1). Taxonomy (NCBI): domain Eukaryota; kingdom Metazoa; phylum Chordata; class Mammalia; order Primates; family Cebidae; genus Cebus; species Cebus imitator. The sequence goes on from NW_016107457.1 coordinate 1,520,019, forward strand.
AGTTTTCATCTCAGGGCCAGCTTGGTTTCCCTTACCGTTGTTCTTAGTAACAATAAAATCCATCACACATGTTAGGACTTGCTATCAGCAAGATGGCATTAATCTATTAATGACAGCAAAGCCCCCATGATTCAAACACTTCCAACTAAGGCCTCACTTCCCAATGCTGCTACCTTGGGGACCAAGCCTCAACCTGAGTTTTGATGGGGACAAACCATATTCAAATCTTAGCAATATATTATACTTACTCAGTATGATAAGCTGGTCATTTTTAATTTAAAAAAAAACTATAATCCCTAATGAAGACAAAACTCTCAAGTACATATATACTTCACACTGTGGCATCAAGATATATAAAGAAAACCTTTTAGACACATAATGATAAGCTAGCTGAAACACAATGGTAGAAGAAAACCTCAAGAAGGCAAAAACAAAATAAGGGTGGGGAGTATCTGAATAGTTTTCCTTTTGAGGATCATGCTTTTAAGTCTGAGAACTCTTTGTTTAATCCTAGGTCCCAGTGATTTTCTCCTATTTTCCCTCAAACTTTTATTGCTTCATGTTTTAAAGGATTTGATCTATTTTGAGCTAACTTTTGCATAAAATGGGAGTTTTAGGTCAAGATTCAATTTTTGCTTTTTAAGATAAAATAAGATTTTAATTTTTGCCTATATATATAAAATAATAGCAGATAGAATTGGTAAGGGTGCAAAAATAGGCACTCTAAAACTGTAATTGGGAATACAAATAGGTAAAAACTAATATGATTTAACATTTGCACTTCTTGGGATTTCTTCCAAGATAAAAAAAAATTGATATGCCCCAAAACGTACTTAGAATAGTGTTGATTAAAGTCTTATTCCAGAAAAACACTGGAAACAATGTAACTGTTCAGTATTAGGATGACTGAATAATAGAATACCTAAAGATTAAAATTATATATAGCCATGTGAAAATGTGCACAATATATTGTTACATTAAAAAGTTACAAAATAATATGTAAATGCTATATAGAGAGATGTTTTTTCCTAAAAGTTCCAATAATGTTCAATGTTACCACTAAGAGTACTTTTATTTTAAAAACTTTATTATAAAGCAGAGAATAGTTTCAGTGCTTTGTTGCAGTTACTATTTTGAGTTTTATTACTATCTTAATTAGTTTCCCTTTCATTGAATTTTAAAGTATTACAGTATTTCAAAGTTGTTTTTAATGAAGAGGAAAGCAGTTTTCCCCAGCATACTGCATCTGTGACTTTGTAATGGAAGTTATTAAAACATATATTTATTTAAACACACATATACATGTAATTACAATTATAAAATAGTTGTATCTATTCTTTGTTAGAGGTTTTTTAAGCACTAAAACTTTAGGAAGGAAATAAAATATGAGAAATTTGCTCTTGACTGCTGCTTTTAAGAGAGACTAACCTAACACCTACAATTCGTTTCTTAGAAAGATGGCTCAAGGCTTATTATTTAAACTATCATCATTACCTTTGCAAACACTCTCTTTATTTAAATGGAGTCATTTAGGCCCTCTTAGTTACTGTAACTAAGATTTTAGGCTGGCTTTTATTGTAGCACTTAAAGAAAGATATGTAGAAGAAAAATTATTCATTGTGTTCAAGGCAAAACTGGTGGTGCTAAGGAGCAATGGTGCCCAAAATATGATGAAAACAGGAAGACTTCAATAAATTAGATATGTTCTATTGCAGTATTTGCCAGAGCACATCTAGTTTATTGAAATACTCTTTTAATTATTATTTCAGATAAAACTCCTTTTTCAGATTAAGCAAATTGAGGTGTTCACGTAATGCAGTAATCTTGAAAACCAAGTAACTTTTTTTCACTGATTTATATTTCTTAGAGGTGTAAATACTTTACAAATCTCAGATTCTAAGGAATTCAGTTAAAATAAGAACTTTTAGAGTTAGTTCGTCTTAGTGTGAAGCTATTCAAAGAGAAATATTGTGTGGTTATATGTGTGCATTGTATATTCACCAGGTTAATGCACATATATACATCTATAACAAGACAAAACTTATTACATTGAATGATTTCCATTGTGTAACATGTCTCTAATATTATTCTATTTTAATTATAATTGGTGGTATGTGTTTAAAATCAACTTTTTAATTCTTAAGACAAAGAAAAAATATGGAAGTTTGAATAATCTCTATTTCTTACAGAATAGGTAATTTATAGAATATATATATTTTTGTTTTTATTATTTATTTCTTTACTTATTATATATATATTTTATTGCATTTTAGGTTCTGGGGTACATGTAAAGAACATGCAGGATTTTTGCATAGGTACATACATGGCAATGTGGTTTGCTGCCTCCATCCCCATGTTATCCCTCCCCACCTCCCTATCCCCAACTGTTCCTCCTCTAGTCCCCCCTCACAGACCTCAGTGTGTGATGCTCCCCTCCCTGTGTCCATGTGTTCTTATTGTTCAACACCCACCTATCAGTGAGAACATGCGGTGCTTGATTCTCTGTTCCTGTGTCAGTTTGCTGAGAGTGATGGCTTCCAGGTTCATCCATGTCCCTACAAAGGACATGAATTCATCGTTTCTTATGGCTGCATAGTATTCCATGGTGTATATGTGCCACATTTTCCCTGTCCAATCTATCATCGATGGGCATTTGGGTTGGTTCCAAGTCTTTGCTACTGTAAACAGTGCTGCAATGAACGTTCATGTGCATGTGTCAGAATATATTTTTTAAAGAAAAACTTCAGCCAAATTAAATTTAAAGTTTTATTGATCAATGAATGATTCATGAATCAGGCAGCCCCTAGAATCACAGCAGATTCAGAGAGTCCCCAGGGGTGCCATGTAGTCAGAACAAATTTATAGACAAAAAAAAAATGGTAAGTGACATACAGAAATCAGAAGTGAGGTACAGAAACAACTGGATTGGTTACTGCTCGGCATTTGAACAGTTTGAACATTCAGCAGTGTGTGAATGATTTAAATACAGCTGCTGGGATTGGCCAAGACTCAGTCACTGTTACAGGTACATATTCCTAGTTAGGTTTTCAGTCCTGTCTACCTATTAAGTTAGGTTTCAGTTCATTCACAAGAACTCAAACATAGAAGCGTAGAGTTTTTCTCAGGCCATATTTAGTTTGCTTTAATAATATTTAAAGCAACAATAAACAATAATTTACTGATACATAGAAATTCATAACACCACAACAACACTGGTTTTTTATATGCATAGATTGAGGTATGTGATTTTGAAGGTAGATGTAAAATGGGTCTATCCTTTTGTACACTTAAAATGTTTTAGTGAGTATAGATCCTTTCAAGTTCCTTTCAATACAGAACTTATGCTATATACTCATGCATCTTCCTAAATACATGGATTTATACTGGACACTGACCAATATTTAAAAATTGCTTTTTCTTTTTTTTTTTTTTTTTTGAGACAAGGTCTTACTCTATCCCCCAGGCTTGAATGCAATGGCACAATCACAGCTCACTGTAGCCTTGACCTCCTAGACTCAGGTGATTCTCCCACCTCAGCCTACCAGGTAGCTGGGACTACCAGCATGTGCCACAACACCTAGCTAATTTTTTGCATTTCTTGTAGAAACAGTGTTTCCCCATGTTGCTTAGGCTGGTCTTGAACTCCTGGGCTCAAGCAATCAGCCTTCCTCAGTCTCCCAAATTCCTGAGAATTTGGTGTGAGGCACTGAGCCCGGCCAAAAATTGCTTTCTCGAAATGTTTAAAAGTCACATTTGAACTGAGAGTAAGAGGATACATTTTGATGAAATTGTATCTTAAACTTGTACCTATGAACCCAAAAGGTAAAGATCTTGAAGTCAGAAAGTTTATTTTGCCAAGGTTAAGGATGCCCTGGTGACCTCAGGAGGTCCTGACAACATGTGCCCAAGGTGGTTGGGATACAGCTCGCTTTTATACATTTTACAGATACATAATTTATCAATCAATACCTGTAATATTTACATTGGTTTGATCTGGAAAGGCAGGAAAATTCAAAGGGAGGGGGGCTTCCCAGTCCTTCCAAAAAATTTTCTGATTGGAAATTGATTGAAAGAGTTATCAGTAGACAGAAATATCAGGGTTACTAAGGGGTTGTGGAGACCAAAGTTTTATTGTGCAGATGAAACCATCAAGTAACAGGCTTCAGAGAAAAGAGATTATAAATGTTTCTTTTTTTT
>NW_016107457.1:1524445-1539174 GCF_001604975.1 Cebus imitator
CGCCTATGAGTGAGAACATGCGGTGTTTGATCTTCTGCTCCTCTGTCAGTTTGCTGAGAATGATGGTTTCCAGGTTCATCCATGTCCCCACAAAGGACCCAAACTCATCGTTTTTTATGTTTCTTATCAGGTCTATCTTGATGTTAATGTTGGAAGGGTATAATGAGGCATGTTCCACCCTGTCTTCCATTATGGCCTTAACTAGATTTTCAGGTTAACTCTGGAATGCCCTTGTCTGAGAGGAGGGGTCTATTCAGATGCCTGGCTAGGCCTTAGAATTTTATTTTTGATTTACATAACTATTGAACTCCATCTAAATCAAACACTAGTTTTTTTTCTCTTAAAAATAATTTCTCAAGTTTCTTGATACATTTCTAGTCTTTTTTTTTTAAAGCATTCTCACTTGGTGCTTTCTCCCTATGCAATGTGCCAAATGAGCTAAACTGAAGATGCACTGTTCCTTAATGCTTTTTCTCTTGCCTCCATTTAGAGTGTCATGTCCTCAACTTTCCCACTAGTCTTCACCTGTTGAAATTTTACTTCTCCTACAAGGACGAATGTCACTTGTTTTCTGAAGTATTTCTTGATTTCCTTAATATTCCTTAATAACCTAGTCTTTCAGTTAGGTTTTGTGATTACTTTTATTATGGCATCTTCTGCATTCTTTACTATTTTATATCCTTGAGGCATGAGCTACTTCATACATGTTTGCACCTCTTCTATTGTCTACTTTTGATATGTAAATAATTGGTACCTAATAAAACTTTTGTAATAATTGATAAAAGTAAATTTGAAAATATACACATAAGCTAATTAGAGTGATAAACATCCTCCACCAGCTTTATAAATCTGAACTGTTTGTCATAGTGTAGGAAGCCACCTATTTCAAACACCTGCTTCAAGTAGCAAACAACAAATCATCCAAGGTAGATATTTAAAAATCTTCTAAGAAGAGAGAGTGTACATTGTACTTTACTATCCTGGGGAAGGTTTCCTAAATTTAACATATAAATCCCAACAGGTTGTCTTCAAGAGATCTTACTCAAGTCAAAAATACAAAAAAAATGCCTTGCAACAATGATTAAACTTGGCCCAGTGTAAAAACTGTTTTAACAGTGAATGAATTTGATTTCTGAGTGCCTGAGGTAATAACAGCCTCCTACATCCAAGTCATGCAACCCATCATCCAGATGTTACAGAGATTAACAAAAACCAGTCACTTAGATTCTATACCTTTAATATAAGACTAAGACTATCAACTTTAAAATTACCTATACGTTAAAAAAGTGTTTTAACTATTTCTTGAACTTCTAACCAAAGTTCATTCCTAGAGCAAATGGAAAGAGAGAGGAGGATCCAGGGAAACTTCAGGGCCAAAAAATATGAGGAGAATGCAAAGTCTAAGAGTGAATTAAAGTCCTCTTCAGAAAAAGAAAATTTATCCAAAGCACTGACTATAAGGAAGAGACTTAAAAGCACACACAGGATTCATTCTTGCTGTGCTTCTGGGGTAAAGAGTGTGAAAAGAAAGGGGGAGATGCAATTTGGAAACTTTGATAATGAGTCAGGGAAGCAAGAGGAGAGAATGTAAGGTTTCTCAAGACAAAAGAAAATTACATTTGAACACATGATCCCTTTTCTACCTCCTTAAAAAACACCATCCATTGAAAAACAAAAAAAACAAACAAACTATACTACACGGACAGATGAGGGCAATCTTGAACTAGTAATCTCATAAACTACTTTTATGCCAGCAGTCTTTTATGTAAATGAAGAAGAAAGCAGAAAAAGGTAAACAAGATATTATAATACTCTGAATATCCTTAAACACCTATGAATATGAAAAAACACTGTTATTCAAACATGGAAAATAAAATCAGAAATTAAAGAGAAAAGGAAGAAATGAAACAAAGATTGATTGAACTCAGGCCGGAAATACAGATGAAAAAATTATATTAGAAATTACAAAGATTCTAAGGAAAAATAGACTTGAATGAAAACATAATAGAGGCATTAAAGAAAAGTGGGAAAACAACCAAGCAAATGAAAATGGGATAATGAAAGAAGTAAAAAAGGCTGGAAAGAAAGTGGTTTAAATGAGAGGCAAATAAGATCCAACATATATTCAATTGGAATCTCTTTTACAAAAAGAAAAATATAAAAGATCACAAATATTTACAACTAATCCAATAGAACTTTACAGAATAATCCACTCCAAGGCATATACATTTAAAACTGTTAGATTTTAATGATAAAGAAAAAAATGATTACGGCTTCCTAACTAAAGGAGCAAAAAAAAACTTATAAGAGCAAAAGAATTAGATTGATAAAATATTATTCAAAATGAACACGCAAAAGCAAAATAACAAAGGTGAAGCATTTTCAAGAAACTCAAGGAAAGAAAGTATATATTGACCCATTATGTACTTCAAGTATCAAAGCTATAGAGAGACCTAAAGAAACAAGAACTCAAGGAATTCTGCAGCCATGAGCTCTTTTTTTGCAGTCTACCAAGGAGTGAGTTGTATATATTTAATTGAGCACTTAATATTTCTAATTTTAGATACAATACTAAAAAAGGTGGAGATGATGAAGGAGGAAGAATAATATATAAAAGTATATTCTGGCAAAGATGAAATAATATAAGAAATGGGAGAAAAGGGGAAAAAGAGAAAACTGAAATATGCTCATTCGTTAATATATAAACAATCGATGGAAGCCAAAGGTTATCATTATCAGCTGAAAAAACAAGTAGTAAAGGGTTAAAAAAGAAAGCAGGAGATTAAGCACATTTAAAAAATATATAAATACAATGGTAAACATTAGAAGAAAAACACATTTTTTTCCTAAATACTAAAAGAAATTAGGAGAAAAATAACTAAAGAAAGCCCATGTAGAGAAGACACACAAGCATAACGTAATGCATATGGTAATTGAAACATAAAGTAATATGCTACATTTGAGATCAAACATATCAGTAGCATTAGTAAATGTTAACAGGCCGAATTCACCTATTATAAGTAGAAAAATTATTTTTAAATTTGGCTCTCAAGGACAAAAATCCAACTATTTGCTCTATAAAAGATACCTAAAATGTAGTGATTCAGAAGGCTAAAAATAAGGGGAGAAGCTATGCAAGAGAAATAGAAATAATAAGAAAGCAGGAGTTGCCATCCTTATAACCAGACAAGAATTCCTGCCAGAAACACAAAGAAGGACACTTTTAAATGATAAAAGCCATAATTCACAGTGGAAGTATAGCACTTAATATTTATGAGCCAAGTTATAAAGCACTCACATTTAAAAGCAGAAGCAAGTAAGAGATGGAAGGACACATGATATTAAAGTACCATGGTGATAAAAGATTTAACATACCACTTTCAGCCTGAGACAGATAAAATGGACAAAACTAAGGAAAACATACTAAAGAACATAATTGATAGATCTTATAAATCTATCTACATCTATATCTACATTTATACCTATATCTTTAATCCCTGATAGTAGAGAATGTACCACATATGGAACATTCACAAAAATAAATATTAATTCACAAAGCATCAGTAAATTTCGTAAAGTAGAACAATTACAGACAATACTTTGATAATATGCAATAAGTAAAGCTAGAAATTGGTAACAAAATAAAAAAATTAAAATATATCTCCACCTTGGGGGAAAAAGTTAAATTAATAAACTCTTGAGTATAAGAGGAAACAAAACTGAAATTACAGAAATACTTAAAAAGTTATGAAAACCCTACATATCAGAAGCTAAGTTATGCTTAAAGTACTGGTCAGAGAAAGAGGATAGGTTTAAACATTTATTACCAATGGGGGGCAAAAACAGTAGAAACACATGAAATAAATTTCTATTATAAATCCTAGGGAAAACAACTATGTAATTTCCAAAGTAATACACCAGAATGGAAATAATAAAGATCAAAAAAGAAATTAAAGCAGTAGAAAATAGAAAAAAATACTAAACCTAACTACTAACATAACAGATTCTGAGGGTCTTTAAAAAAAAAAAAAAGGAATGGAAACAAACGAAGGCCAGAAACTATGGGATTTGTTACTGGTTATACTGGTTAAACTCTCAGACTAAAGACAAAAAGAACTGTAAGTAAATGCTGAAATAGTTAATAGGTTTTCCATAGTGGAATGAATCAGCAATTCAGAAACTGCTTCAGCGTATGCTATATTGAGTGAATAAGTAAATATATTATAAATAATGAGAGTCGGTTTCTCACTGTTGAGAGTATCTCTAATTTGAAAATTAAAAATCTGAAATGCTCCAAAATCCAAAACTTTTGAATGCTCACATGACACTCAAAGGCAATATTCACTGGAGACTTTCAGGTTTCAGATTTCAGATTAGCATTTCTAAAACTGCAAATATTCCAAAATCTGAACAAAAATTGAAATTTGTTAACAGTTCTGGTCCCAAGCATTTTGGATAAGGTATACTTAACGTGTATGTAGTTATACAGATGGTAAAGGGGAAAACTGGAATGAACACTGTGATGTTGGATTAGAATTGGATGTATCATTATAAACCTGTGGTGTTGTTATATGTAAGTGTAGAAATATAGATATAAATATGCACACATATGCATGTATTTCCTATCTCTTGTAGCCATTGAGAGGGTCGCTAGAAGCAATGACACTCTTAACAGTAATGAGCACGCCTAGTACTCAGATCTTAGTCTCTAAATGCCATCCTCTGCTAAAATTAGGGCTTAGCTCCTGAGAGAAATGGCTGATTCCAAGGCTGGGATATGAAACTATAAAATAAGCCTTAAACACCTGGTTAATGGAAGAAAGTAAGCAAGTGCTCAAATAAGAGAGGGACATGCCAAAAGGAACCAGCTTGAAGGGCTTATATTGGCCAAATGTGAAACAAGTTGAGCAACACAATAAATAATAGTAACAGATTATCTTAGTTCATTTGTGCAGCTATAAAAATATACGTGAAGCTGAATAATTTACAAATAATAGGCATTTATTTCTAAGACTTCCAATCCAGGGTCAAAATGTGAGCAGATTTTTATATGGGGCTGCTCTCTGCTTCAAGATGTCACCTTGCTGGATGGTAGAAGGTGGTCTGGGCAAAAAGGACTAACCTGTGTGTAAAGATTCTTTTATAAAGAACTTAATCCCTTTCACTAAAGAGGAGACTTCATGATCAATCACTACCTAAAGACCCCACTTCTTAATGCTATTGCATTGGGGATTAAGTTTCAACATGAATTTTGGAGGGGACACAAACATTCAAACCCACATTATAACCCATTTAATAATAGAAGACCTGAGCCTCTAGTGTTATAAGAAATGGAGAAGTTCTTCCTTATAGGGGACCACAAGTAATAAATGTAGATAGTATGGTAGAATATCACCATTTGGCAAATTTATAATTGATTCAAGGAAGAATCATCAGTATATACTATAATTAGTGGAGTAAAGTTTGATGTGAAACCGGACATTTACAGTCTTAAAATATCTCCCCACAAAATGCTGATTAATTACAAAGGGAAAAATAGAGGAACCTTGTAGACACTAGCTTAGCCAAGTGATGAACATTAACTTCACCAGTAATGGAAGAAACCAGTTAACACATACACAACATTATGTCAATGGTATTTCTGCCAAAAAAAGAAAAATCCCAATGATGAGGTAACATCAGACAAATTCAAATGGAGGAACATTCTACAAAATTATTTTCAAAGATAGAAGACAAACACAGACTGAGGAACTATTCCAGATCAAACAAGACATGATGGCTAAATTACACCCTGTGACCACAAAGTTTTGGGACTTCGTTTTTGCTGCTATACAGATTTTTTTTAAAACAAATAGTGAAGTATGAGGTCCATAGATTAAATGATAGGGTGATAGTAATTTTCTGATTTTGATCATTGTACTTTGGTTGTGTAAGAGAATATCTTTCTAATAAAATACACATTTTACTGTTTAATAATAAAGGACCATCCTCTTGGCAGTTTACTCTCAAATGGCTCCGAAGCAAATTGTATATGTGTATGTGTGGAGAGAAAGAAAGAAAGAGGTGGCAGGGGGAGAGACAGAGAAGGTAACAGAAAATTTGATAAAACATTACCAACTAGAGAAGCTGGGTAAAGGGTATATGGGAGCTCTTAGTACTAGTCTTACAACTTTTTTGTAAGTCTGAAAGTCTATCACAATAAAATTTATCTAAGAAAAGGAGAATGAATTCAAAACCAGATAGCTAATAAATGAAACAAAAGTGGCAAAGTGATGTTTTTTAAAGTTGGGTGATAGATGGGGATTGATTGTATTATTTTGTCTACTTGATGTATGCTTGTAAACTTCCACAATAGAAAGACATTTAAAAGGGAATTAATCTGCAGTGATCTCTTCATTGATAATGTGAATTTGCTTCCTTAAACACTCTTGTTTATTTAGGGCATTTATTTATAGGTTCAACTCAAACCCTAGCAAAATTCCATCTAACTTCTTTGCAGAAACTGACAAGCTGATTCTAAAATTCATATGGAAATTCAAGGGACCCAGAATAGCCAAAATGTTATTTTCTTGAAAAGAAGAACATAGTTCCAGGACTCACCCTTCTTGATTTCAGAACTTACTACAATGGTCCAGTAATCAAGATGGTGCAGTACTGGAATTAGGGATAGAGATCAGAATTGCAAGTGTAGAAATAAACCATATATTTATGGCCAGTTGACTTTGGCAAGGGTGCCAAAGCAATTAAATAAGAAAAGAATATTATCTTTTCAACAATGCTGAGATAGCAACATAGTCATATGAAAAACAATGAAATTGGACCCCTACCTCACACCATATACAAAAATTAACTCAGAATGGATTAAAAACTTAAATGTAACAATTAAAACTATAAGACTCTTAGAAGAAAATAAATCTTCATGACCTTGGGTTAGGCAGTGTTTTCTTAAAATATAAGCCCAAAAGTATGAGGAACAAAAGAAAAATAGATAAATTGGACTGGTCAAAATAATTTTTTGTGCTTTAAAAAAGCAAAAAAAAAAAAAACCAAACCACAGAATGAGAGAACATTTTTGCAAAGCATATATCTGATAATAGACTTGTATCTAGATGATAAAAGACCATTACAACTTAGTCATAAAAAGACAACTCAGTTTTTAAAAAGGGGCAATGGATCTGAATAAACATTTCTCCAAAGAAGATATACAAATAGCCAGTAAACACATGAAAAGATTTCCAGCACCATTAGCTATCAGAGGAATGCAAATTAAAACCACAATGAGATACCACTACACAACCACTATGATACCTTTTTAATAAAAAATGATAGATAATAGTTCCTAAGTTCAACATAGAAATTATTATATGACACAGCAGTTCCACTCTTAGGTATATACCTAAAAGAAATGGAAATACATGTTGGCACAAAAATTGATTCACAAATGTTCATAGTAGCATTATTTAGAATAGCCCCAAAGTGGACATAACCCAATGTTTATCAGCTGACGAATGGTGTATGCATACAGTGGAATATTGTGGTGTAATAAAAAGAAGTACTGGTACAACATGAATAAAGCTTAAAAACATTATGCTATATGAAGAAGCTAGTCACAAAGGGCCACATATTGTATGATATCATTTAATATGAAATGTACAAAATAGACAAATCTATGGAGACAGAAAATAAATTTTTGATTTGTCTAGGACTGAAGGGAGGGGTCAAGTGTGTATGTGGGCAAAGTGGGAGGGATGATGGCTTAGGTGCATGAGGTTTTATTTTGGGGTAAAGAAAATGTTCTTAACTTCTTGCGAGTGTGGATGCGCAAGTTTGAATCCACCAAAAACCATTGAATCGTATACTTTGAATGAGTGAATTATATAGTATATGAATTATATCTCAATAAAGCTGTTTTTTTTAACAAAAATTTGATCATTCTTTTGTAAGATAAGTTTAATGAGAAGAGAGCTATATATAAAAAGTATTAGTGTAATTTGGCATTGTTTTCAGCTTGCATTTCAATAGTTGCTGTCATTAGAAACTGCTTTTGAAATGTTTGTTCTCAAAAGCAACTTTCATGTTTTGGATAAACAAAAGTATATGAAACCATTTATTCATTCTGCATTTAATTTAGCCAATCCACAGTGTAACCACAGATGTTAGAATCAATTGGCATGTAGAGAAACATAGCTAGAATTGGCTGTAAGATGAAGTCTTACTAAGGAAAGGAAGCTACTTGTGGAAGTATGCTTGACAGGACTGAGATAGTACTGGCTGGTTACTGATATTATTAGTGTCATGTGGATAACTGTTATTCATCAGTTTTTAGGAACAGAATCATTGTCTTCCATCACTTATCTCAAAATCTCAGTCAGTTAAAAATTGATTCACAGAGAGTGAAGAAAAAGAAAGTTACCTGTGAACTTGTAAGATTTATCTAAATTAAATTTTTACCTGGCCTACCTAGGTAAGAAAGTCACATAGAAGTTAATCTAGTGGTTTGTTAAGAACTAGTTAATCTAGTAGTTTTGTGATGAGTAGGTTGAAAATGAAGATTTTTAATATAACTCATTCTTTTCTAGGCTTGAGCTTTATGTCGTTCTGCATAGGAAAAATATAATTTGAGCAAAGTTTTTCGCTTACAATAAAAGTAACATTTTTTTCTCTCAAATTGTAACAATTGGAAAAATTTTTTAAAAAGGAATTATGTTCTGTGAAATAATCATTTGTGACTTTAAGGTTGAAGAAGATAACAATAGTGGAAGTTTAAATGCAAAAAATATTAATAGTATCTTAGTGTTGCTATATTGAAGTTGTGTTTTTATTAAATTGAATCAAATGCAAAATAGCTTTATTTTTGTCTACATGATCCTAAATAACAATTGCAATTATGTTTTCACTCAGTTGTGAAATTATATGGACATAGTTACAATGCAGATGAATTCTACAAAAATTTCTACTATTGGAGTTCAGAAAGTTTTTCATTAATATTACTGATGTTTTAAAGACAAGTGGAACAGACTAATGGGTTGAAATGTGAACTTTTCAAAATAGTACAAAATTACTAATTGCTAATGTTTGAGTGTTTTTTGCCTTTTCCTTTCCCAACACCATTATAAGGATTTCACTTGATTTCTTCCCTGCTCTTAACATTTGAAAAGCTTTAGGCTAGAAGTAATTTGGGGATTCTATGCAGTGTGATGAGGAGGAAAGTAAAGGTGGAGAAGTAATTTTTCTGGGAGTTTTGTGGAGAGGGAATGTGGAGAAACTGGACTGTGAAGAAAGTACATAGGAGAAGAAAGAAGAATTTTTAAAAGTATTGCTCAAGAAGTACTCAAATAACAAAGAACTCAAGTTATTTTGAAATTAGTTTTCGATTGCCTTTGGGTTCCTCTGGCTATAGCGCAGCTTGAAATGAGACAACATGGGTCAAAGATTTAATGAAGTTGGGAACTGTCAAAAGGTTTATATCAATGACTGTCATGGAAATGTGGGGGAGGAGAGAACAATCTAATCTGGAAATGGAAAGTATTGCCACAAGGTGACATTCTTTGTTGTTTTTTTGTTGATCAACATTTTGTTATTTAAGGAACAAGTTAAGTAATTGATTTATGGCCTACCATTTTTTTCTTACTTGAATAACAATTGTTTTTCTCTTTTGAGGCATTGAACATTATATTGGCCTGGGGAAAGGGAACATATTAAAAAATGGAGTAAAATTTGATTCTAGTATGTCTTTTTTATATATAAAATAAACTTGGCAGATCTTTTTCTTTTTGTCCTATGTTCCATCAAATCCTGCTTGATACTGTTAGCCAAATTGTTAGCATTTTCTCTAAGTAGAATTATAGAGATAATCTTTAAAGTAACCAGGTGTCATATCAATTCTTCAAGATTTTAATATCAATCACTATGGCAATCATCTTTTTTCTTTAAGCCTTATTTGTTGTTTCAGCTCTTAAATTCATCAAGATTCCATAGATAAAAGATTTCTAGAGTTATCCTTGACATAGTAACTTGTAAGTGAACGGTCTTCAGTATTATTTGTATATGTAATATAACCATTACATGCTATTTCTTTATATAATGCTTCTAAAATGCAAGAGGAGGGGTAATTTTTATAGACTGTCACTGCTGGTCATGGACTTTTAAAGAAATGCTTCCTTCATTTGGATGGACCCTTTCATTATCAACATTTCTATGAAATTATCTGGCTTAAAACCGTTGATATTACTTTAGAGAAAAGTTGATTGGTCATGTAGAAAAAATAGGCTCTTGAGGCTTTTTAGAGGGAACCTAACCAGTTTAGTGGATCGTGTTTTCGTTTTCACTCTGAAAACAATTGGAAAAGTAAATGGGAAATGTAAAGACGATAAGGACTAAGTCCTCTCTGCTTTTTATTAGTAATATGACCTTATAAACATTCTTTACTACCACTGATACTCAAATTACTTCATGAACAAAATGAAATCTCAGATTCACTAATGATTTCAGAAATAGGTACTCAGCTAACGACCTTGCAAACTGGAAAATCCATTAATTGGAAATTAACTTCCTGTACATTGTTTTCTTGCAGGGAATAAATCACAAGACAGTGGCATTGCAGAGATGGAAGAACTGCCTGTACCACATAACATCAAAATAAGCAATATTACCTGTGACTCATTCAAGATTTCATGGGAAATGGATTCAAAATCAAAGGATCGCATTACACACTATTTCATTGACCTCAATAAGAAAGAGAACAAGAACTCCAATAAATTTAAACACAAGGTAAAATTTAACAAATACTCATGCTTATTTGCATCTTAAAACTTTCTAAGTATGAGGACATTTTAAAAGAATGAATAATATTCTACTAATGGCTTATGTGATGTACTTGGCTTTGAAAAAAATAAAAATTATATGTAATTTTAAAACCCCATCATTCTAAGAAGTTTTGTAAGAAAGGAAATACCATGTTTATTGTTAAAAGATAATTTTCAAAAAAGGTAAAATCATGACTATCATCTAGATATAAATTATTTTACGTTAAAGATTTTATTTAACTCATTAATGAGAAAACCGATGAGGTGTTATAACCAGTTCAAAGAGTAATCCAAAGAAAAGACTTATTTGTAGATCCAGTATAAACTGGTATGAAAGTTCTCATGGGAGGGGTGAAAAAGAGGGCTGTCCTCCACTGAACATAATTTATTTGTGTATATTTAGACAAGAAGAACTGAATTGTTATCAGTTTCTACAAAGTACAGAATTGTAAAATGGCTTCCGTAACAGAAACAGATAGCCAAAAGAGGGTGCTACAGGCAGTGCATAGTTTTCCAATGAAGCATACACTTTTTTCTATAACTGCCAAACAAGGAATCTGATGCAGCTTATAAACTTCAGGATATTTTAAAAACACTTTAGAGCTGAAAATTGCTTTAGGTAGTCAGTTGTTTTTTGCTTTCAGGTTTTTGTTTTGATAATGAATTTTTTTGTGTTTTGCTTTTTAGTTTTGAGAATGAAAATTATTAACATTTAGATGTTTTTAGGCATATAATTCTGGTACTTATTCACATGCCATATATCTTTTCTGATATATCTCCTTCTCCAGAAGTATCTATAAAGAAGATAAGTTAACTGCTTTAAGCATTCTTTCTTAAGTTGCAGTGTTTTCACTGATGATGAGAATCTCATCTATTTTTTTAATATTGATATCAGATTTTAAATTGGTAGATACTTTGGAACTGTCTTATCTTGCCTAGAAATTTTGTTTTTATTAGATGTGCAATTATACATACTAAAGATAACTGAGGATCATACATACTACAGATAAATGTGAAAGAGAGAACCAGATTAAACAGTTATTCTTTTTCCTGAGTTCCTGATTCTGATTGTGCTTTCTAGTGATGGATATTCTGTTTGCTGACGTTTGCCTTGTTAATATATCTCCGAAATCTCTTAAATTTTAAACATTAAATGATGAATTTTTCAAGATTTGATACCTTTTTTTCACTCTTCATTTGGAATTCCATATCCTTGGAAATGTAGTGAATATTCAACTAGCAGGTTTAATTTATCACCTTACTAATCATTGTTTAGAAATGCCTAAACTTTTCTGTGACACATAAACTCTATATTTGAATGAAGGTGAAGCAAAAATTCATATTTTTAGTGTTTTCTCCTTTAAGATATAAAATATCAAGTAATGGGACGCATTACTAAAATATTGGGTAGTATAAATTAAGCAAATATTTAATAATATTGATTTATATTTATATTAATAAAATATTTAATTATTGAAATATTCAATACTATTGAAAATTTTTAATACTATTAAATTTTATCTGTTATGTCTCTGTTTTTTAAAGTTTTGTCATTATGAGAATGTTGCATTTTGAGGAGCTTATAGTGTACAGAAAATAACACCATACTAGAAATCAAGAAAACTGGAATCCAAGTACATTTATGTTACTAATAAGCTATATGACCTCAAGCATGTCTCTTAATAAAGTTGGGCCTTAGTTTTTGCATATGGCAAATAAGAGATTTATATATAATGATTGTTAAGTATTTTTAAGCAGAAAAATTATATTTTCGGGAATTTAATAAGCTCTTCTCTATTGTCTACAGTTGATTAAAGTTATACTGCTAAATTAACTTCTTCCTCTCCTCTCCTTCCCTTTTTCCTTCCTTCTCCCTTCCCTCTTTCCTCCCTTCTCCCTTTCCTTCCTTCTTTCCTTTCTTTCTCCCTATCTCCCCTCATTTTTCTCTTTCTCTTCCTTCTTTCCTTCCTAGGATGTTCCCACAAAATTGGTGGCAAAAGCTGTTCCCTTGCCTATGACTGTCCGTGGACACTGGTTTTTAAGCCCAAGAACTGAATATACAGTGGCAGTTCAGACTGCCTCAAAACAAGTCGATGGTGATTATGTTGTGTCTGAATGGAGTGAAATTATAGAATTTTGCACTGCAGGTAAGAGAACTAGGTACAAATATAGAAAAAAACTTTAATTGTTCTGGGGAAGTTAATTATAGAAAAATATTTCTCTTTTGTAATTATAAGGTGACATATATGACATTGATCATTTTTTGTGTTGTCAGTAGCATTGTATAACAGAATAAACAATGTTGTATTGATTGAAGGAAGCTGAAGTTCTCAGTAGAAAAATCTGAGTAATGGCTTCAAGTCACTTTTTTTTTCTATATCCATAGTTTGATTTTTTCAAGATTAAAGCTATGCAAATAAAAATGGATGCAGTTTGAAAATATACTCAGCATATTTTTTAGCTTCATTTTGAGAGAGACAGAGCTTTCTTCTTTTTTTTATTTTTTATTTTCACCAATATGAAAAGGCAGAAGCTAAGAAAATCCTTCTCTAATTTAGGTAAATGGAGCAGATCTCAATGACTGTCCCTAGCAGAAATGTTACTAGATTTTTCACTAGCATAATAGAAGATTTTAAGAAAATCTGTATCTAAACTAGGGTCCTGTATGTGTGTGTATGTCTTTGCTTCACTAGAAAATACCTCAAAGCCATTGTTTGGGGAGGTTTTATATGGAACAGAACCTTAATAATCTATCAGATTGGAAATATTACCATTCATCTCACTAATTTATCTATTGTTTACTTATTCATTAAAGAAATAGTCATTTATTGAGCAGTGTTAATGAGATACAAAGCTATGGCTACCTGAGTACTCCTGTCATCTTTTCCTTTTGTCTTTTAGAAAGGAGCTTTTTTTTTCTCTAGATGACTGTTTCCTATGAAAAATAATAGAGGCTAAATCTACAAGGAACTTAAGCTGTTCAAAGTTCTTGTTTATCAGAATAATTTACAGACTGTTTCACATAAGCTTTATCAATAACCCTGACTCTAAATTTTGATGAAGCTATTTTGTATAAGTTGACTTTTAATCTGAACATCTAATTCATTCAACATTAATTAAACCCATGCTGTGAGCTAGGCACTGTACAATGTATTGGAAAGAAAATAAAATAGAATGCCACTGGCTAATCTACTTCTTTTCTAGTCTATGACAGGGATTAAAACCCTGTGCTTATCTCAATCTTAAAATGTTAATACTTACCATAATAAATCATTATTGTCCATATATTTATCTGTTCTTTTAGATTGTCAGTTCTTTGCAAGGAATAATAACATTTTTATCTTTTAACTCGATCATCTAATTTTGCATAGTACCTTGTACATTGTATGTTCTAATCTCAGTAACTGTTTGTTGAGCCAATGAAGCAGTGAGTAAACAAACTGTGTAGCCATGAGCAATTTAACTAGGATGCCTCTGTTTGGAAATTCTTACTAATATTTATTGGCCATAATGTTTCCCTAGTTTCTGGTATAGGAGTTAGACAACAATTCTAAAACAACTTTCAAAACAAAAGGTGGTAAACAAAAAAAAAAATCAGATTATTTCACAGAAGCTTTAGAGTTTCAAGCATCTTGTATACCCAAGTCTAATGTACTCACTATTATTTTTGCTAGATTATAAACTTCTTTTATTCAGTTTATCAATCAGTTGAAGGAAAGCTAGTATGGTGCTAATGGCTATTACTTGGGTTATGAAAAGTTTTTTTTGTTTGTTTTTTTTTTTGAGACAGAGTTTCGCTCTTGTTACCCAGGCTGGAGTGCGATGGCACGATCTCGGCTCACCGCAACCTCCGCCTCCTGGGTTCAGGCAATTCACCTGCCTCAGCCTCCTGAGTAGCTGGGACTACAGGCACGCGCCACCATG
>NW_016107457.1:1539189-1587893 GCF_001604975.1 Cebus imitator
ATCTCTTGACCTCGTGATCCACCCGCCTCGGCCTCCCAAAGTGCTGGGATTACAGGCTTGAGCCACCGCGCCCGCTGAAAAGTTATTTAACTTAATTTTTGTTTCAGTATCTCTGATTTCAAAAAATGGAAAAATGCAAGCACTGGTAGTCTAAGAAACAACCAGAAACCATAACAAAAGTATTTTTGTAGAAAGAAAAATGTGCCACACATAGACAATGAATATTTTCTTTTTTAAATGGAATTTCCTATTTACTAAGTTGAATTTCCTAAAGGTGAATTTTAATAATCTTCAATTTATTAAGTATATAGTTGGTACTTTTGGTGCCATATTATTAATAACAGACTTTTTTGGATTTTTTTCAGACTATTCAAAAGTTCATCTAACACAGTTGTTGGAGAAGGCTGAAGTGATTGCAGGACGTATGCTTAAGTTTTCTGTTTTTTATCGTAATCAGCACAAAGAATATTTTGACTATGTTCGGTAAGATTCAAAAATATATAGTGATTTGTTTTACTAAATATAGTTAAAAATTCTAGGCTCAGGTTTCCCTCGACTCTAGTTCTGTCAAATAGCAATTCTAGCTTTTTCAAAATAATTACATGGGTTTTTATTTTTCAGAAAAATTAAGCAGAAAAAGATGATGAGATTTTTTTTTTTCTACTTCACTTAGATTCTTTTCCATAATCATTTCTGATACCACTTCCTGCCCAATTGACTAGAGGATCTTAAACCTATAATATTTAGATTGATGAGCATTTCATTTTCACGCTTGTCCTGCCATCTACATCATACTTACTACTATTTTTTTCCTCTTTTTGTGGGTCTTTTTAAGACATTGAAAATGAGAGGATAAAAGAATGACTGTTTCATGAAATATTATGGTGAATCAGGTGGGATTCACAGACTTCTACCTAAATAGAAGTCTTTTCGCTGTTGTATTAGTGTGTTTTTCAGCCTGCTGACAAAGAGATACCTGAGATTGAGCAATTTACAAAAGAAAGAAGTTTATTGGACTTACAGTTCCATATGGCTGGGGAGGCCTCACACTCTTGGCAGAAGGCAAGGAGAAGCAAGTCACATCTTACATTGATGGCAGCAGGCAAAAAGAGAGCTTGTGCAGGGAAAAAATCCCCTTTTTAAAATCATCAGATCTCGTGAGACTCATTCACTATCACGAGAACACCCAGTGCAGGAAAGAGACGCCCGCATAATTTAATCAATTTCCACCAGGTTCTTCCCATGATGTGGGAATTGTGGGAGTTACAATTCAAGATGAGATTTCAGTGGGGAAACAGCCAGACCATATCAGCTGTTATCAATTATTATGAGGCTAATCGCTTTTGTTTCCTTTTGAATTCTAGTGATTTTACTAGAATTTCCAAGATAGCCTATGTTTATCCCTGGAAGCAGTTCCCAAGATGTTAAAAAAACTCTATCATGAGGTAGTTTTTATACTTACAGCACTTTCATATTTGTAGAAGAACATTTGAAGAGAATAAATAGCCAGATGTATATTTTGAAGTAAGACTAAGGCTTTTAAAATGGCAAATGCTATATAAGATGTAAAACTTCTACACAGCAATCTCTATAATTTGTCATTTTAAAAGCCTCAATTCAGACTCTAAAGGATCCTTGACAGGACTGTATATGAAAAATATTTAAGAAACTTTTCTGTTCTTTGTGTTTCTTTCATTCTTCTCTAGTTTCTGTTAAATGAAGACCATGGTTCCAGATTTAAATCAGCTTCAAGCTGTGGAAAATGCAATGGGAATCAGAGAGAAGAACACACGTAGTCATCTGTGTTCTTCAAATTAAGTACTTAGCAAGAGAATATATTTTTATGCATTTTGATGGTGAAAAATATTCCTGCCATTTGTTTGAATATCTTATAAATACAAAGTTTAGTCCTTCATTTTCTCAATTGGTACATACCCTAGAGTCCATATAATTTCTGGTAGATACCTACTTTCACCTAATTTAGAGAGTAGAGATTGATAGACACAACATAAATTATTGTGCTTGTCAATTTTGGATTGGCAATGACCATATAGACTCAGCAAGGGAGAT
Organism: Cebus imitator; assembly: GCF_001604975.1. NCBI lineage: Eukaryota > Metazoa > Chordata > Mammalia > Primates > Cebidae > Cebus > Cebus imitator. The sequence goes on from NW_016107457.1 coordinate 1,541,260, forward strand.
GTTTATGCAGATGCTCCTTGACTTCCCAATAAACTCACTGTAAGCTGAAAATACCAAGTTGAAAATGCATTTAATACACCTAATCTATAAAACATCATAGCTTAGCCTAGCCTCCTTAAACATTTTCAGACCACTTATATTAGCCTGCTATTGGACAAAATCATCTAACAGAAAGCCTATTTTATAAAAAAAAGTGTTGAAAAGATCAAAATTCAAAGTACAGTTTCTACTGAATATTCATCACTTTCACACCATCATAAAGTCAAACAATTGTAAACCAAACCATCATAAGTCAGGAACTGTCTGTATATGCATACAACTAAAAAAAAACTCCCTATTGCTGTTGTCTTTAGTAAAAGAAATACATCAAAAGAATAAATAATTACATCTTTTATTCTAGGTTTATATTCCTGGAACATTGCCACTGTCTATTTTAGGTGGCCACTGGAGGGCAGTATTTCTTTATGATTTTTCTCTGTCCCTTCAATGGGAACTGGCCTTTGTTTTTAGGTCCTTCAGTAATCTAAAGTTTGGTTCATGTGTTTTCAAAAATGCTTCCAAGAATAAACAAAGATAAAAGAGTGCCTAGAAAATGGATAATTGTTGTGTATATTGCCTGATTTTACTCCCAGCTATCAGTATGAAAGCTGTGTTTACTCACTAGAAAAGTTACCTTTGTTAAGTTTTCCATAATGATAGTTATAAAATCCATGTAAACTATGTCTTAATGCAGTATGTATAAATAAATATACTTTCCACAGTGCGGTATAATTTTTCAACATTGCTTTTTAAAGAAGCCTTATTAAAAAGTAGTAGACATTAATTCCATGGATGTTGATTTTCTTTTTGTCATTAACTCTAATTAGGACACATTTCCTTGATTGAAATCCATTTTAAATATCATCTTGTTATTCAGAATGCTTGAATAGAAAGGAAACTTTCGATTACTGGATAAACTTTCCAACATTTATAATCCATTTTAAATTATGAAAAACTGGATAAATTCTTAGTTCATAAGGAATGAACTCATTTTGACCTCTTCCTATAAAAATGAATTCCTAAATGGGCATTGCTTTCCCATACTCCAAACAAAAATACTACTTTCTCTCTTACCCCTTGTTCAGATTCACTAGGTAGTCTAATTGTCCTTGAAACTCCTTTTATATCTGAAAGATTTCAGGAATTCACTGAGATTGGTAGACATGTGTAGGAATGTCTCTAATTCTGGTGTCAGATTGTATATTCCCAAAATGCAGGTTCTAGTACACATTTTCTGTTTATATATTTGTTGCTGTTATTATTTCATGTAATTGCACTAATAGATCCATGTAAGACACATATAATATAGATATTTGTGTTTTGTTAATCAGAATGTAACAAGGGCAAGAAATTTTGAACAGGGACAAGATGGAGTAGACACTCTTTTCCCTATTTCTCCCACTAAATACAACTAAAAGCACTGGACATTATATATAAAATAAATATCAGAAGACTAAGGGGGAAAGAAGATGTATCAGTTAGGGACCTTTGGGATTCAACAGCACAGTGGTGAGTTCCTTGGGTTTTCTTTTAACCTCTTATATTCTGGACTAGGTGCTGGAGTAGCTGGCAACACAGACATGCCAGTGGGCACAAACAAACAAAAAAAAAGAACACCAGAAAGTATGTTTGTTTACCCACAGGATCAGGAAAGAAACTGAGATGTCTTCAAATGCAGAAACCTTTTGGACAATAACTGCCATACTCCAGGCAAACACTGTAGGAAAAAACAAACAAACAAACAAAAACCTGTAGTCCCCCATCTACCAGTCAAGGCTAAGCAGGGAACCTAGACCTCTACCCTCTCACGTCTATAAGGGGACACTCTTCTCCCTCCACCGTCTGCTAGAGTGGTATCAGAGAAGCCTGAATAGGGAGACTGGATTTTCCACCATTGCCCGGAGACAATGAGGGTTGCCTTCATAGTTTGTGAAACCTACATGACAAGTAGTAATGAGACACCCCTTCTCTCTCTGGCCTGTAGTATGTAAGCACAGGCCTAGTGCGAGTCTAAACTCCTACCTTCTCCAAGTAGTAACTGACCCCCCTACCCTGTGTCACTGGAGACTGAGTAAGTAGGAAACCTGGACTTTTATCCCCATCAACATCAATTAAGTGACTACCCTATACTTTCCACCCATTGGTAGATAGCCAAGAAGAGGACTGCTAAAATACTAGATTTAAATAAGATCCAGAATAAAATAACATAATATATCCAGGATACAAATGGAACTCATGCATCACACCAAGACCCAGGAAAATCTTAACCTGAATGAGAAAAGATGATCAAAGATACCAAAACCAAAATAATGCAGATCTTAGAATTATCTGATAAAGATATTTAAGCAGGCACCATAAAAATGGTTCAACAAGCACATACTAAAACATTTGAAAGAGATAAAAATAGAAGCAGCAAAGAAATAGAAGGTATAAAGAACTAAATGAAAAATTTGGAACATAAACACACAGTAAGTGAAGTAAAAAGCTGGATAGAGTCCATGGATTCCACAGCAGATTCAAGAGGACAAAGGAAAAAAAATCAGTAAACTTCTTGAAGATAGAATAGAAATTACCAAAATTGAACAATAGAGATAAAACTCACTGAAAAAAACGTATATCAGTCTTATGGATATGAGAGACTAATAAGGAAAGGAGAAAGAGGGTGGGACTGAAAAAGTATTCATAGAAATAATAGCCAAAATGTTCCCAAATTTGGCAAACAACATAAACATACAGATTCAATCTAAGAAAACACTAAATAGGATAAACCCAAAGAAATCCATGCCAAGATACATCACAAACTGAAAACTGAAGACAAAAAACAAAAAAAAAACCACCTTGAAAGTGCTGAAAGAAAAGATACCATACGTGTAAGGAAAAATAAAAACAATCTGAAGGACATCATCATCAGAAACTGTCTAGACCAAAAGAAAGTGGTATGATATTTTCAAATGCTGAAAGAGCACTGTCAACTGAGAATCCTATATCCAGTGAAAATATTCTTCAAGAATAAAAGGGAATTAAGACGTCCTCAGATAAAGGAAAACTAAGGGGATTTGTCAACAGCATATCTATCTTAAAGGAAGTTTCTGAAACAGGAAGGAAGGAAATAATAAAAGAATGAATACTGGAACATCAGAAGGAAAAAAGAACAGTCCAAGTAAAAGTATGGAGTCACATCCAGAATATCACACTGCATTTATTTGTACATTTCCTTATTCTCTTAACTGTGACAATTTTTTGGTCTTTCCTTGAATTTGCATAAAATAAGCTCCCTAGCTGGTTTTCAGGTGGTAAATTTAAGATCCATTGCTGCTAAATTCAGAGGCAGATCAAGAGCACATCTCAGTGACCCATAAACTCTTTAAGAAGCACGTTGCCTCAGGGAACTTTCCCTTGCTTGAGTAATAGCTTGAACTTTGCTTCCCAAGTCATACTGGTTAGGGAGCCAGCAAAAAAAAAAAAAAAAAAAAAAAAAAAAAAAAAAAAAACAAGCCACATTTGAGGGATTCTGGAGAGAATTTAACAAAACTACCTATTATAGAGGTGTAGTCAGGGTTAAGATACCAAATAAGGGATGCTAATGTAACCAAGAACTAGCAGGAATTGAAAAGTTTTACTCTTCTTGGGAATGAAAGGGAGTAGGAATTTATCCAGCAGTAGCAGTAGCAGTAGTCAGGTATACGTAGTTATGAAGAACTCAGCCCTGACAGAAACAGAAGGTCCTGAAGCATGAAGTATAGGAAGACACACCAAAGGCTTTACCTCCTCCAACTCTATATATGTTGTTGCCTTACATTGGTAGAACTGAAATGGAAGAGTCCAAGAGATAAGGAGCTGAATAAGAGTTCCAGGCCACAGTGGAAGACTGGTGGAGAATGAATGGATCTGAGGGTTAGGTAAAGGGTGAATAACCAGCACTGTTCTAAGCAAAATGCCAGAGAAATAACCTGATTAGTAAACTGTCCTTGTGCTAAAAAGCCAAAACAAAACACAACTTTTGTGCCAGTATAATTGGACAGCACTCATTTAAAAAACATTCAGTATATTTAACTAACCAACATCTTTAGTTCAGTTTTCTCTTCAAAAAGCCACTTCTGAAACCTAGTTGGCAGTTAATGTATGTATGATTTTACCTGTAAGGTTTCTAAGTCCAGTTTGAATTTTCTGGTGAGGAAATTTACATAATTATGTTAATTTAATGCAAAGTCTCCAAGGTTTGTAGCAGATCATCCTTACCTTAAGGTCAAAGCTAGAATTCAGCCATCTATAGGCAATATCAAAATATGTTGTCCCCTTAATCTGATAGGAGAGGTATTCAGGCCTTTAACAGTAGATGTTTGACATTTGGGCCATTCAAATATATAAATCAGGGGGTTTACCACAATTGTATCAAGCAGTGACCACTTGTTTTCTCTTGCAGAGAACATCATGGGAATGCTATGCAGCCCTCTGTCAAGGATAACAGTGGTAGCCACGGCTCTCCTATTAGTGGAAAATTAGAAGGCATCTTCTTCAGCTGCAGCACTGAATTCAATACTGGAAAGCCACCCCAGGATTCACCCTATGGAAGATACAGGTTTGAGATTGCAGCAGAAAAACTTTTTAACCCCAATACTAACTTATACTTTGGGGACTTCTACTGTATGTACACTGCTTATCATTATGTGATTCTTGTTATTGCTCCTGTGGGATCACCAGGAGATGAATTTTGTAAGCAGCGCCTTCCTCAACTAAATTCTAAGGATAATAAATTTTTGACCTGTACAGAAGAAGATGGGGTGCTGGTTTACCACCATGCCCAGGATGTCATTTTAGAAGTCATTTACACTGATCCTGTGGATCTTTCTCTGGGCACCGTGGCAGAAATCACTGGTCATCAGCTCATGAGTTTGTCTACTGCAAATGCAAAGAAAGATCCCAGCTGCAAAACCTGTAATATCAGTGTTGGACGTTAATGCCCACTCTTCTTATTCTTACTCAGCCCCTTTTCCTCCCTTAGTAGCATTGGTCCTCTGTTGTCCATTTTCATCACCAGATGTTTTCCACTGAAGCATGCACATGCCACTGTCGCCAAAAACGAACTACCACTTTCCAAATTTCATTCAGAGCCATTTTAGTGTTTTCCTATTCCCTACCCCTCCCACTACTTTCAACGGTGAAATACCCTAATTTCTCCTTCTGACACTTTATTGCCTAGATGCTGCAATGTTTTTATGTTTCCTTTATGCCAAACATAACAAAACAGTTATATAGACCGCTTTAGCAAAGTACAAAATAATGGCTTATAAATGGTGTTTAAATATACATTCATTTTAATCTACTGAATAAATATTGGAATAACTCCAAACCGCATGAAAGGGTGTAATTGCAGCATGAGTTAAATCTTGAAGCCTAGAATTGTCAGCATTTCCAACTCCTTGTTTGACAGTGTTATTTATGTTATTTATATTAGCTAACAGGAAACAACTACTGTGTTATCAACATAATAAATATAATAGAAAAATATTTTATTTGTATTGTTGTATAAAATATTTACAATCATATAGAATATATAGAGTTACATTTTAATAGCAATTGTATACATGTCATGAAACCATTTCCCTTATCAAAGATGTAATTTGTAAACCTCAAATAGTTGTGTATCTGTCCTGTTACAAGTAGATGACTTCAATTAAACAAATTTATGAAGGACATTATTCTGATTCATAAAGTTATAAAATATTAGGTAAATACAGAGAAAACAATAAGCCTCTGAAATAGTCTGTTTCTGAAATAGTCAATAGTCTTCCCATTCAAACTATAAGAAAATGTGAATTTCTTCAACATCATACTTAAACATTACAGAAAAAAGAAATACAAACAAGGTTGGTACATGAGAGAAAATGTTGCCCTTTTACTTCCTTTTACAAAAATGAAAATAATAAACAGGCCTTAATATAAAATAACACAAAATGATATGCACTAAAATTGATGAAGCAAATAAATATTCTGGCTTCTTTTCCAAGGTGTCAGGGCAAACAGTTTCCAAATCTTTCATTTTGTACAGAAGGAAGAATAACTTCAGCTCATGAGAAATTTTTTGACTTTACAAAGTATATGCCTTGCAACATTAAGAAAAATGTATACTCCCAATGAAAAAATAGTTATATATAATCTTATAGTAAACAAAAGGATTAGCAGTAATACTATGGTCACATTAGATTATATACTGCAGACACATATCTATCCAAAATACCTATTTTAAATTTTAATACAATATTTTATTTTAATATAAACATCTGTCAGTTATAGACAAAGAAGATAATTCACAAAGTACATGCTATCAGAATGAACTTTGGTAACCAGAAATGTAAAATTTCAAATAACAGATAAAATAATATGTTATTTTTATAGAGAAATAAAAAAAATAGAAGTGACACAATCTAGTTTGTTTTAGGGTACTGAGAGCCTCACAGACTTAAGGGACAAGATAGTAAATGTTTTATCACTCAAAATCCATCAGAAGTTTCAAATAAATTACTTTCTTGCTAGCTGTATTCTTTCCTACTTGAGAAGTAGAATTTGTTTTCTTCCTCTTATTGATTTTTAAAAATCATGCTCTTTTCCATACATCATGAACAATCTTTGGATACTAAAACTTCCCCTAACAAGTGTCCCAGCTATGTTATTTAGATTTGATGAACTATTAGAAGTTTTTTAAAATGCTTATATTGACTGTGAGTTTTCTGCTTGGCATGGAGGACACTGAATTGTTTCCCAATTATATGGCTACCTGTTGTATCCTTCCTTCCATTTAAATCCCTTCTCCTTGTATGTAATTAAACTTGCTATTCCTTCTTAAAAACAGCTAATACTACCACTAAAGTGCTTCCATTATCATTGTGTCAGAACTACTTAGCAAGGGTGGCAGAGGAAAATAAACTTGACTTTATATCATGGGTGAAAGTGATCATAACATTTCCTGAACCTCAAATGGTTTTGGCCACATCTTGCTTGCTGATGAGGACCTCTAATAGTCTCAGTTTGGCTTTTATGTGCTTATATTCATAATACTCATCTGCCATTGGTATCCTGTCTTCCTTTTGTGGACTTCTGCAAGAAAAAAATACGTTTATTACTTCACAATGAATCCAGTGATTAAATATTCTTTTATAATTCATATATGAAAAAGCATACTGTAACAGCTTCTACTTGGTTTTTGCATCATATCTTCTTTTACTTCCCTTTCACCTTCATTCACTCCCCCTTCCATGTGTTACTAAGTTTCTAAATAACAGTAACCTTTGAAAACTTGAATGACATAAGTGTTTTGAAAATCTGTGGTCCGGTGCGTAGACTTACAACAATGGGGTAAGTGAAAAGATCTAAGGAGAAATAAACAAACAAAAACCAGAACTTTCAAGGCATTCTTTGTCCAGTCATTCTCCCATTATCTGCCACAGCCCTACACCTGTACAAAATGTTTAGCCCTAATAGAGTGGTTAAAAATATTAACCTGAAAACACTACATAAATTACATTTTTAAAATAATTTAATAACTTATGGTAACAAGAAAAGCATTCAGGGTCTGTCTTACAAATTTGAAACATTTCCAGACTTTCTTGTAATTATAATACCTGTGTCTGCTAATATATAGTAGAACCACTGAGCGAGCTGTTCCTTAACTGAAGTAATTTATGAGAATCTACATTGCAGTGGTTCTCTTCTGTACACTAATTCTACTAAGGCTAGACATGTAACAATGCATAGATTTTTATACAGTATGCAGTATGCTCTTGCTGTTTACTTGGAAGAATAACTTGGTAACATCAGGAGTTAAAATCATTTGCCTTCCCACAAAAATATGTTGTCAGGATATGTTTTCTAAAGGAAATAATTGCGACAGGGTCTCAAAAGTCTCTGGTTTTCTTGGTAATAAGATAGCTAATTGTTTTGAAAATATTTCCACGCATGACTTTGAAATTTAAGAGGTAGAGGACACGGATATAGTCACTACAGTTACAACTGAATATAACTACAAATACTGTCTAATATTACTGTGGCTGAAACCAGGTAAATAGCTTATATTTAATGTTTTATCTTTACCCCTTTCTATTTTTCCAATAGTGATAAAGAGATATTTCTATCTCTTACCAAATAAAAAACAAGCTAATCTATAAAGATTGTCTATGAATGTAGTATCTACTTGTATTTCATAACTATTTATTGCCCTGCAATTTCTAGTACAGAACTCAGAACAGTACACAAATCCACAGAGTGCATTCTTCTTAACTATTGTCTAAATTATATAACATAAATCCTTTGCCTCCATTCTGTGTTCTGAGTCAAACTTACCATAACTGGGTGTCTGAATACCACCTTAATTTCTATAAATAAATCTAAGTAAAGAAATTTCCTAATTATTACAGAGAAACATTAATAATGCATTATGTAATTTTCCCTAGTTTTGCATATTCCATTTTGGTTAATAAGGGTGCTTTGACAAGAATGAAAAGTTTTGCTAAGTCTTTCCTGAAGCAGTTTCCCCATTATATAAAACATACTAATGTGCTTACCACAGTTCCAGGCTCATAATTATTAATAATAATGTAATATCTATATGATTCTCATGCCTCTTGTATGGCAAATATTACCAAGAACATTTACAGTGTCTTAAACATTTTAATTCATTTGCATGGTTATTTTACCTTATGGATAGCTAGGCCTTCCCAGTGAAATGTCTTAGATAAAGAAAATTAAGGTCCATAATTCCTAGCCATTCAATGGTTTGATTTTAGTTGTAAAAGATCATCTTTTGTGCATTTAGTTGAAATATATCACCAAAAGGGGCATAAACTTCAAAGCCAAATATAGGCTTATCTGACTTGGGTTTAGGACTCATAGTTGCAGTGTTAGTTATGTTCTATACTATGCATAGAACATAGCTAACTTCCCTTTATGACCAAAAGCATACCAAGTGACACTGCAGATCCACTAGGCAGGACTAGTAGTACACTGAGAAGTTCTCAAACCCCTTAAGATAGATTCCTGGGTTCAAATTGGTAAAAATATAAATTTATTCAAAGAACTCAAATTTATGAAAATAATGTATACACATCTTAAAGTATCATTTATCATATGTAATGACTGTTTGATTTACAATATTTGATAACATCTCCACAAATATTTCCCTGAATGAAAAATTCCCATAGCATACCATTAATCCAAAAGAGGCAGATATCAGGAACTTTATAGTGCAAGTCACATATTTACCCAGATATAGCAGACAGTCCAGAAAAAATTATTACTCCAAGGAATGTTTTGCAGGGAAAGTTACATGAACATTTTATAAAAGAAAAAAGTATGAAAAAAGAAAATTAGTAACAAATGCTTTATATTCTAAATTTATGAGCCACATACCATTTCTCACTAGATTAGTTAACATCACCAAAAAGGTAAGTTGGATTTGTAGCAATCAACTTCAAGATTACAGATAGAAAATAGGTTGTTAGATCTGTATTTGCTGAATGCAAAAAGCTTTTCACTCAATAGGTCCAGTCCTAAAGAATATCCCTGGTAGGCTAACATGGAAAACCTGCCAGGGACAAAGAGGTGAGTAGACCAATCATGAGAGTTTCAAGGTGCTTTGGAAAATAGTCCCTTTCCATCAGGACAACCCTCAGCCTGCTGAACTGAAAGGTCAAATACAATACCTAAATGGAGAGGAATACAGAGAAGCCAGTGTGGCACTGATAAGTTTATGACTTGAATGATGAGTTTAATGTCATCTCATCTACTTAGTAACTTGTGGCTGTGAGAAAGTTACACTCTAGATTTATTTATTTTTTTAAAGATTGTTATCTCACATGACAGCTGTAGCTTCCCAAAGTATCCCAGGAGTCCAGTCATTTCAGCTTATAAAGTGGGAACTGAGGCTCAAGATAACTAAGCAATTTATCTCTCTTCCAAAAGTGGATCAATAACCCTTATCACTCAATTATGTATGTAATTTTGTTGTTGAGACATCAAAAATTAGAGGAAACTAATAGAGTGTATAATGAGACTTGGGTTGACACAGAAAAGTAGAGGACAGATGATAAAGCTAACCATATATTTAAGGGATAGAAAGAATGACTATGAATTTTTTATCAAGTCTTGAAATAAAATAATTAGGGACAGATCCTAACTTCTAAGGAAGGCATTTAAAGCAAATAAGGAATTATTATTTAATAAAGTAGGGAGTAACTTGCAGAACTGAGAAACAACGAAGCAGTTATGTGGGCTAAAAAAAAATCAAATAGATTCTTTAAAGGTTTAAATAAATCCATTTATTTATGATGAGATTTATTGTCCAAACAGAGATTTTTAGAGTTTATCCTTTATTTTTTACAGATTGACGTCACGCTTGACAGCTAACATGTCCCATAAAACATCACTAATATTGGCACTATTAGAATGTTGGATTGGACAAATCCTGAGTCTAAGCTAGTGTGGAAATTACAGATATTTTGTAAAAAGTCACTGCTGCTGCCAAAAAATTGCAGTTCATTATTAACAATAATTCTCTAGGAAGTTAGCTTTAAAAATCTCTCTGCCCACACATACCTTCCTGTTTGTTTAAAAAACTGTTCTTCAAATTCTCTTAAGGCTTTCCGCAGTCTCTTCTTGTCAGCCCTGGTTTCTCGGAGATGGTCAAGAAGTACAGGCCTGAAGGGGAAATAGAGGCAGCAAACCACTGGGTTATGTATGCAACTATGCAACAACCTTGCATGACCTGCATATGTACCCCAGAACCTAAAGTAAAGTTAAAAAAAAAAAGGAAAAGAAGAAGTACAGGCCTATAGAAGGTAAAATATTTGCCATTACTGAGCACTGGCATAATTCAGAGATCAACATGAGCAGATTTCTCTGTTGAGCCAAAAAAGCATACTATGATTAAAAGGTGTTCCGATCATAAGAGTGTTTTTTAAGTAAATATGACACACATAAAGCATGACCATAGGCAAGCACACAAGCAGGGAAAATTACCTGATGGAAAACATATCATAGGATAGGGGAAAGGACAGACAAGAGGCAAGCACATTGAGTCCACTGAAAGAAGTTGTAAGGGTAACAGCAATATAATTGGATGAGGGAAGGGATGTTTTGAAGGAAAACTCAGCAGCATTTGGTGATAGACTAGATGTAAGAGATAGAGAGGAACAGCTTTTAAAGAAAATTATGTCCTTAATCTAGAGAAATAAGTGTGGGAATGTGGGGACATGGCAAAATCCTTGTGAATGAAAATAAGACCCAGAAGAAAGTTATAGTTACATCCTACCAAGATGAGAGAAAAGTCATACACTCTAGAGCAGGAGTTTGGTATACACAAGCATACAAAATTCATGTTTCAGAGATTCTGTGAACTTGAAATTATATATGGGCATTTTCTTAAAATGATTCTATTGGTTTCAGAAAAGTCCAACACCCCTTGAAAAAGTTAGGAATAACTGCTTTATAACCACCACCAAAAAAAGAAGGATTTTCTGCTTGCTTTCTCTGACAGGTCACATTTCTGTCCATTTAAATCAAATTAAATCTCATAATCAGGGCTGTAAGATACAAACCAAAGAAGGCCAAATTATGAGGAATGCCAGCTTCTGAATAATAATAATGATAATATTAATGAAAATCCAAATGGCTTCTGTCAGAAGGGCCATTTAAGAGACAAAGGGCAAATCATTTGCTTCAGACCAACGGGATTTCTAGTTAAGAAACTATCTCATCTAAATGTAAGAGATTAAGATAAAGGCCCTGAGAACTGTTGACCCACCCCTTTAAGTCCAGCATTTTCAAAGGCCACCTCTGCTTCATACACTGGTATCAGACCAGAAGAGTTAAGAAGAGACTCCACACTTAGGATTCATACTCACATGGTAGCCTCATGTAAATTAGACATGGAGAGAGCTGGTGGTTTTACTTCTTTCTTTTCATCCGGTAGAAGGGCCCTAACAGGCTCAGTCTCATTAGGGTAGATGAGGTGTTCACCAACAGGAAGGTGAGATGCTGGATCCGGCAAAGAAAGTTGTTGGCTTCCCTGTGGATGGTCTTCATCAGAGTCCTCTTCCTCCTGCTTATCACAGACAGAGTTAAAGAAAGAAAGTTACATAATGCCCAGTGCCTCTTGAGGAAACAAAACAGGAAGAGGAACAATAAATCAATGCCATGAAAACCAGTAGGTGACCCATGTGCCTACTGAGAACTGGGATGGAAGCAACCAAAAGGAGCTCTTCCTCAGTTTGATTAAAAGCTTGCCGAAGTTAATGAGCAAAAACGCAGCAGCCATTCTGGGCTAAAACACTCACCAAGTTAATCTGTGTCTTCTGGGCCAATGAAGGCACAGACCATTAGGATATGCTCCAGTCCAGACTATACTACCAAGTGGTTCCTCCCTTTCACTAGGCCTTCTGGGCTCCAGCTTAAACTTGTGATATGAGTTAATATTAGATGGGCTACAGACAACTTTTATCCTCCAGAAATACCCCAAGTCAGGTCCCGGTGGGGACCAACATTCAAATACAGAGAATACTCAGAAAATTAACAAGTTCAGGGGAGAGCTCTTTGAAAGCCAAAGCAAAATGGGGTTGCTCCTCAACCTGTTCTGATAATTTTTATCACAACTAGAAGATTCTTTTGCAAGGAATATAAGAACCCTGCTACATTTTAAATTATGCTTCCATAATGGGAAAAATCCAAAGACTATGAATTATTATTCTCTTAATGTCTTTAAAATACAGAAGTATAAATGTACCAAGTATACTTACATTTATATTTGTTAATATTTACTCCTTTTCATATTGATGTCTTGAACAAGTAACTGTTTTGATATTGATGGAGTAGGATTTGTGATGCTTTTCTAGTTCTGTATTCCCATAAATCATTCTTTATTAAAGGTAGTCTAACTCAATTTCAGTACTCCTATTTTCTATTGAAACAAATCTTCTCATATCTTGTACAATATGGTCAAATAGTACCAAAAACAAATGTTGCAATATATCAAGAATATATTGTGAATTTTCTGATTAAAGGAATAAATTAACCAACACACAGAACAGAAAGGCTCTGTTTTGTCTAGTTGTGCTACAAATTAGATAATGCCAAACTGAAATCTATCATTTCTTTTCACCCAAGGTAATCAAGGCAAATGTTAAAATTGGCTCTAGACATACAAGTACTATATGCTCTGATTTTACAGTAGATCTAATATCTGCCACTGTTAAGTATAGTAGCAGGGTTAGAGAAGACCAAATTTTCACTTTTTGAAATGACGACTGGCCTTGTTAGCAGTATATACTGCCATGAAGGGTCTTTTATAACTCTTGTAGTACTATGTCACATCATGTTAACTACACATCAGTACAAAATACCAGCATGCAAGTATCCTGACTTACAATTGTTGGAATAAGGGAAGGCGTTGACAAGATTTGTTTGATAATTCTGTACCGGTCATAAAGCGGCTTTATGAGGTTCTTGTCTTGCTTAGTTGCCTGAAAAACATGAAATTAATTATTATTCCTCTCTCAGACAAGAATGAAAAGTCAATATTTTTAGCAGACAAAAAGTGTCAAAGTAAAGGATTATAATACTATAATGTAACAGTTATCATAAAAAGAAAAGTCATTTTTATTTTTTTTTTTTTTGAGACAAAGTCTCACTCTGTCACCCAGGCTGGAGTCCAATGGCATGATCTCGGCTCACTGCAACCTCCAACTCCCAAGTTCAAGCAATTATCTTGCTGCAGCCTCCCAAGTAGCTGGGACTACAGGCGTGTGCCACTGTGCCTGGCTTTTTTTTTGTATTTTTAGTAGTTTCAGGGTTTTACCATGTTGGCTAGACCAGTCTCAAACTCCTGACCTCAAGTTTCAGCCTCCCAAAGTGCCAGGATAACAGGCATGAGCCACAGTGCCCAGCTGGAAAGTCATTTATAAAATACTGCATGTAGCACATGCCAGTTTTTTTCTTGGAAAAGTTTCTTAAAGGATACGTCCAAGTTTAGGAATGTGATTTTTGGAGGAGTCTGCAATGCATAAGTGTTAAGGAACCTCTCCTTAATTAATTCTTCATTCTTAAAAAAACAATTCAGACAGTGATTTTTCTACTGACACATGTATTTTACATAGACTTTCCTGATTATATGTAGTCACAAACACCAATCTTGTACAGGTCTTCATCACTACATGCTTGAATTATATCCTAGGTTATTGTCTAGCTGTGATACAAACTAAATTATTTTGGACAAAACATCTAACTTCTCTGAATCCTCAATTTCCTACCTATACAAGAACGAGGTTGGAGTTACCAGTATCCTTCCATATAAAAAATGTATAACCTCTTGATCCACGAATATATTCTATACCCCTCTACCGTAAGCACCCCATCCCTAAGCACTATTTTCAACAGATCACATTGTACATAAAAATTTAAATAACTTCCTATCTATCAATCTGTCTATCTATGTATCTGCCTATTTATCCAAAGTGACCTAACTCCTCTGCTTATATTTATTTTTCTTCCTGTTTTATTCTGCATTAATTTTCTGCATGTCTAGTACACATAGCCTCCCTTTTACTCTAGTCCAGTGATATACACTTGACAAGTAGTGGGAGGGGAATAGTAGAAATGACTCATGGAATAATCACCCAGTCATCTTTTATCAAACTACACACATCCAAGCATGCCAGACAGATCTGCCATCCAGATCTGTCTCCCTTGAAAGAAAAGAAAATGTTTCAAACATGTGTTACACTTCGCAGTTATCCTCATGCTCCCAACTCTCATCCCAGTTGCAAACCATTCTGGCCCATATTGATCTAAACTTTTCTCTGAACTTCTTGTCTCATTATCTGTGCCTTAACTGTTTTCTTTGTTTCAGCTTTGTCTGCCCAAATGAAGGGTTCTTGAGGACAGAGATTATATCACACATTTCTTTAAATTCTCACAGTACCCAACACATTCCCATCCCTACTACCAAGCTATCAACACAGGTTTATGTGCAGAAGGGACTCTAATTTTTAACAATTTTCTTGTAAGTTCCATACACTAAGACTCACCTCCCTCTGTAGAACCCTTTTAAGTATTGTTTAAATAACCTCAAGATCTTTTCATTTGCTAACCCAATCATTTTTTTTTTTAATTTAGGTTCTGGGGTACATGTGCAGGTCATGCAGGGTTGTTGCATAGGTGCATATGCACCTATGGTGGTTTGCTGCCTCTATTCCCCCTTCATCTATATCCGGCATTTCTCCCCATGTTATCCCTCCCCACCCTCTCCTCCTCTGCTGTCCCTCCCCTAGTCCCCCTTCCACTGCCCCCAGTGTGTGGTGCTCCTCTCCCTGAGTCCACGTGTTCTCATTGTTCAGCACCCGCCTATAGTGAGAACATGTGGTGTTTGGTTTTCTGTTCTTGTGTCAGTTTGCTGAGAATGATGGTTTTTAGATGCATCCATGTCCCTACAAAGGACACGAACTCATCATTTTTTATGGCTGTGTAGTATTCCATGGAGTATATATGCCACGTTTTCTTTGTCCAGTCTATCATTGATGTAACCAAATCATTCTTTAAACACTTTCTTATTCATAACACATCTTTCCATGAAAAAAAAATCCAACAAGTTCCTATCAAAATCTGTTCTATGGGATTTTAATAGATGATAGAAGAAAAAATCTCAGTCTAAGTTCAGAAAACATTGAAATAGTGTTTTTTATGTAATATCTTACTAGGACTTATAGTCCATAGAAAGTATTTCAGAAAATGATGCATTCAGCTATTATTGGTGTCTTTCTATTGCAATTTGATTTTTGTGATTTTAGCATATTTCCCAGATTCTAGAAAAGCTAAATTTAATCCTAAAAAAAAAAGTGAGCAAAACACACATTAGAATGATGAATGCCATTGCAGAAAAGTATCTTCCACGGATGCTAGATTAAAGTTCAGGAACCTGTACAATGTATGCACTCCTTTTTCACTTTGATTTCATTGTCTTCCTCTTAAGATCATTATCACACCAATCCCCGAAGAGACGTGAGGGTTCCACACCCTATCACATAGTAAGTACAAAACACTGTGAAACATCTAAGTCTACAAGTGCTCATCCTCAGATAAAGGACAGGAAAGCAGACTGCCTGAGAAAGGATAGTAGTGGGATTATGTGCCAGGAACTGTTTTCTCCTCACAAAGAAGCAATAGGCCTGCAAAGTGATCTTCATAAAGGAAACTGAATCAAGGTAAGCTCTGCAGGATACCCCACATCTAAGAGGGCAGAAACACATTAGACTGCTGTTATTCTTCAGCCACTTTCTGCTAAGAATCAGATAATTTTCTCTGAATTCAATGGCTCTCTCTTTCTGAATGCATCCTTCTTCCTCCCTAAATCTATAGTTGCTGCTGGCTGTAGTATGCAAGATATATATATATATTTTTAAATTTTGTTATATGAATGAAGAAAACAAGGTTTCCTTTATATTTTTGGTTACATGTTGAATAACCTAAAACAGGCAAAGAGAGCTATGAATCAACTGTCATAATTTAAAGATGAATATGAGGATCTATCCTTTAAAAGATGATTATTCTTCCAGCTTCTCCATTTTTATAGTAGCAGGAGTAAAACTAAGAAGAGGATGAGCAAGAGAGCATCATGTAGAGGACACAATTTGATATGATCTTTTTTTTAATAGCTTGGCAACTTTGCCATATGAAAACTCCTAGCTCCCTATCAAATAGGTGATTTGAATCACCAAGGTCTAGAAATAAACTGACTTTCCGAGAGACATAAATGCTACTGAGGGGTCAGCCCAAATTAGTTTCTTTCTGGGCCCTGGTCAGAAAGTTGTTTGGAAAAAAGCTGCCTTAGCTTCAGCACCTTTATCACCTTGTTTTCCTTTCCCCCATGGGACTGGTGCCATGTATTCTTGCACAGTAAGCCACAGAAATTTATAATAAAATTTTGTAAATAAAATCATTCTGATTATCCCCATAAATGAGCTCTCTCTTAAAGAGAACAGTAAAACTGACATTCTCTTTTCTGGACAGTGAGCAGTAGGAAACATGCTTCTTAGCTTTAGGGACTCAAGTCCTGCCAAGCTTTTCCTAAATATCCCAACCCCTTATTTAGGGAGACATTATATGTAAGCAAGTCTAGCCATTTAAACAATCAAACAAGATGGAAAGTCGGTAATGGATATTATCATAGAAAGCAACTGCCAAAGAGAAAGTTTTGGTCAATTTAGATGTCCAACCAGGGAATTGAAGACTAATATTCATCTTAAAACCAGAGGACATGAGTTCAGATAACCAGCTTCAAAATTTATAAACTGTTTTTAACATTACAAATATGTAACATTTGAACCTTAGCTTTCTAATATGCAGAATGAGGATGACTTTTAATAAGTCATATAAATGTTTCTGGATTAATATTAATAATAGGCATACTAAATGTTATTTGAGCTATCAAACTAGTTGACTTGATGTTAATGTCAATGCTATCCATTAATAAAAAAGAATGCCACAGTGCTATTGAATAATAAATTTTTAAAAGTAAAAGAGAATGATAAGCTCTCTATGTCTTGATATAAAAAGCTATCCAGAATATATAAAGTAAAAAAAGATGCATAATTGTATAGACTGCTCCCTTTTGTCTAACAGAGGCAAGTTAAGACTATATATTGAGGCTAGGCATCCTGGCTCACTCCTGTAATCCCAGCACTTTGGGAGGCTCAGGTGGGAGCATGACTTAAGGCCAATAATTCTAGACCAGCCTAGGCAAAAGTGAGAGCTCACCTCTACAGAAAATTAAAATAATCAACCAGGCATAGTGGTGCACACCTGTAGTCCCAGCTACTTGAGAGGCTGAGGTAGGAAGATCGCTTGAGCCCAGGAGTTCATGGCTGCAGTGAACTATAATTGTACCACTACACTCCAGCCTGAATGATAAAGTGAGACCCTGTCTCTAAAAAAATAAAAATAAAAATGAATGTGTATTGATAATTTCTTATATATGCTTTACATAGAAACTCTAAAAGAACACATAAAACATTAATAACAATGGTTATCTGCTTGGGGTGGGAGATCTCAGAGCTGGAAATGGCAGTTGGGGTTGGAAGGAGTTTTTTTTTAATTTATTTTTATTTTTATTTTCTACTTTTGCCATTTTCTTTTATATATTTTCTTTTTAAACTATATGAGAAAGTATTACCTATTCAACATATTACTTTTTAGAAGAAGGATAAATAGGAAAGCAGAAAAGTTTGATGGCATCTTTCTTTGCATGCTCTTTATCTCTAAGTCTACTGTCTTTCCAACCAACAACAACCTGCTAATAAGTTATTAAACTTTTAATGATTTTTTAAGATAAAATGTATACTTTCTAAAAATCTGCTTTCATCCTCAAAGAGGCTACAGTTGACAAGAGGCCAGAAGAAGTAACTGCCATTACTTATCCCCTTGATCATTTGTGCTGTGCACCTGACCCACCTTCAGTTCTTAGAAAGGTCAATATTGATATATGTGCCAGCACCAATTCAGTATTTCCAAAAGACAATGACATAAAAAACAGAAATAGGCACTACATTTCAGCTCAGGGGATGATTAATTCATTTCCAGTTCACAGCCATGCCCTGTAACCCAGAAGTGATTTTCTCCAAAAATTATCCAGAGATAAAAGAGGAAGAAAATTACTCATTGGTAGTATCTGAACGAACAAGGCAATGCTACAGGATTTATCACCCTTAGTATAGGCTCCGACTAAATATCAAATGCAGAAATTATAGAAAGAGTCATAATAAAGTCTCTCTAGAAAAGATGTCATTCTTTATCTTGAAATTTTAATATTTAATGCATTTTCAGCAGTAAGGCAAGGACCCCAGATGAAAGTCATATGTCATTTCGAGTTTAAAGAAATGGGACCTAATGAGATTATCTGAGATGCTACTGAGC
Organism: Cebus imitator; assembly: GCF_001604975.1. NCBI lineage: Eukaryota > Metazoa > Chordata > Mammalia > Primates > Cebidae > Cebus > Cebus imitator. The sequence continues at coordinate 1,560,250 of NW_016107457.1, forward strand.
TCATTAGGAGTTAGAAATAACACTAGCTGCTATGGGAATACACAGTTTTCTCTTTGGTTATGCTGTGGCCTCTACACTCAAACGGACTGTAGTGGTCGACTAGCTACTACATGGTTTACTACATTAAGCTTTCTCAGGACTAATACTCAGCTTTATGTATTTACATTTTCTATTACAGATGCTCTCCGTTTAAAGGACCTAATGTTAGTCTCTGAGGAGCTACATTATAAGTATATTTGAGGGGGCTTCGGGCACATAATAAACAAATCAATAGATACTTCATTAAAAATAATAGAATTAACTGGCATTTATACAGGGTGACCTCCATGCATAAGGAGATTTTTCTCTGATCTCCCGACTCTCATTTGCATGTGTCTATTTGACTTACATGCCTCAGTAGAATGACCAACCATCCCAATTTTCTCAGGACTCAGGCATTTCCCAGGCCATGGGATTTTCAGTGCTAAAAGCAAAAATGTCTTGGGCAAACTAAGATGATTGATCACACTATTCCTGAAAGATCTTAAATGTAATATATCCCAAACTGACCTTTTACATTTTCATTTACAACCCCCAGTGTGCTCCTCTAGTTTTCTCTGTGTCAGTAAATGGACCATCGCCATCATGGATTCTTCATTGCCTTCATTTCCTCCCATCTAACGCTTTCACATGTCCTTTTGATTCTACCTTCAAAATATACTTTGAATGTATCACTTCTTTCCCTCTCCAAGGCCACCATGCTAATCCAAGCCACCCATTCCATCTCCCCTTTTCATTCTTTTCCCTTATGATGTATTCTCCACTTAGCAATCAGACAGATCTTTTAAATGTAATCATGTCATGTCAGTTTTCTGCTGTCAACCATTCAACAACTTTGCAAATAATTCCCACAGCTTAAAAGGTTCTGTGTGATGGGTTCTAATCTGTCTTTTCTGATTTGATCTCATGCCATCCTGTTCTCCAGCCCTCAAACTTGAGAATTCGAAGTGCACAACAAGCCCTTCCTTTCATCAAGGCCTTCATACTGCAATTCCATCTGTTGAGAATGTTCGCTGATGCTCTTTGGCCTGCTGATTCTTCTTTAAATGTCATCTCTTGGCCTTCCTAATCATTTTATCTAAAGTAGAAACTATACCCATTATTTTCTATCATATCACCTGTTAAATATCCTGCATAGTACTGTGGGAAGTAGAAAAGTTTCTTTTTAAAGTTTTCCTTTTTGTTAAAGAATAAGTATGCTAATAACTTTGTTAAGCCCTATTCTATGTAGCTGTTAGACATGCCATGCTTACAGGCATGTAGTACATTCTATGTTCTTTCACTTTAACCAAGATATTTGTGCTAAACCTGCTCATAGGCATGTCTCAACACTTTCAATTATTTCTTGCTATTGAGTTATTTCTTGTATTCCCACTCCCAGGACAACATGAACTACATGAGGACATTGACCTCCCCCCCATGACTTCTCTATCTTTTTTCTTTTTTATATCTACCATCTATTCTACTTCACAACACATAGTTAGCATTCAAAACTTTTTGCAAATGATTGGTGTACACCAGTCAGTAGGCTTCTCTCTTATTGTCATGATAATTATATAAGTAGGTATTGCCTGTATTTTACAGATGAGGAAGTTGAATCTCAGAGAATTAGTTCACTTGCCAAGTGCCAATGGATAGAAAGTGGCTGGTTCAAGTGCTGAGTCCTGTTCTAAGTCTATTGTATCAATTCCAACTCTCCTCTTACTACCCTTGTTAATTGAGTAGATTTAGACATTGACCAAAGTGCTTTAATAGATATGCTTGAAGTAACATTAAAATACTGGAAAGACCTTCAGAACCACTGAAGGATGGAAAACCATGGGTGTGCCTGAAAGTTTCTATATATGTATGTGCAGAAGTTACCCACTGGCTATCACAAAAGTGTAGAATCTTGGTGGGCTCAAAGATAGGATAGCTGAGTGGAAAAAAACTTTCTCTTCACTCCTTACAACACATATTTGTTGTTGTTGTTTTAAGGCTAAAGGTATTTCATAAAGATGTGGTCACAGGCCCATTTCTGCTTGTAGATCACAAATCCTTATGTAAAGGACTAATCCAGGGGTATATGTTGAACCTTTTGAGATTTGGAATATGTTGTCACTTTATGATTAATACCAGGCAATATACAATAGAACAGGGAAAGGCAGCTTTATCTTCAAGAAGGCTTCATTTGAAAATTAAATATGCTAGTTTGTTCATTCATCTGCTCATTTTTTCATTCACGCAGCAAACATTTATTCAATACCTACTATGTACAGAAAAGGAGGGGTCATGACCTATAAATAGTACTTCCATGCAAGAAATTCAAGGTGTAGTACAAGAAATAGAAGATGGCATACAAGATAGTTAGAGCTATGATAGGGTAGTTGCATCTCTTATTCGAGAACTGAAAGTCAATCACACCAGTTTTAGAGGTGAGACAGGGGACTACAGGAAAGCTTCCCTGGAATAATTGAAATGGGAGCATAGATATGCAGGACAAGGAGAGATTAACCAGGTAAATACTAATCAGTCTTTTCTTCTTTGTAAAATATAATAAATCCTCTCTTTGAGCTTCAGGCTCATATATTCAAATGTCTGAAAACTCTCTCTGGATGCCTCACAGAGACTTCAAAACTAAGATACCCAAAGCTGAAAACTTGTGTTTCAACCTAACACTCAAGAAACTCTACCTCTCTATTCTTATTATATAAATACCAAACTATTTTCCTTACTATTTATAGATTATCCCTGCTCTACTATTTTTTAATAAGACATGAGGAAAGGGGCTGTAACTGGAGTCCTTTCTTTTCATACAATATGCTTATTTCCTAGTCTTGGGTTCATTTGCTAATTTGAAGGTGGGGGTAGCTGAGGAGAAAGGGATATGGTGTCCTTGCCATTTGCTTCCTAACAACACCCAAGAATATAACCTCCAGAATGGTGGCATAGCCTGGAATCATGTGGCACTACTGCTCATGGCCAGTAACCTATCAAGAATTCATCTGAAATTTTGGACCCAGGCTAATAAAAATGTTTATGTAATGGCAAAGTGCTCTGACAAATTGGATTATCTCACTAGCACTGTGTGGAGTATTGGAGCATGCAATATAATAAGACATGGTGAGGTACCTTAGAATCCTCTTGGGGAGGAAGTTGCTCTCTTTTCTCCTTCAGGCATGTCAAGGCAGCATCTGGAGTCTCTTCTCCAGAGGAGCTTGGCTCTGGGCCCGCAGCTTCCGGCTTCCCATTTTCTCTGAGGACTGTGGGTTGCTCACGGGACAGGTTTCTACGTGGACCTTTAGGAGCACTCCCCTGTTCTTCTGACAGCTTTAGCTTTAGTTCTAAGAGAAATGCTATAAGTTATCATAAGCAAAGAGAACCCACAAGCCCTAATTAGAACAGAGAGCCTTTCAGGAATTCCTTCCCCAATGCCAAATCTGTAGAAATGAACACTAATGATGGCTTTCCAGAGGGCAAGGGCAACCCTTATTACAAGGGCCATTAACATAAGCTCCTAATAAGGTGTGAAACAGCAATCTAGAGGCTAGGATTTGATGGAGGTGGAGGATATGTATGGGAATAACTCAGTAGTTTAGATTTCAGAGGAGGAAGAGTTTGCAGGAAAACCAGTGGTACCTGGCCTTACCTGCAATGTACTCTAGCACCTGAAATTCTGAACCCAAAGATTTGTTTACTTAGATTTTGAAGTTGTGGGTTCATCAAGAGCCCCTGTAGAAACTCAAGTAATTCTGGAAGACATTATACATGTAAACACTCAAGGAACTATAGGAGGGGGTGGGAAAGGGTAGATGGGAGTATCAGCCCCAACTTGACAGATTTTGCTATTTTTGTCTTACGGCAGCTTTTAAGATCCAAGAATTATTGCAATGTGCTTTATATTAAACATAGATAATTAAAAATAAAAAAGCCCCATGAGACTTATCAGGGAATTACATTTTAGAGTATGCAAGGGGACTGGTTGTTTGAATAAGGCATTTATATTGATTTCTCCATTACATAGCTCATTTTCTTTGTTTGATGTTTGTTTGCTAGTTAGACTTTGGCTCGATGTTTAAACACTACATATTTTATAAACCTTCCACATCATTACAGTTTAATACCACTGAATTAATATTCCCTTCTAGTTCTTTTTAGTCACTCTCCTTCCAGAAATTTGGAAAAACTCCCATGTCTCTAAGTATTAGAGTGAGGAAAGAGGAAGAAAATAATTTTTATTGGTAAATAACAATAGTCCATTTTAAGTGGATTTTAGAGTTAATACTCACACCACTGTTTCCAGAAAAGGACAGAAAAAGGAGGACACTAGCCTACATGGTAGGAGAACCACATTCTACACCTGGCCCACCATCTTCCAGCTATGTAACCCTCCCCACTCCATGAGCATAAATGTCCTCATCCGTGCACTGAGGTGTGTGGAGTAAATGATTTCCCAGGCCTCTTCTGTTTCTAACATCCAACAATCCAATAACTTAGGGAGGTTAGTGCTCCACATGTTGAAATGTTCCTGGCAGTGAAGTGAATCATTCCACTTGGGAGTCTGGAGGGCCTCAGTTTCTTTGTAAGGAGGTTTATTACATGGGGTCAAACAATGACAGAGATCCAAGATGCTTCATTTCAAAAGAGAGCTACAGTCTAAGCAGGAAACAAGATGCAAGTGGGCACAGGTGGAAATAAATCTAAAATGCTCTGGAGCACATTATCACTACTTTAACTGCTTCCTTTCTGAGGAAAAAAAGACCTTTGGTTGGCATTTACCTTTGAGCTGTTTACGACCTTTAGCCAAATCATTCATCCATTTCAGGACTTCAGGATTAGATGTCTTGTCACCATGTGAAGGCTACCAAGGGAGGGAAAAAATGGGGGGGGAGGTGGAGGGAAGGAGAAAGGGAAAGGGAGGCGGATAAAAAGAGAAAAGGGAAAACAAAATTTTTAAATAGCTGAGTCACACAAAGGTAGTTTAGGAATATATAAAGCGGGGAGAGAAATTCACATGTGACATTTCTGATGGAGTTGCTTCTGATGAAGTTGCTTCTAGAAAACAGAGTAAAATGTCCTTGACTTCCTCTATTCTTTAATCCTTGCCATGGGTATTATTTCTAAACATGCCTGGTCACCTAACACTTTTCACAAAGTCTTAGCCATGCCAGTGCCCCTATAATCAAACTGTCAATCACCTTGCAGGTCGCCCACAGCCCATATATACCCCATTGCCAGGCCATTCTCTGTAGCACTGCAGATGACTGCACTGATACAAAGCAGTGCTTACTGCCTTGCTCGTGGCTTACACACATGGTGTATGTACATAACCTGTGGGAGAATACTAAAAAACTGGAAGATTCAGCTCTTATCACTCATAGCCTCTAAGCTAAAGAAAGGAGATCCCAGAATCTCTAAAACCTGACGATAGTCCTGAGAAGTCAGTCTGTCAGGGGGATTAATACCTTCACTAGTGGCAGGCAAACATACTGTCCTTCCACCCCCATAGATCAGTAAAAAACTGTTCCTAAACAAGTCAAGACTACCATAATAACTTACATGCAAGCTCAAGAAAATTAATGGTTACTTTAAGGATGTAGAGGAACTATAAAATAAGCCCAAGATGACATGATCATAAACATAATAGCCTGAAATATGTGCCTTGTTAATGACCAAATCTAGAGGTTGTGTCAATTTTTTTAAGTATCCACTAAATTCATGCAACAATGGCAGGTTGTTGGTGAGAGGGAGGCATAGGAAGTTGGGGATTTTTCAAACTCAAAGGAAAAAACTACAGTGTGACAGAATCATCACATGTACATGAGTTTAGGTGTACTCATTATAAAACACAAGGCATGATTCTGTCAGTTCTAGAGTGATTTTTAAAACATACATTTTTAAATTAAAATAGAAAAGAAGATTGACAATGATTCTTTCCTAGAAGAGCTTGAATAGGAGACTGGTTTCCATGAGGGATGGGAGGGAGTCAGGGGAGGGGTGGGGGGGGAAAATTCTCTCTCTCTCTCTCTCTCTCTCTCTCTCTCTCTCTCTCTCTCTCTCTCTCTCCCTGGTTTCAGGACCATGGACAGTGACACGTGGGCCTCAATCCCAGTCCTCTAAAGCAGCATAGCCTAGTCCTATCTATGGTCTTCTAGGATGATGCACTGTATAGTCCAGAACTTCTGCTTTGGGTAGCAGTCTGGTTACATGGAAAGTCAATGTTTTACATTTGGTTTCCCCAAATCCTCAGAGAATTATCCACTCCAATCTGAGAACACATCTTGTTGAACAATGTTTCACTGAATCTGTTCCACACAGTTAATTCCATCTTTTGAAATATGGTAAAAACAAACATACACAAAAAAAATCCTAAGACCTTAAGCCAGTGACTACAAAAGAAATAAGTTTTTACTACAGTGCATAGAATTTAGGAGAAATTTAAGGCTAAATTTCTGACAAAATAAAGCCTGAAATCACTTTCTGAAATAAATTTATTTCCCTACCCATGAACAAGCTTTTAAAAGAGTTAAATCAAGCTCACATGGTTGGAAGCTCTCAAATCACATTGAAAGTTCTCATATACTAGCTGTAGATCTTCAAGTCTTTTCACTTCTTAAGTGAAATATTCTGATTCAAAAGACCCCAAACATCATGCACCCAGAAATTATATAGTTTAGGTTTTGTTTAACGAATTAAAATTCAGCTCCTAATTGCCACTGTATGAGATTTGTGATCTGCCAAAGATGATTCAAAAAGACACATTAGAAAGATTATTGAGAGGATTATAAAAAGATCTGAGCTGCTATTCTGGCTAGAACTATTCTTTGCTGTATGATTCTGTGGAATTCACTTCCCCTCTCTGGGCCTCAGTTTCTTCAATTGTTAGTTGAGACAAAAGACTGGCTGATTCTTTCAAATTCTAATATTTTCTGATTCCACTGAAAGTAAATATCTGGCTGACACAGCCTTTTCTTAGCCCAAGAGTCCAATAATTCAATGTAAAATCAGATGTAGAGAATAAGCACAGTTTGGGATAGGTATATAAAATGGTTACTGTAAACAGAGATGGAAAGATACATGTGATACATGGGTATCAGAATAACACAGAGGCCCAGCAGGAGCCCAGATGCAAAAATTCGCAGTGGGTGCTATGAATTCCACAGGCAGGCTGCCTGGAAGAGGAGCTTTACACACAGGAACCAATTAAAGCCCACTGACATGTAAAACCTCTAAGCACAGCCTTGCACCCTGACAGGAAGACAAGAGGAAGCCCTGTTTCCTAAGACATGTGAGGTTCTGATTATAACAAAGACTTTTATACACACTGAAGCAGTGGTGACCAGGGAGCCTCCTTCCCCTTCTGCTCCCTGATCTGTCCTTCTGCATGTGTATTTAAGTGTATATGTATGTGTGTGTGTGTGTGTGTGTACGTGTACATGTGCACATGTGTGCATGTATGTATGGTCTAGCTTCAGAAAACTCCAGACAAAGGCAGGAGGTGCTTCCAGGAGTAATTGTCTTCCAAAATAAGCATCCAAGACCTGTGGCTGTGGGTAGAAAAATCCAGTGGAGAATTAATATGTATAGTTTTCCTTTATTTTCTAACAAGGCAGAGACTGCCATTGAGTAGCCTATTTAAATATGTAACTCACAGATTAAAAAGTTAGTGTTATCTAGGACCATTTACTTCCTTTGTGCCAAACACCGTAATAAGCGTTATGTATGTACTTCCTTATTTACCACTTATAAACTTAAGGTCACTGCCTAATACTGACTCCATTTTACAAATGGCCAAACTGAGACTCAGAAAGGTAACAAGTACAAAATCTGAGTGTTCTTAAATAGCTGTCATGGATTCAAATGCGAAATAGTCTGATTCAAGAACTGCCAGATAAGAAGTGTTAGCAAGCACTGGGAATGGAGCCCCTGGTTGTTACTCTATATTTTCCAATATGAGGACATTATAGATCCAACAGTAGTCCAGCAGCAAACAGGTGAAAGCAACTTCTCCCAGGATATCTGGAGCTTTTAAAATGTGGACACTTAAAAATTTTACTTCTATTCTATTGCAAAATCTACTCATCCGTAATCCATTGCCCCAAGTTGTGACCCAATAGAACACAAGCACCTTAGGCAATTTATGTCCACCAGGCGCCAGTTTCATTATCTGTAAAATAAAATCCTGGACTATTAATGTGTTGAGCTCCCTTCTGCTCTATAAAAGACAATAAATAGCTGTGACTGCCTGACTCTGGGGAAGACAATTTTCAACATCCTGACTACAAGCACCTTGAAGGTAAATCTGATTTTCCCCTATTTTTGCAAAGCTAAAATCTGCTCCTTAAAACTCCTCTTTCAGTGAATTTGAGGGCACTATGGGAAACATAGGACAGGAAGAATTGAAGAGTGGAATATTACCCACTCTCACCTCTCTCCCCAGAGCTTACTCTGTACTCAGAACAACTTTCCGATTGCCTCTGTACCAAGTGCTTAGTGAACCATTAAATATTTCAAGATGTATGAGAGATTATTCCCTGTTCTCTTTTATCCTAATAACAAGCTGTTCTGTGCTCTCTGCCGAAGACCCAATGTTTTTGTCTAATTATTTGTGGATATGGTTTTTCTCTATGCCATGGGCACCACTGGAGAAAATAAAAGCAACACTGATCATCACGACACTTACTTGTGACTCTATTTTTTCTTACATAAGAAGAAGGATGGCTCATGTTTGCTGCACTGCAGTGCTAGCATGAAGACTAGTGTCTCTCTGATAGAAAGGATGGATTAGGGCTGGTTCTTATGAACGTCCTGAAAAGATGTCACTTGAGGAGTCCTCATTCACCAACCAGGAAATACTTTAATGTCAAAGAAACCTCTCTCATTCTGCTCCACAATTGGAGATTCTTCCCTTGGGTCCTTAATAAGTTCTTATCAAAATGCAATTGGGAAAAAGTAAAAAAGAAAAAAAGGCCAGAATTCAAAAGCTTTCCAAAATTTTTCTAAAATAGAAAATATTTTTCCAAAATAGAAAAACTATTGATAATAGCCTTCCTCAGAAAAAAGAAAGGGAGATCAATAATCAAATAAGTTTGGAAATGATGGTTGTAATCCATTACTAGAAAATATCCTAGCAGAAATCAACTGACAGCAGGTGAGAACAAGACAGATAGAAGATGAAGACTCTGTGATAGATCCCCGTTGGCCCATGGGAAGAGAGCTGTCCCCTGGCAAAGAAGTGTACCCTGAAAGAAAGGATAGAGGCTGAGGAGAATCCATAAACCTCTGACCAATCTGCTCCAATGACAAATCCCAGGGTCCTTACCCGATATTTCTTTTCTTGTTCAAATTTTTCTTCAAATTTCCGAATTTTCCGCTTGAGGCTCTGGATGTGCTTGGTGAGCTGGGTGATGGTCTGTGGCTCCTTGCCATCTCCACAGCTGCAGCGTGAAGAACTCCGAGGCCTGCATTGATTACAGGGAGGAAGGGGTATCAAAACAGTGCTCTTTCAGTAAAGAGTTCTGTTGATCTACAAACCAAAATTACTGGATTGTCAGAGAAGTTCAGAGGGAAGTTCACTATTTCATGAGGCTACTATAGTAGCAGTTGCTCATTAATGGAGACTCCTGATCACAAAACTCTGTTATGGGTGGATGTTTTCTAGGACTTTAGTGTAAAATATCAAAATATTAGTCCAAGAAATGCATTTTGTAAAGCTTAGAGGAGGCCAATTTAAGTCTAAAAAGAGACAGCCCTGTTGAGACCCTTTCCTCAGTAGGGTGTACAAGCCACATCTACCAACATTTTCAAGAAAGATTTAGATGAGTGATTAACTTTTCTTGACATAACAGGACTTTTTTCTTTAATATGATGAAAGGATGGACTCCTTCTCCCAGAATTACATACACCCTCTCACATGACACACACTTGCAATAGCAATAATTCACTAACTCTTTCAGGTCCATCAATAGATAGTCCATGGGCCCAGGATTAGATAAATTCAAGAAAAAACAACATGAATTCTGAGGGAGAAGTCAGGGATTTCCTGGGCATATTTTTAGCCAAGAGAGTCTTAATCTTAACTATACATCAAAATTATTTGTGGAACTTAAACATAAACAACACGTAGTTCCTCAATCCCAAAAGCAAATTCCAAATGGAATGGATAAGGGGCAAGCATCTGATTACACACACACACACACACACACACACACACACACACACAGACACACACACACAGTTTGGACGTGGGTCACTATTGTAAGCTACCACTTTTCTAGAATCTAAAAAGAAACGTAGATGGACAGCTCCCAAGTGTTCCCACAACTCATCCATCAATGTCACCACTGGACATGGAAAGAATATTGAGCTCATCAAAAATGATGTCTGATGTCTGATATGTGCATGTATATATGTTCAAACATGTGAGCCCCTGGCTCTCATGACCATTTCCTTTTGAGATATCAAGGTCTACAATAGCATCCCAACTGGCAAGTACACTAATTTTTGTCATTTATTGTTCCAGTCTTGCAGTTGCGTTAGGCAGGCATATTTGTGCTATTTCAGAAACACTTCATTGTAGTTTATAAATGTGGTATCTGAAAAACTGTGAAAGGAAGACAATAACAAAACAGTTTTCTTACATCATAAACTGCTGAGTGCTGGGTGGAGATGGGGCTGACTCGGGATCTAAATTGAATCTCTGGCTTTGGCTGAAGATGGAGCATCGTGGTGACAGCAGTGGGTTGTCACCATCAGTGATGTGATAGAGCAGCCTGCTGGTCCCCACAGACTGGAGGTCTTCTGGTGCACTGTCGGCCTCATTCTGCCCATCTTTATGGACTGGTGAGGGGTCTGGGCAAATAAGACAAATCATCAAGACTTAGAAGTGACAGAGGGCTTGAGACTGTCATGTTCCTAAATAAAGATCATAAACATTCATTATAATGCCTTGTCTCTTTGCCATTTCTTCCTTCTTGGGATATGAAAAGCTTTCAAAGTATTGTCATGTTTATTCTCACAGAACCTGGACAGAAAATATTACAAAGCTGCTAACAAAAAAGGAAACAAATGAGTTTGGTATAAGTCACACAGTCTGCACAACCCCAAACTACAAAAAAAAATCCCCTTTTTATGTCACATTATTTGCATAAGTCAGAGGGTATATTACAAAGTGTTAAAGCGAATAAAAAGAAAACAATAAAATGGGGCTGGAGCAAAAGATTATAGATTATGAGGAAGAAAGGGGAAAACAATAGCCAGTGAAGGAAGGGAGAGAAGGGAATAGGAAAAAGAGAGAGGAAAAACACTAAGAGGAAGAAAGGAGAGAGGAGTCCCCAGAAAGAAAATTATTCAGAAATCATCAAAAATGATGGAGAACTCTGCTTATCAACAAGGAATGATACTTAGAATATGCTAAATGGAAACCACAAATTTCAAAACAAAACAGATTCCATTTTATGTAAACACACAAATGTATGTGTACAAACAGATGCACTAAAATATCAGAGAAGTTATGTAGCAACTACAAAGTATGGTAGAATCAGGAATCATTCTATGTTTTTTCTCCAAAACTTTAGGTACCATTTTATTTCAGACAAAACAAAAATAAACCTGCTCCAAACCCTCTCCCCAGCTAGCAATCTCTGCCCCTGAATTCTCACTAGAACCAGCCCCCTTTTAAGTTAGCTTCCCACCTCACAATCAGTCCAGAAGGCAGGTACCCCTCTGCTATGGAAGTAAGGGCAGTGGACTGAGGCACAGCAGCAGGGGATCAGGTCATTAGGAAACTGAGTCAGGGGGCCAGAGATGGGGCTCTGCACCCTCGGCTCTGTACAGAGTTATTCAAGAAACAGCCCATTCTCCTTAAGTTTGCTCAGCAGACAAGTCAGGACCAGCCAAGGTTTTCTCTTTCTTACTACTTCTTCTCTAAAGAAAGTGGAAAACAAAAGATTTTCTGGATGAATAAGCAGAATCAGAAAATACTGCTGATGGATCTGCTTGTCCAAAATAAATACTTATCACAATTTGGTACCGGATGAATCTTAATCAGATTTAGAGTGGCTCCTTGTTCTCTAGAACTTGAAATGCAATTTGCTTTGTGTAACATCAAAGGTCTGATTAGGTTCTCCTGTGCTTTCAGTTAGCTTCTCCCTGGTGGGTTGTAGACTGGAGGGTAGATAACGCCTCCTATTTTGCCTCTGAAGCTCACTGACAGCCCAGTCACTGGCTGAGGCTGGTCTGAAATGGATGCGACGACAGAAGAGTTGGAGGAAGGCAAATGGCAGTGACTCCAGCCCAAGGCAAGGTGTAGTGGCGTGACACACATCACCACAGGCAAAACCCTTGCCATGAATAATTTACCCAGAAAACTCTGCAGTTTGGAAGGAGCCCTCAGAGTAACAGGAATAAGAGTTATTAACCAATAACTCACAGCATATAATATCACCTTCAAAATATACCAGCAGGTGTATGGGTTCCTCATCAAAACCTTTTCTTAAACCACTAGGCTCTAAGAAGAAATGTGTTTTATTTATGTTACCAGTTTCTTGGAAATATCTTCCAGAAATAATAATGGGGAAGAAAATTATCTTTAGCAGGCACCTGGGACAACTACATTTTTACTGAAATGGGAAAGGTCGGAGACCTTCAACCCTCAGCTCAGTTGTGGCCCTGGGGTGAAAACTAACACAGTCTCTTGTTGGCTGCTGCTTTATGATGCCAAAATGGAAATACTTGGGATCCTAGCCACATGACTGTGAAGCTGCGCCAGGAAAAGATCTCAGTTTCTGGAACCCATGGAGTCCTAAAATATAACTTTGTAGAATCATAGATCACTACAAATGGCTTTTTAAAAAACTGCATTGCAACAGTAATTCTAAACCTCCATTTACATGGCATCTGTTTTCCCTCGGGCATTTGCATAATTTACCATGTGGCCCAATTAACATCCTAACCTCCTTGCCTCCAATTCACTACTGAAGGAAGCTGTGAGCCAGAAAGATCCCAAAGCAACAACTGAAAAACAACACAGTCAAAAGCTGGTAATTTCGTAGAGCCTCAGTTCTTTGTCGAAACTCCCCATTTGAGCTGAGAAGGGGCTTAATTAAATCAGCTGACACATGCATATGTGTGCGTATTTGTGTAGACAGAATTATTGAGCTCTTTGCTCAGAAGAGACCAGTGTAGATTCAGAGCCAATGCTCCTGCTGTCCTGGGAAGAGTCCAGGCCACTGCTTCCAGACTCTACTTCCCAGTAAGGAGAAGCTGATGGCAATATTAAACTAGGGTGAAACCTTTGTTCCCTGGGGACACATTACTTTTTATTCCAAAGGAAGGTGCAGCTTGCCAGGGCTCATCCTGTGATGCAGTATGTTTTAGAGGAAAGGGTCTGGGAGCCTGGAGTCTGGTAAGCCTGAACTTTCTGTGGGGCTCCAACCAGTTTCCCTACCTCTCTTAGTTTTCTTGTTTGGCCCGTATTCCTCACAGGACTATGATAAGAAAAACAAAAGGAGACATTCTGTACAACGCTGTTTCTACACAGTAATCACACTTATCGACAGCGGGTGTGTTCCAACACTCCCGGTGGATGCCTAAAACCACAGAGCAGATCAAACACTACATATACTATGTTTTTTCCTATATATAGAGAAAGATTTGATAAAGTATAATTCATAAATTAGGCACAGTAAGAGATTAACAACAACTAATAATAATAATAAAATAGGGCAATTATAACAAGATACTGTAATAAAAGTTATGTAAATGTGATCTCTCCGAAAATATTTATTGTACTGCACTGTGGGCACCTGAAATTGCAGAAAGGGAAACCAGGATATGGGGAGACTGCTGTAGTCACGATGCTGTTACTTATGCTTAAAATTTTGTTAAAAGGCCAGATCCCATGTTAAGTGTTTCTACCTAATTAAAAAAAAAATTTACTTTGTATTTTCTAAAAATTTCTGTAACAAATAGAGATTAATTTTATTTAAAAAAAAAAAAAAAGGAAAACACAAGTTAATATTAAAATGTGGGGGGAAAAGTAAACTTTCCTGAGAAGGGAAGTGATAAAGCATGCTGGTGGCAGATAACAGAGGGCACAGGTTGTTAGTTTGGATCCCAGGCCTACCACTGGTTAAAGAGAGTTTGGAAATGTTGGACCTTTTTAAACCTCCATTTCTTCATCTGTTAAATGGAGGGAATAATGGTGCCTGCCTCACAAGATAAAATTATACCCCTATAAAAGTATTTTTTACCAATATAGTTTTAAAAAGTTTTTCAACCTACAGTATTTTTTTTTATTTAAGCTTCATCCTAAGTGATAGCCAAGAAGTCATAAATCTGATGTACTAGTTACATTTTTAAAAACTAATACACATTAAAATAAATTCATCTTAAAAGTAACAATGTTTACCCATGCATCCTTTATATAGGGTATTTGGTGAAATCTCAGGGTAAAGCACAGAGCTACTGAACACAGTAGCTATGAGAACAATTATTTTCAACAAATATTATTATTAAAATAAGGAAGTTGAATATTGCCTTCTCTTACTGAACACCAACCTCATTTGGAATCCCTACAGGGTTAATATGGGAAATAAGAACCAATATACCCCTCAACATGTTGTCACTAGTCTGAGTCCCTACTTATAAAAACATAACAATAATCATCATGTCTAATATTTATGAAGTGACTTACTATGTCCTCAATCTTATTCTGAGATTTTTTGCATGTATTTAATCTTCATAACAACCACATGCGGCTAGTAGTAATGTGTTCTCCATGTTAAATTCAGTAGGAAAGGTTGCATCACTAGGCTATCTCCATTCATGGAGAGTTTGACCAATGCTTGAAACAGAAGACTTTACATCTCTGACACTGGAAGCTGGAGTGTTTCTGGTGGCCCGCTCAGTCAGCAGAAGGAAACATAGAGCAGAAAAGGAGTTATCATCAGTGTGTGATAACTACTGAGATCACTTCTGCTCAGGCTGCAATCCCAAGCAGAAGCAAATGCTACTTTACAGAGGTTAAATGAGTTAGTCAGACTTAAGAATATCTTTCTAATGTGAATTTTAAAGCTATTCCAAACCTAAGTAAATCTCTATCTGCAAAAACTTGAGATGAGCTGCTGATTTGTAAAGCTGCACTCTTCGGTTTGCCTATCATGGTGGACTCATAAATAGCATTCAGGGACATTCCAAAATGCCAAACATCAGCCTTTGTTGGTTTCAAATGCTAAATAAACCAAAAGTATGTCCATGATTCTAATGAGGTTCAAGCCTCACCGTTCTCAACCAGCCTCTCTCAGGCAGACCACAGGGAGGATAATAGCATCTCACACACAAAAAGGGCCATAAAAACAAAGATGGAAAAAAACAACAAGAAAACATCTGATTGATATGTGATGGGTTCGGTTTTAGGTATGTTACATTTGAGTTACTGAGGCACTAAAGGGTTAGCTATGGCGGTAGGGGAGAGAGAGTATGTGTAAACCTGAAGTCATCCCAATAACCAAGGCTGAGAAAATAGATGAGCGTCCTTGGTTAGAGAGCACTAGAGAGGAGAAGCAGTATCATCACATCAGGAGGGAATGAGGGCAGATACAAAGGGACTCTGGACTGGGGAGACTGACTGAGCAGTGAGGAGGTCAGCACTCCAAGCAGTCCTGTGTGCCAGCTTCTGTGGATGGCCATTAGATGTGTTAGGGAGCTGGAAGGGTGGGAAATGTGTCCCCCTGAAAACAGGTCTGGGCTTCATAACAGTCACCATTCAGACCCAAGAGGCAGTTTGCCATGATGGATAAAAACACGAGCCACAGGCTCAGGAAGACCCAGATTCTTGTCCCAGTTTTGTCACTGGTGTGACCTGGGAGGCATTATTTAACCTTCCTTGATCTCATTGAATTTGAGCAATACCAAGGGAAATGGCCAATGGACAGCTTCTGAGTTCTGAGAACTCTCCCTATGCCACCAAAATGGAGTCAACTGCTCAGATAACAACCAGGTTGAACAATGTCCTGCCCAGGTCCAGGGTTCTGCCTGAGCTGCGGTGCTAAGGAAAGAAAAATCATCATCTATCATAGTGCGGAAGATTCAGAGTGCCCTCTAGGAATACAGAGAAAGCTGGGTGCTGGATGCTCATCATTTTTCAGCCCACTTGACTCTCCAAATCTTCTAGTTGATTCTTGAATAGTTGATTACCTTTGTGGTACTGCTGATTTAAAAAAAAAACTGCTATTAAGATAAGAAGAGCTATTTTCAAACAGGAGTATTCATTTATGAGCAGAAGCCCTTTGGGAGAATATTTAGGGAACATTGAATATACAAAGCAAACAGAGAGACCACTGAAGGAAATTCCAACCTTCAATGTGGGTAGTACCTTTATTAGGCTCATCCCAAGTCAATTAGAAAGTATAGTCAAGAATTATTTATCTCGAGTGTCATAAGTTAGGCTGAATCAGCCAATTCAAGGAAGCTGGACCAGCCGCTCCAGATACAGCTACAGGAATGCATGATTCTCAAGGAACTAGAAGAGACAAGAGAGGCTGTCTACCTGGCCCTGGACCTGGGAGTCATCCAGAGTAATGTCAGACACCAAGCTTCCAGGCATGCCATCTGGTCACTTCCAGGCAGTCTTTCTATGCATGGCAAGCTGATACTAAAATAACCCAATGAAAGGTATTTTTTAAATGACTAAAATATATAGGAAACCCGTGTGCTAGGGGAAAGTGCTGAGAACTCTCTGTATGTTCAATTTTTTTGTAAACCTAAAACTGTTTTGAAAAATAAACTCTATTAACATTTTTTTGTAATGACTATAAGGCTACTGGTTAAAAGCCTAGGCTCTGAAGTTAGAGGCTTGGGCTTGGTCTGTGATACCACTTGTTGGCAGTTATATCCTTGGCCCGCGAGTCTCTTCAAATTCAGAATTCTCATTTGTAAACAGCTAAAGTCAAATACAGTCAAGTATAATAGCACAGTACTTGGTCTAATGTAAAAAGTTAATTTAAAAAAATTAATAACTACCTGGCATTTTGGGCTGTAGGACTGATATTTTCCTTCCTATAATGCAGTTGGAGAAGTGACCTCAGAGAATTACACCGTCACCTATACTGTACATTTTGAAAGCAATTTTTAAAAATGCTTTCCTTGGAAAACAAGGGGTTAATGTGAAGCTCCCTTCTTCATAGATTATGAAGATGGTTATTAAAGCATCACAGAAAAATTATTAATAGTAGGTAACTTTTCTGGCCAAGTTATGTCATCGGTTTAGCACAGGACAGATTTTATTGTTACAAATGTAGTTTCAAATACAACAGGTGGTATTTATTCAGCCATCGGCTCTAAAGATTATTGCTGTTATAAATACATTTTGCTTAGGGGAATAAGTGTAATGTCAATCATATGCAAGATTCTAGACGGGACCTGGGGAATGAACAATACAAAATGTCACTTCCACTCCCTGGAAGTAGTTAGAAATTATGATAGAATATATATTCAAAGACAAATGTAAGCATTATCAACTGGAGGAAAGGAGACATGGCTCTGAATACAGAGAGAATGCCCAGCTTTTAACAGAAAGACAGCTGACATTTATGGAGCACTTACCACAGGAGATGAGCTAAGACCTTCATATGTATTATACCATGCCATTCTCACAACAATCCTAGGAATTAGATAATATGCTTTCTCCCATTTTAAAGAAAAGGAAACTGAGGAGGATGAGAGAGTAAAAAATCTGTCCAAAATCACCTAAGTAGCATATGAAATTCTGTAAGGAATTATCTTTAAGAGCAAGGCAGAGCCTTCTGTAAAGTGCAGAGCTGAATTAATATCTTAAGAAATTAATTCAGTTCCAATCCTTGCAAGTGCATCCTGGATTAATTGTGTTTTACATTTTAGAAATGGCATGGAAGAGGAAATTTTTAAACAAGCTTTGTTATGAAAATATACCTGGGTTTTCACGAAGTCTATGCAAGATTTTCATACCAAAGATTGTTTTAAAACAAAACTGAATGATGACTGGGCCATGTTTTGCAATGGATACAAAGTTCACTTAATATGTAGCTAAGGGCAGAGATTAATTCCTGTCTTTATGATGGACATGTCAGTACCAATCTTTGCAAATGGGTCCTGGATTAATCTTATTTTACATTTCAGAAATGGCATGGAAAAGGAATTGCAGAATGATAAATCTGAGTTTGCAGATGATGTTAACATTTTTCAGAGTAAAATGCTAAGCAACCACAGAACAAACTCATGAACCATGAAGCAGAGGTTCAATAGTGGCAGATGACTTGCACTGTGGGCCAGTAAGTGATGCTGTTAAAGGAAACAAAGCCAGCTACTCCTAACAAATAACAAGCACTAAAAGCTATTAGTTTAATCAGGTAAGGGATTTGGGGAGCTCTGATAGAATATACTGATATGACAAAATAAAAAAGCCAGGAAAATACTGTACATCTCTAGTAAGGGTTTAGAAAACAATCCCACAGGCATAATTATTTCATATTTATTTTATAAAATGCCCCCATTCCCATTTTCAGATATTAATTCATTTCTTTTTAAGTTGAAATCATTGTAGATTCACATGCTGCTGTAAGAAATAATAGAGATCCCTTGTATACTTGCCCAGTTTCTTCCAGTGGTGATTTTCTACAAAACTATAGTACCTCTGCTGATATTTACAAATAAAATTATAGTATTTGACTCCATGTGGAATACACCATGCAGTTATCAAGTGAGGCACAGGGACCTAGAGATGGATTAGATCAGAGGAGACAAAATTACAGAAACAGAGGGGCTGTAGCAAATAAACCAGCTACAAATGTAGTTCTCCTCAGTCTGACAAGACAAAGTCAGGGATGGATTTTTAAAATGACTTTCAAGACACATTAATTATACAGAGGGCATTTAGACTAGCTATATACTTCATTCCAAATTCTAGAATATTAGAACTTTGGGGACTTACCATTTAAGCTGAATGGTAAATAGCATAGGGATGAAGAGTTTAGCCTGTGGAGTCAAAGTGGGGAAAGCCCTACTACCACTTCCCCACTTTCCACCCAACCTCCCTCTACTCAGCAGCTTTGGGCCCTTCAGCCCGTCTATTAGTCTGTTTTCATGCAACTGATAAAGACATACCCATATAAAGACTGGGCAATTTATAAAAGAAAGAGGTTTATTGGACTCACAGTTCCACATGGTTGGGGAAGCCTCACAATAATGACAGAAGGTGAAAAGCTTGTCTCACATGGTGGCAGACAAGAAAAGAGAGCTTGTGCAGGGAAACCTTTTTAAACCCATCAGACCTCATAAGACTTATTTACTATCACGAGAACAGGATGGGAAAGACCTGCACCCATGATTCAATTACCTCCAATCGGGTCCCTACCATATGGGAATTCAAGATGAGATTCGGGTGGGGACCGTATCACCGGTTACATCGCCAAGTTTATTTCCTCATCTTTAATCTGATGGTGATAATGAAAACTATATCATGGAGTTCTTGTGAAGAATAAGAAAATCCATCAACTAATGCCTGATGCAGATACAGAGATCATTGTTAGCTAATGTTGATGTTATTCACTTAAAAGCTTTTAAAGCAAAGGTTTCTGAACTTCAGCACTATTACTATTCAGCACTATTGGACCAGATAATTATTTGATGAAGGAGAGAGGTGGTCCTGTGCATTTCAGGATGTTTGACAGAATTCCTGGCCTCTACTCACTAGATGCCTGGCCTCTACTCACTAGATGCCACCCCCTCATTGTAACCAGTTGTGTCTCTAGATACTGCCAAATATCCTGTGGTGGGGGGGCAAAAAATAGACCCCAATTGAAAACCTCCATTTTAAAAGAACCAGCTTAGGACAAATAAGTGAAGTAATACTTTCCATAATGGTAGCCATTTTTCAACTGGTACATCCTAAATGTATATAAAGGCTCTAGAAGGTTTTATAAGTCTCTGTCTCTGTCTCTCTGTCTCTTTCTGTCTCTCTCTCTCTCTCTCTCTCTCTCTCACACACACACACACACACACACACACACACACCCCATAATGAATTAAGTTTCTAATTGGAAATTCTGTGCCCTTCTGAGGTTGAATGAAGATTTCCTCTTACTGACTTTCAAAGACTATCTGGGGTTGCCCCCACATAGGCTGAAATATCAAGTTATATGGATAATCAGATGCTCCTAGAAGGATACCTGAAAATGCTTTCGTGTTCTAGAAATCTATTTGTAAATTGCACCTGTAACAGGAACATATTTCATGTCATCCCTGGAGTGGTACCATGTTCTATAAAGTATTACTGAACCTCCTTGCACTTCAGAATCACCCAGGGAGCTTTTCCAATGTGGGGATTCTCAAACCTCATTTTTATGTTTTAATTTTTCATTTTAAGGTAGGGATTTCATACATCTGTAAGTTTAGTAAGCATTTTCAGCTAGTTGAAAGTTTCTGGTCAGGTGGACAATGTCTGGAAATATGAGCAAAAAGGTCAGGTTCTGGCTGACTCTGACCTATGTCAACTTCAACTTTGGAAGAGACCTACAGAGTATGCAGAATCTGCATGAGAATAGTTGTAGACTCTAAATAGACATACTACATTAGTGTCTTACCCAAATTGAAAGTTACTTGAAAATCAAGATTTTAGAAAAATATCATAAAGTACTGCTATGGAATTATTATTTCTAGTAACAGGTATTCAGTTATCTATGGTTACAGTTTTTGCTAAAACTGCAAACCATCATATATCCCTGGTCAGACAGAACAAAGGTTACTATGCTGAGTCATGTGGAACATGAACAGTCCTTCTGCACACTTTAAAATGACAAGCAGTTGAAAAGACAATCCTCATTCCATTTTCCACTCAACCATATCAGATTAGGTGTTTACCAATTCCATGCTGGAAATATTTGCTTCAGCTATAAGAAGATATTGACAGAGTTACAGGTATTTTGAGCCTATTCTGTGGGTTTCTGCCTTAGTCATTTCTGGCTGCTATAACAAATTACCATAGACCGAGTGGCTTATAAACAACAGAAATTTATCTCTCACAGTTCTGCAGGCTGGAAATCCAAGATCAGGTGCCAGCCTGGTTGACTTCTGATGAGGGCTCTCTTCCAGTTGACTTCTGCAGGGGGCTGACTTCTTATAGCCTCACATGGAAGACAGGGCAAGCTAGCTCTCTGTACTCTTATGAGGGCCTAATCCCATGGCCTAATCACCTACCCAAGGTCCCAACTCCAAATATCATCACATTGGAAATTACATGTCAACATACATTTTAACAAATTGTTGGGAAAACACAAAGATTCAGACTCACAGGTTGTGGTTTGCAATCTATAAGTAGGAACAACTGTCCTGGAATACCTGGAAGTGAATATTTCCTAGCATGTGGGACATTTAGTGCTAAAAATAGGACAATTCTGTGCAAAACGAGCCAGCTCGTTACCCTTTGTACTTCCCCAAGCTGCCTTGCAGCTGATTTCTTCTCCGTGATTTTTCTCTAAGGGCCTTGATACCTCAAATCTGTCTATATCCCCATCCTACTCACTCCCAACCTGTGGGCTTTCTCCTCTTGAAATAAGTAGATGGAGCCAACTGGTCACAGACCCTGAGTTATAAGTCCCATGTGACCTGTGAGCATTTTCCTGTTGGCAAAATTGAGGTAGAGCAGAGTCAGAGAGACCTTGACATTCTGTATCAATTCAAGACACTGTCCACTTGACCAGTGTGGTTCCATTACTCGGGAGTATTTATGAAATACACAGATCTTCTCAAGAGAATCTCCATGTTGGAAAAGCTTCCTGGTAATTATGATCTGTAAGAAGGTTCTGGAACAGTATCTAGAATACAGTGTCCCCAGGGGTGCCATAAAATGTGTTCTTGTGGCATATGCAGTTTACAACTGGATGTTTAGGACAGGGGAGTATGTCAAGTATCTTACTAGGTGGAACTGATCTTAGTAACCCATAAACTCAATTCAAAGCCAATCAAGTCTATAGTGAATTTGAAACCTACTAGGTCACATGAATTTATACTTAAGAATGTTTGCTATTTATGGTTAAGTGGCAGGATAATATTATATCTGGGTATTCTTATAAAAATCACCTGTTGGATATTGTCCGTGTTATTGACATCAACAATTACTAATTGAATTTTTACAACAATTATCATTTGAATATTTATATACATGTAAGGTTAGGGATAATGCTAGATATTAAGAAAGAGAAGACTATTTTTAAGTTACTATAATCTTTTATAAACTTTTAGCCATCTGTGTTCATCTAATACAATCATCTTCTCATCAGAACTAACACGAAAAAACCCAAAGTTTTAAGGTGTCCACAGATCACTCTAGAAATCTATCCCTGAGTTAAGAACCATGGATCTAAGAATAAATTTCTTCCCTGAGTGATGCATGGATTAGAAAATGCATGGCCTTCCTATAAGAGTGCATCTTAGAAGCCAATGAGACCAAACCATCCCATAATTTAAGTCACAAAGGCATCTTAAAAATGCCTGTCACTTTGTAGTGACAAATGAAGAGACTCCATAGGTCCCTGAAAACATCAGTTTTCTAGATGTCTCTACAGTCTAGTTTTCTAGACTGTCTGGGGAGGGCTCTGAGACATTTCAGATTCCTCTACATTTTGGAAAGTCCAGCATGCAACCCACAAGCCTCCTCTCTAAAGCACCTTCTGCACATCTTTGCCATTTGATATTTAACATGGAATGTATTACTAGCTCCTCTGTGTGAGCAATCCCTACATAAATCCTGTGTTTATTTTCATTTTATAATGAGTAATAATAAGCTTATACAAAATATTGCCCATGCCAAATGAGAAAATCTAAAACTATTTTTAATTGTTGGGAAGACACATAAAAGTCATGATGAAAAGAAGAAAAAATATATCCATATCCAACATGCAACAAATATTTTACTGAACACTTTGTCAGACATTTGTATAGTTAATCCAAATAACTCAACAGTTAACTTCTAATTGGCTTGACACTTCTTTATGTGTTTTGTATTAAATATGTTGTTTGTTTGCAGGGAGTGGAATATGGTGTTGAGGGAAGAAAAGGGATATTGTCTAAATAATCCGACTTAAATCACTAATTGGCCTGACACTGGCTCCTGCTCAATTTTATTTACCACTCACTCAAACATAATGGCCAACAGAGCAGGAGAGATCACTGAGCAACAGAGACAGCCAACTAACCACCTACATTCACAGGGAAACAATGTACCACTCACCAGCAATGCTATGCTAGGCTTCAGTGTGTTACGATGAATAGCAGTACTTCACAGGTCAGTTTAAGGATATAATATAATGCACAAAAAGTGCTTAGAACAGGGCCAGGATCATAGAAAGCTTTGAATAATCATAGCAGCTACTACTAGTAGCTATTATATGCTACCATTATTAATACACATTCCAACACTGGAGAGTACTGATTTGCCTGCTTAGACTATGTGGGTTTGCTTTCTTTCTTATTTTTTTTTCCTTCTCTTAAAAATTTTTTAAATTGTTTATTTTTAATTTGTGTGGGCACACAGTAGGTGTATATATTCACGGGGTCGGCTTTCAACAGGAGTATCTAAAATGTACTACAGTATTGCTAATGGTACTGAAACAGATTACCTTTGTAAATCTTTTCCTTCAACTCCTAGAGATTATGGACCTCTCATGAAGAAAGTTCGCCTAAGCCTATTTCTATAATTCATCTGGAAACCAGTCTGCAAGCCTTCTAACATGACCTCTTCATGTTAGAAAACATAATTTTTGCTCTCACTTAAAAAATTAGTGTTTCTTTCCTCTCCAAATATTCCTGGGAAGATTAATTTGCCCGCTGTTGGCTAGCCAATCTACCATCCCAGAATTAAAGCCAGAGAGACTAACAAAAAATTGAGACCCAATTTGGGACTTTTTGACAAGGAAATTAATGAAAAAAACAATGGAGATATAACAAGGCAATACAGGATCAGAATGAGGTATTGGTGGAGCACTCATCCCCATTTTTCCTGCATGCATGCATCATCTTACAAGCAGTTAACAGAGGAAAGGAAGTAGCAGTGTGGAAACTTCTACATCCTCAACACATCAAAAAGAAGAGTTTCAAGACAGCACAGATTATCTAGGTCCAGTAATATAAAATAAGCATAGCTTTCATTTGTCCCAGGAGACCAAATGGGAAAATGAAGACTAGAAGTTGTGATGGGTACTTTCATCTGACACCCATTTGTGTTAAGTGTGTCCCTTGGTCCCAGCTCCAAGGCTCCATGTTACAGCAAATCCCAATTCTTCTTACTCCCCCTCAGCTCCTCTGGGACAACTGAGAAGCACGTCTAGGGCTTTCATGTTGTCCCAGGCACCATTTTCCCTCAGGGGCTCAGGCTGAGTGTGAAGCAGCAAGAGACTGAACTACCTTTAAGAGTACAATCTGGGACAACCCCCAGCCCTGCTCTTACCTGCAGAATCCACCCCATCAGCAGGCACACTCTGGGTCGATGCTGGGGCTGGGTCCTTGACTCCATGCACCTGAGCAGCTTCTTCCTGGTTTGTTAAAAATGCAGAGCACAGATCAGATTCGAGGGCTTGGAGCTTCAGCAAGGAATTCTGCCAGCAAAAGCAGAACATGAGGCCAGCTAAGTAGATGCCTAACACACAACGGTGTGTCCGCAGCTCCCGCAAGCACCTTCCTCCACTGCCTGGCAGGAAGGGGTGGTGACAACAGCTGCTTTAGGGAAAGAACTGGTTGTGCCAGAATCATATGCGCATCATTCCACCTGCAGGCTCAGTTTCTGCCTTGTTTAAATCCTAACGTATATGGCTTATCTGTGACACATGGGACTCGTGATTTCGTCAGCAAGAGACGCTGCATCTGAAGAACCAATCTGAAAAGATATCTGCTTCCCGGGTGCTTGAGGCTTTACGCCTTGCAAGTGTTTCATTCACTGTGCTGACATCAGGAAGCAGAGGACATTAGGTCCCTCCCAGGCTACCATTCATAAAAGCCACAGTCCCTCCAAAGCAAAGACTGCAGCAAACCGCAGTGCACAGAGTTACTGCTGCAGAGGCTGCCTAGCATCTGGGAGGGGCTTTGAGGCTCCTTAATCCACATCTGCGTGTGTGTGTGTGTGTGTGTGTGTGTGTGTGTCTTCTAAAGTTACTTCTCTCACATGAGAACAGGGTGAGAGAAGAGGGAGATGACCTTGGTCATTTAGCATAACCCAGCCACTGAGGGAGAAGCAATTTATCTTTCATAGCCCTCAGCATAACCTCCCACCCACTCTCTTTATTTCTCATTTTAAATTTCTCCCATGATTCTTAATAAGAACAAAGTCATACAGACTGACGCATGCATCCTGCCATGATGCAGATGCCGGCAAATTAATTTCCCCGACCAGGTGAAAGTGAGTCAGCCTGAATCCCTGGCCAGGCTCTCTCCCTCCCCACAAGAAGGTTCTGCAGGTCTCAGCTGCTCTTTTACCCTCCCATCTCCAGCAGGGATGGGCACCAAGAGCAAAGCCACTGGTCCTTTCCTTGGTAGGACCCTCCAACACACACAGGCACACACACACCTACTTACACCCTACCCTCTGCATATCCCTTTCCCTACACAGCAGCATGCCCACTCCACAGCCTCACCCCTGCCACATACACACCCTCATCCTCTACTCCACACACACACACACACACACACACACACACACACACACACACACACTCAGTCTCTAGTGCTCACCTCCATCCTACATGCACTCTCATATCTACCCCTCACCTCCTACTCCACACAGACCCTCATACCATCATACCAAACCCCCATACTTTCATTCCTACTCCCCATGCCTACAAACACCTCACCTTCCACATACACACACCCTTACCCCACACACACCTCAGACCCTCACATCCAGCCCCGGAAACCTCCCAGCCTACTCCACACATACCCATGCACACCCACCCCCCACACACCCACATCCAACCCCCATGCCTCACATGCTATTACACACAAACCCCTGCTCCATGCACACCTTCACACCTTTCCTCACATAAGCATCCACCAACATCTCTCACACCCCAATTCCTCCCTTCCATGCAGGACCACATCCTACGCACACCCCTGATCCATTCTGTTGATGTGAGTATGAACCTACAGTAGTGTTTTAAAAGCTGCTCGCCGAGGGATGTCCAAAATCTATTGTCTCATCACCATTCTGAAAGCAGCAGGTCCTAGGCAAGCTCAGGATCTGCCATGCCCAGAGATAGGGCGGGATCCAGCACAAACCTCCTAAAAGCTCAGGGGCCTTAGCCTGAGAGTCCATAGCTCACATGAAGCACCTGTGTGAGACCGGGGCATTTTTTTGGCTTCCTCCTCTGTTCTGTGATGTTTTCCTAGTTGCTGAGTGTGGAAGTGATAACTGAGGTTGTTGACAGGAACTGCAGAAGGAGCAGGGACACCAAGTTTCTGGGAGGATTTAGTATTTAGTAAACAAACCACTGGGAGACAAACAGAAAGATTCCAGGGAAGTTTCCTACTACAGGACATTGGAAATCAGTGGGCTTTCAAAAAGAGCAAAACTACTCTGAAGATTAACAAATAATGCCATGTGAATGTAAACGGTGCTGCCACTATGCAAAACAGCCTGATGGGCTCACAAAATATTAAAAATAGAATTACCATATAATCCAGCAATTTCATTGCTGAGAATCTAGCCAAAACAATTGGAAGCAGGTACTTGAAAAGATATTCAAGTACCCATACTCATGGCAGCATTAGTCACAATAACTAAGAGGTGTGTTTGGGATGAAATTGTGTCTCTCCAAAATTTATATGTCAAAGCCCTAACCCCCAGTGATACTGTATTTGAAGGTAGCCCCTTTAAAGAGGTAATTAGGGTTAGATGAGGAACAGACACCAGGGAGACAGAAAGAAGGACATGTGAAGATTCAATGAGAAGACAACTGTCTGCAAGCCAAGGAGAGAGGCTCAGGAGAAATCAACCCTGCTGGCACCTTGATCATGGACTTCCAGTCTCTAGAACCGTGAAAAAAAAAATACATTTCTGTTGTTTAAGCTTCCAAGTCTGTGGTATTTGTCATGGAAGACCTAACAGACTAACACAAGGTAGATGCAGCCCAAGTGTCCATGAGCATTTGAATGGATAAATAAAATGTGGTTATGGACATACAATGGAACGTTGTCCAGCATTCAAAAGGAAGGCATTCTGACACAGGCCACATGCTACAACATGTATAAACTTTGAGGACATTATGCTAAGAGAAATAAGCCAGTCACAAAAGGACAAATACTGTATACTCCCACCTGCATGGTATTTAGAGTAGTAAAATTCATCATAGCTGGGAGTGGTGGCTTAAGCCTGTAAATCCCAGCACTTTGGGAGGCTGAGGCAGGCGGATCACTTGAGTCCAGGAGGTTGAGACCAGCCTGGCCAACATGGGGAAACCTCATCTGTACTAAAAATATAAAAATTAGCTGGGCGTGGTGGAACATGCCTGTAATTTCAGCTGCTTGAGACACTCGATGAAGCACAAGAATCACTTGAACCCGGGAGGTGGAGGTTGTAGTGTGCCAAGATTGCACCACTGCACTCC
>NW_016107457.1:1588474-1619730 GCF_001604975.1 Cebus imitator
AAAAAAAAAAAGTTAAGCCAGACACAGTGGCTCATGACCGTAGTCCCAGCTTTGAGAGTCCCAGGTGGGTGAATCACCTGAGGTCAGGAGTTTGATACCAGCCTGACCAACATGGTGAAACCCCGTCTCTACTAAAAATACAAATATTAGCCAGGCACAGTGGCAGGTGCCTGTAGTCTCAGTTACTCAAGGAGGATGAGACAGGAGAGTTGCTTGAACCCGGGAGGCAGAGGTTGCTGTGATTCGAGATGGCGCCATTGCACTCTAGCCTGGGTGACAGAGTGAGGCTCCATCTCAAAACAAATAAACAAAGTTAAATGGTAAATTTTAGATTAGATATATTTTAACAATTTTTAAAAAATGAATGAAAGGTAAAAAGAAAGGCTGGCATTCTTTCTTTAACTTTACATTTCATTCTTTTTTTTAAATTGTAGAACCAGCTGCCTGTCTCAGATTTGTAAGTGCTCTTGTATATTATGCAAAACAGAAGAGGGCATAGCCTTCAGGTTCCCATAGAACCAGAGGGAATGTCAGCTTTGCTACATACTATATGTCTGACTTTGGCCAAGCATCCTGGTTATTCTGGGTCTTAATGCTCTCTGTAAAAAGAGGCAGTGGTAACAGCGACAATGGTACCTGCTCTAAGGGATGCTCTCAGAATTAAACAAGGGAAATCATGGAAAGCTGGAAAGCACTTCGCAGCACACCAGCATGTGGCAAACACTCAAGGACTGGATTCTGTGGTTAGTATCACTATCTCCAAACCCCAAAGGCTGCCAGACAGAGCTCTGGCCATGTGCAAGGCCATGCTCCACACTGGCACTGAGCCCTTGACTCATCACTTTACCTCCCAGGATCTTATTTCTGCACCTGCCTATCAAGGCCCTCAGGCTACATGACTTCTAAGTCCCCTTACAACTTTAAAGGGAATAAAAGCAAACAGGCAAATGGACTGGAGATGGATGCACAGATCTGGCATAGAGTGGGTGCTTAGACTGTGTGTGTGGAACGGAACCAAATGTTGAGACAACACAAATAGGTTTCAAAGAATGTCACTGCATAGGAGTTCACATTCAGAGATCCCTGGACTCCCATAGGGAGAGACGTATAATGCCATGACCCAGTTATGGCTAAAAGTATCCATCAGCTGCTGGGCACAGTGGCTCACGCCTGTAATCCCAGCACTTTGGGAGGCCGAGGTACATGGATGATTTGAGGTCAGGAGTTCGAGACCAGCCTAGGCAACATGGTGAATCCCTGTCTCTACTAAAAATACAAAACCTTAACCAGGTATGGTGGCACACACCTGTAATCCCAGCTACTTGGGTGGCTGGGGCATGAAAATTGCTTGAACCCAGGAGGTGGCGGCTGCAGTGAGCCAAGATCATGCCATTGCATTCCAGACTGGGCAACAGGGCAAGACCCTGTCAAAAGAAAAAGAAAAAGAAAAAGAAGCATCCACGGTTGTTCTCATCCATCTTCCTCTGCCATTTTCTCCCTTACTTGTACTCACACTAAGCAAGACTCTGAGTGCCAAAGGAGATCTACTTGATTCCTTATTGAGCTGTTAGATAGGACTAAGCTTAGAGTAATGGGGAAGAAATTAAGTAGCAAATGACAAAAGATGAAGGTCTGGAGAAACAAGATCTCCAGGTAGAAGGGAAAACAAACTGTTGTAAATGGAAGACAAGAAGGCAAAGTGGAAGCAACTCTGCAGACCAGCTGTTCTCAGCAATATCCCTTCCCACCCCACGGCCACCCATTACCTAAGGACAGCCTGCCTTTCATCACCATGGGCGACAAGTAAGTCCTCCTGAACAGAGGGTGGGGACTTGGACACGCTGTGTGGGATGGGTCCATGAAGAGACACCTGTCCTGAGGATCAAGGAACCCAGGACAAGGGGGCAGGGAGACTTGTCTATGAGTAATACACTAGCAGTCCCCAGCCTTTTGGGCACCAGGGACTGGTTTTGCGGAAGACAATTTTTCCACAGACAGTAGGGGTGGGGGATTGTTTTGGGATGAAACTGTTCCGCCTCAGATCATGAGGCATTAGATTCTCATAAGGAGTGCACAACATATATGCCTCGCATGCGCAGTTCACAACAGGGTCCACACTCCTGAGAATCTAATGCTGCCTCTAATCTAACAGGAGGCGAAGCTCAGGCGGTAATGCTTGCAGCCCACTGCTCATCTCCGATTGTGCAGCCCAGTTTCTAACAGGCTATGGGCCAGTACTGGTCTGTGGCCCCAGGGTTGGAGACCCCTGATCTATACCACCGCCACATACATGTCCTTCAGTGGATGGATGACCTGTCCTACTAGGTCTGAGCCCCGCAGAGCCACCCCAAGAAGGCTTAGGGACAGCTTGCAGTGCACGTGCAGAGTTTGTGTCCGCCTTGCAGACATAAGGCCACATATGCAGCTTCACATGGAAATCCAGGCAGCTTTCCATGCAAAAGAGCTGCACTAGGCTCTGCAGTATGAGGCTATCAGCTATTATGGGGCTTCCAGTCTAGTGGGGAGATTACTAATAAGCAAGCAAACAAATCAAACAGTCATGACAATTATTATTGTCATGGGCTATGGAGGAAAGAAACAGCAATCCCAGGGAAAGAGTGACTAACCACCCGTTACACTTCCATCATGCCCACCTTAGTGACCTTTAATGCAGAAACATGCTTTTCCCTCTGCAGAAAGATGAAGAATCCTTCATTCCAGGTCCTAGTAAAGCACCACCTCAACCCAGCCCTCTCTGACAGGACCTCCACCCCTGCCAGGCCACCTCCCCGAGCCCATCACTCAGGACCGGCCTGCTTGTGCTTTTCCTGGTTTATATCCAAAGTCTCCTCAAACAAATGTCTAGAATCTGCAGGAAAATTGAGGAAGGGTTAACAGACCCTGTAAAGAACAATGACCACCTCTGCTGCTCCAACTAACCCATCTGGTTAAAAAAGAAACCAGAGAGAAGTCTGTGAAACGTAGGTGTCGTTTTCTTTAAAAAGCTAACTTTTCCCTTTTACATAATGGAGAATATGCTACTTGTTTTAGAAAATACTCTACTCATTTTCTCTCCTCTACAATTACTCAGGTCCCACTTTAGTTGGGTTGAAATAGAGAACACCCACACAGGCTGGATGGTTAAATACTATTTTAGGGTGCCTTGTCTGCAATTCACCAGTTGCTGTTGAGCAGGCACAGCTTACATTTAGTTCATACGAAGGAGTTTAGTCCTCCTCTCCCATCCTTTTATCTATCCAAGAATTGCATATAGATTCCCTATGATGATAGGAAGCAAATCAAGCTGGAAATCTGCTCAAAACTGGGGACAAGACTAGGTCTCCAAACATCTCCATTTCTACATACTGCTCTTCTTCCCTGAATTTCCATGTTTCCCAAATATATTCTCACCCACGTACATACCACACCCTTCTTTTCCATCTGCTGATTCACCTGCTCTCTGCCCCCTCCTCCCAGGCCCTTCTCAGCTCTAGTTATTTCACGGTCAAAATCCCATCAAATTATTGAGCCAGTTCTGATTATCTTTTCTCAGCAGGGGGCCCCTAGTGTCTCTTTTAGCATCTTGTTTATTTCCTTCCCAAGGCTCACCACAATATGTGATTTTGTCTACTTGTTTATTGGCTCTTTTCAACACGGTGCCTCCATTGTTTACTGCTGCATCCTAGCACAATGTGTAGAAAAGAGCCAATCAATAAAAAGCCTCAATTGTATCTGAGTTTTGTTTATCTGCGTCCTTTAGCCAGTATTTGCAGGGGTGGGGAGCAAGGGGTCTCTGAGTATCCAATACTGAGCCCTCCTGCTGCCCTGGTTTAGAAATCTTAAAGTGCTTAAAAATCACAGGAAAGTTACAAAAGATGTGTGCTCCCAGGAAGTGCCCACTCCAGAGATTCTGATTCAGTAGGTCTGAGGCAGGGTCTTCCAACACAGGAAGTCCAAGGTCCCTATTCCCTGGGGCTTTGACACACTATAAATGTCTCAGTTGCCCACTTAGCTCTACTTGCCCGAGGGCCAAAAGCTTTCCTCTGAGCCCCAGCTCTCTGACTCCCTCATTGCCTTCTTATCCTTCCCTTCCCTTGAGAGCTGCCCCCACCCTCACCAGGAAGTATAGAGTGTGAAGTGCTCAGAACCAAGAAGGTGTTGCTTCCTGAACTTCTGGATGCTCTTGCCAACAAAGAGGAACTTCTCTCAATGTTGATCATTACAAGGAAAAGCCAAATTGATCTCTCCCTTAAAGTAAAGACATTGGACTTTCAGCGAATCCCCTGGGGGACAGTGTCACTTGTGTCTGAGCATGGTTTGCAGCACAGTGCACCTCAGCTCAGCCTGCCTCAGCTTCCCTCTGTTCAGGAGCTCAGCCCTCACTCCCCTGCACCTCCCAAAGGAGAAATTCAATGTAAGAGGACAAGCTATTCACTTTACGGAGCCTTCTGCTGACAAGAAGATCCAAATCTTATTCGGGTCCTATCATCAATTTTTTTTAAACAAGGACAACCCAGCCACAATACACAATAACAAAACCCACATTTCCTTTAAGTTAAATGACTTCAACCTGGGAAAGGGGAATCCTATACTTGATTTCAACTCATTGTGATATCCTTGTTATATTCACTTTATTAAATAAAAAATAAGAGTGAGATATTTGGGAGAGAATAATACTGTTTCATAAACTCACATTTTAAAGCAGAATTCTGAGCTTTTCTAGATAAGACTGATTTTTCTGAAAATACAATGTGTCTCATTTACAACTCATGCAATGAACTTCAGTAGTTTCTCAATGGAGTTGCTAGTACTTAAACTATCCAAAAGCACAGGTCTTATGATGAATAGGGCCCTAACTAGTCATTTTTTCCCCCAGAACATTAATTACATCCCAAAGGCTGAAGTCCAAAGCTAGTCTGGGTTGTAGCCCATGTAGTTGCTTCTTTGTGGCTTTGTTTCAATTTCTTTTAGCCCTGAAAAATATTCGCCTTCAAAACTAAACTTAGTAAGATGGGAGCAGAGGAGATGGCCCACTGGGTTCTTCATCTGGCTCATTCTGTGTCACTGGGTGAACCACCCAATGATGCTGGCCCATAAGCCCTCTACTTTTCTGATGATACTACCTTAACTCCTTCAATTTCTAAAATTCAATGAATATTAGAAATCAGTAAATGTCCACTGAAAATCATAAAATTACATGCCATATGAAATAACATATATCTATGCCTTAAAGATGGCAGGTCACATTGGAAAGCATTAGCCATTTCCTCAAATACTAATTTTGAAGATACATATTTAAATTTAGTATTGACTGATAATAATCATACATATTTATGGGGTACATGGTGAGTTTTCATACATACAATATATAGTGATCAAATCACAATAATGAGGTTATTCACCACCTCAGATATTTATCATTTGCTGTGTTAGGAATATTCAAAATCTTCTCTCCTAGCTATTTGAAAATCCATAATAAATTATTGTTGATGAGAGTCACACTACAGTGCTGTAGAATACTAGAACTTATTCCTCTTATCTAGCTATGATTTTACATCCTTTAACCAATCCCTCCCTATCGCTCTCTCCCTCTTACCCTTCCCAGCATCTAGTAACCACTATTCTACTCCCTACTGCTATGAGATCAACGTTTTTAGCATTCAGACATGAGTGAGAACATGCAGTGTTTATCTTTCTGTGTCTGGCTTTTTCTACTTAATTTTCTCTAGGCTCATCCATGTTGTTGTGAATAACAAGATTTCATTATTTTTTATGACTGGATAATATTCCATTGCATATGAGCACCATATTTTCTTTATCCATTTGTCTGTTGATAGATACTTAGGTTGTCAAATACTAATATTTTGTTAAAAAAATAGAAAATTCAGCTTTTATCTTTCTACAAACCTGAGTTTTGTAACATTTAGAAGGCCAAAAATGTCCTAAAAAGGACAATAGGTGCCAATGCTAGGAAGGCCAGATGTACAGACTTGATGCGTGTCCCTGTAAACCTCTGGAAAGTGAGGACAACAAAGTCCATTCTTGTATTGCAGCTCTTGCACCTCACCCTTGTACCAGACCCAAAGCTAGGTTCACATTTGCTTCTCAATAAACCCTGTTGAAAGAAGGAATTACCCCTTAGAAGAAAACATCTCACAGGTCACAGCTCTCAGGAAAAATCTGGTCTTCGGATCAGCAGTAATATTTAAGTTAGCAGGGGTAGGGGAGCAGAATATATTTACGAAAGCTGTCAACTTTATATTTCATCAAGTGAGAGCATTGGAAAGAAATCAAATAAATCTCCTCCCCTTCGTTTCCTTACAAAATGAAAATTTGAAGAACAATTTCTAAGTGAAAGAGTTGTTCATAGACTCTATTAAAAAAAACTCACTACATTCATTGCTCTTATATTTATATTTTTGCCAAAAAGCAATAAAAGCTACAGCACAGGCTGGCCCCTGGGAACCACTGAACTGGATACAGTCCCTTCCAGCCTTCCGTGAGTGAGTAGGAAATTAGTAGCATGAAGAGGAATACATGAAAGAGTGAGCAACAGGAAAAAGGATCGAGATGCCATGCCAGAGAAAAGAGGAGGAGCAAATGGGACAAAGCTGCAGGGAGCTGGGGAGATGGGTAGGCTGGCAGGCAAAAGTCAGCACAGGCAAGTCAACTAGGCAAGCCCTGCCTCAATGCCTCTGCTCAGCCCAACACCTCTGATGCTTCTCCAAGGCAATTCCCAGACAAGGAAAAATGGGGGCAGCTGCTGGCATCGCTTCCACTTTTTCTGCCAATACCACACTAAGGATTCCCCTGAGGATGAGGCCAGGCCCACATACCTGGTTTCCCTGGAAACAAGAAGGAAGGCTGGATAGTTGCATCTGAACAATGGGGCAGAATAAACAAGGCCTGGCAGCAGTTCAGAGCTTTTTCACCATGCAGTTCATTCAACTGGGCATGAGAACCAGGATTCACACCATGACCATGTTGGCTACAAGATGTCTTCATTGACACTGATAACAAAAGTTGCATAAAATTAAATGAATCACAGGATAGAGCTCCAGCTGAGGAACAAACCTTAGTAGGGGAGTAAGGTGACTCTACCTCAACTCAGCAAAATGCCAAGTGGCATCCTGCAGGGGTCCAACAGAGAGGAAAATTACCTTGGAGATCATGCTTCCAGAGACCAACATTATGTAGCCCAGCATCTAATTACTCATCTTCTGAGAACAGCACTCCTAGACCCTAAGTGGGAAATATTGCCCAAGGCTAACAAATCAGCTTATTCCAAACACCAACATCACAGTGACTGGTTCAGAAATGGGCACATACCCCAAGCCAGATAAATGAGACTCAAGTATGGGACTTTTTAGAGCTAGGAGGGAGAGACTATTATTTCACTATGTGGCAGGCAGATTCCTAAAGGTGGCCTCCAAGATTCTTATACCCTGATCACACAATCAAACACTAATCTAGATACTTCTATCAAGGGACTTGCAAATGTAATTCAAGTTTTAACTCAGCTGACCAAAGATACAGATTACTTGGCTGAGCCTGGACCAATCAGGGAAGCCCTTTAACATGCACAGTTTCTTCCAGTTGAAACATCAGACATCAGAGAAATTAAAAAACACAAGAAGGATTTGCCACATTGTTTCTGGCTCCAAGACAAAGGGTGAGGAGGGGGAATGTGACAGCCTCTAGAAGCTGAGAGTCGCCTCCAACTGACACCCAGCAAGGAAGCAGGACACACAGTTGCACAACTACAGGGAACTAAATTCAGGCAGCAACCTGAAGGAGCTGGAATGTGGACTCTTCTCCAGAACCTCCAGATAGGAAACCACCCCAGCCAGTGCCTAGATTTCAATTTCATGAAACCCTAAGCAGAAAACCCAGTTGAGTCCACCCAGATTTCTGACCTGCATAACTGTGAGCTAATAAATAAATGTTTGAAGCCACTAAGCTCTTGGTGATTTATTACCCATTAATAGAAAACTAATATACACTAGAATTACTGACCAAATAATTTGTCCCTAGAGAAGGGCTGACCTAAAGATGAAGCCAATATAGAAAAAGAAGAACCAAGAGACAGAAATAGATGAGTTTTCAATCCCTGGACCTAGCCATGCATAGGGTGTATCCTGATCCTAAATTTTCAGCTATATGTCAGTAAGATCCTGTTCTTATTAAAACCAGACTGAATTGACTTTCAGTTATATGGAAAGAATCCAAATACTTTTTAAAAAAATTCCTCAATCAATCCTGAGCTAAGGCCTAACCCTACAGACTGGGTTTGCAGTTGAATAGAAAAATACAGATGCCTATTCCTACAGAGATAATATCATTTCATCACCTCAGGAATGTTAAAGGCAGAAGAAGCCTCTTTCTAGACCATTTTTGTAAAATTAACACAATTTTGAGGAAGAAACACATCTTGAACACAACAATAAGTACCATCTTGAGGCCTGATATGGCTTTGCCAAAATATCTATGTGATAAACTGTGGATGCCGATAAAAACACTCTCGTCCTCCACATGGAGATACACAAAGTCACAGACACAGGCATATCGACTCATAGAGGAGCACTGCACAAGTGCAAATTGTCCTACTACTTTTAACAAAATTAACATATTCAAGGATTCTTCATAGATATATTTGACATTGAGGCTAAAGTTGAGTTATTATGACCAGCATAATTGAACAGATAAGAGTTAACAGTAGTATGTGATGGAAGATTAATTTTTCATATTGATTTCAGGTTAACAAATCATCTCTTTCATACCGAGCTAAATAAAAATAGGTGTCTCCTTTGTAGAATAAGACTGTAATTACAGATCCAAGGTTAAGTTTCTTCTTTTTTTTTTTGAGATGGAGTCTGGCAGTATTGCCTGCAGTGGTGTGATCTCGGCTCACTGTGACCTCCACCACCCAGATTCAAAAAATTCTCCTGCCTCAGCCTCCCATGTAGCTGGGGTTACAGCCCACCACCACGCCCACTAATTTTTTATATTTTTAGTAGAGACAGGGTTTCACTATGTTGGCCAGCCTGGTCTCAAACCCCTGACCTTGAGATCCACCTGCCTCCCAAACTGCTGGTATTACAGGTGCGAGCCACTGCGCCTGGCCCAAGGTTAAACTTTTTAATGTTGATATTAGGTCATTATTGAACATCTGTTGCATGCTAGTAATTTATTACATTTGCTAGTAATTTATTACAAGATAGTCTTTTCCTCTAGATTCTAATGGCATTCTTGAGGAATTTGTCCTCTTATGGCAGAACAACAGTCGGAATATAGCACAGCACAAGTCTGAATCCATGCTCATTTTAAGCATCTTCTCTTCCTCCGGTTCCTCAATAACCAATGAGAGTAATGATACCACATACAAACCTGGAAATCTCCCAGCTATTTTTTTTATCAAGTCAATACTAAATTAAAGCAGCAACAGAGGCAGAGCACACCTTTAGAATGCCCTGTAGGGTTAATTAACAGCAAAAATATCCCTACACTATTCTATAAATACAAAGAGCAGTCATAATGGAGTCTTCAGAATAGAGTTATATTAATATTCCTTCCATTAAAGAGACACTATTATCCTCTCACTCTAACCCATTTATGCCTAGTGTTCCATTATTGGAATGCTAAGCATGTGGGAGTTATTTATATCCTGCTCAAGGTCATCACCAAGGTCTGATTGCAAAAATTCAAAAAATTGTAACCTCAGGTATAAATGGGCTAAGCACTCATAAAGGGAGTACAATGCAGTATCAGAGAACTTGTGCTTGCCTCTTTCAGATGTTTTATGTTTTACTAGTTACCAGGTGAAATGGCTTAGCCAGTGTGACAGTGTTAACATTTCTCATGAAGTAACCATGTGACTGAAATTTCCCCACCTTCAAAAATCATTTCTCTTTCCTACTCTCTACCTCACAGAGTTAGAAATGGCGAAGCAAGTTGGGAAGATTAGATTATCATCCTTTTTTGACCCTCACTGTTGAATCTATCAATTTCTTCTCCCTTACAAAAGACAATGCCATCCTTTTTCATTCCATAACCTGAATATTACAGGACACCATGACTTATATCTGGGTTGATTTCTTCCTCTCCATCAGTGGCCCCTGCCATATTCAGTTACTTCAATGTCCAGGCTGACAATCATGCTAATGCCTGGCTTCATAATTCCTCAGCCCCCTCAATTCCAGTGTTCCTTCCCCTTAACTATGCCTGGCTGTCTCAGCAAGTTGCCATAAACTTCAGAATCTCAAACCCTCTAAACATAGTCCCCATCCCTCTCTTTGAGCTGATATACAATATATTATTATAACTATAGTCACCCTGTGGTACAATAAAACACCAAAACTGATTTATCCTGTCTAACTGAAACTTTATACTATTCACTAATGTCTCCCCTTTCCCCATCCACCTTCTCTCCACTGGCCTCTGGTAACCCTATTTTACTCTCTTCTATAAGTTTGACTTTTTCTAGATTCCACTTATAAGTGAGATCATATAGTATTAAGGCCGTTCAATTTTAACATTCATTGATTCTACCCTTTTCTTTTACCCCCTGCAACTGAACTTATTCTGTCCTCCTAATTCTATTAAGGTTTTAGATTTTTCTATGTTCCTACAATGAGTCATCCCACTCAGACTCCTTACCATGGGAGAAACATACATGGGGGGGTGACAGACAGCTGTCTCAATGGTTTGATTCTGGGGACAAAAAAAAGTCAGTATATCCACCTAGAAGTCTTAGCTACCTTGAAATCCTCACCATTGGAGATATAGCATTTATTGGTGTGCAAAAGACTGACGCAACATTTATCCATTTTGCCATTCCAGGATTTAGCATCTGCATCTTTGTGCCCAACACGTCTCTCTTGGTAAACCCATTAACCCGTGGCAAAATTGTTTTATTTTTTTCAGATTTATAAGCTGCCTTCTTAGGCCTGTAGAGGATAAACAATAGAGACGGTCAATGCCAGCACAAGACAGTTTCATGGCCAATAAGCCTCAAAGACAAAGGAAATAAGGAATCTATGTAAGGTCAGCAAAGCTTCTCCTTCAAGGTCAATTGGCTTGTGGCTGACCTTACCTATATGACCTTGAGATTCCAGGTAAGAAGTAAAATGAAAACAAACTCATATTCACTCAACTGACATTGTTTTATCCAAAAGGTAAATGCAGAATACCTTCAAAGTATCTATCAGATAAGAAAATAAAGTGTTTTTCCTGAGCACAGATGCCATGAACAGTTTTTGAGGTGACCACTTCCTTCTGCAGGATGATGACACAGGAGTTGGGTTGGTTGAGTATAATAAAGAAGAAGGTCCATGGTGACCCAGAGCTTCAGCCTGCTCCTTAAGATGGCTGTACCACTTTGGATCCCCAGTTGACCACAATCCTCCACTTATAATAATGTGGCCTCTCTCTCATGTGAAGCTGACAAATAACTATGCTAAGCACACATATCACTTCCATATATCTTACTTGCACTACTTGCTATTTACTCCCCAAACTAGGCTTCAGATGGTAGGTTGACCAGGAGGAGGCCTTAACCATGAATTACTTGGTTTTCCTTATTCCATCCCTGATGGGAAGCTATGGCTACATTCTGAAAGCACTGGGAAAATGGGAAAAGGGTAGAATCAATGAATGTTAAAATGGAAAGGCCTCAATACTATATGATCTCACTTATAAGTGGAATCTAAAAAAGTCAAACTTTTAGTAGAGAGTAAAACAGGGTTACCAGAGGCTGGTGGGGAGAAGGCAGACAGGGAAAGGGGAGACATTAGTGAACGGGTATAGATTCACTTAAACAGGATAAACCAGTTTTGGTGTTTTGTTGAACCACAGGGTGACTATAGTTAATAATAATAATATATTGTATATTAGCTGAAAGAGAGGATTTTAAATGTTCTCATCACAAAAAACTGATACATATTCAAGGTGATGAATATGCAAATTACTCTGATTTGTTCATTCTATAATGTATACATGTATCAAAACATCACATTGTATCCCGTAAATAATACAAATGTACAATTATTGTTTGTCAATTAAAAATCTAATTAAACTTAAAAATATATCTGAAAGGACACCTAGAGTTAACCCAGTTCAAAACTTCCTGCCTTATTTTACAAACAAAAACTAAAAGAAATTGATGTAGTGCTCTTTTATACATAGTCTGGCAGTTGGAAACTGCCAGGCTATGTATAAGGACCCAATATGGCATTTTTTTTTCAGGGAAGGGGAGATTCATTAGTTTTCTTTATAAATATGTTATCTTTCTTAATTGGAATCAAAGCAAGGAATGTGATCTACAAGCATGCAGAGAGTAAAAAAATTAATTTTTCCTCATTTTATCTTTCAAGTACCTTTCTGATCTATTGAATGCTTATGAATTATACTGACTGGCAGACTAAGACCATGGATTAAAGTAGATGAGACGCTGACAGGTCTCAACTCCAGGAATATTTTCCAGTCAGGATTCAAAGGATCCTAACCCCCATAATCTGATGTCTTACAGAGGCAGAATCATACAGCTCAGGTGATGGCAGTAGGGAGATTTAATCAGTTTTTTTTTTCTGGAAAAAATTCCTATACCATAGTCCCAGAGACATCAAAAACGTGGAGTAAAAAATGCAATTCCTACCAAGAGACTCAAAGTCAAAAACTGGGAGTTCTAGACTGGCAGAAAAAAATGAGATGGGCAGATGTCAAATCTATACTCATACCAAGTGGAAATCAGAAGTTAGTGAGTGCTTCAGCCCACTAGGAAAGTATAAGAAACACACACAGAGACAACATATGCAGATATGTTAGACCATGCACCATGCATCCCTGTGCCAGGAGGAGAGGACCTCGGGTCAACTGCCAGCTCTGGAATCAAGCTGAGTCCTATCTGCTGGTCACAGAGCAAGTGGACAAACAAGCACAAATAGAAGTGAAATACTAGATGTAAAAATGCGGGAATGTATAAAGCATGTATGTAGCATCTTGTAATTACTACTTACGTACAACATATGGAAACATATCTGCACATGGAAACATCTTGAAAACACTTTTGGACCATGATTTTCATGAGGTTCAAGAAACTCTTTTCTGATTTTTAGACTTGCAAGTTGGTACAGAAGAGAGTGCCGTTATGGAACTGGTAGGTTCTTTCTAAGGGTGTGTGGAGAGGTGGTGAATAAACAAAAGAAACGAGCAAAATGCAATGAAGAGTGCTAATATAACAGAAAATTCTACCTTACATGTTAGAGATGAGAGGCATACTCCTGTAAAAAGCCAGCTCTACGAAGAGGCCAGAACAGCTCGTAATAATAAAAATATGTACAATGGATAACAACAGCTCTAATAGTCAACAACCAGAAACAAGTATACAATAGGTTGCAGCAAGGCAAATGAAAACTACGACTATCTACCAAACATGAATGTCCCTCATGAATATAATATGGAGCAGATGAAGCCAGACACAAAAGAGGGTATGTAATCCATGAATCAAACACTAAAAAATACTAGTTATCTTCATAGGGGAATAGCGACTGGAAGGAATTACAGACAGGCATCTGAGATGCTGGTCATATTGTTTCTTGATTTATGTGCTGTTTGTATACTTTCTAAGAATTCATTCAGCTGTACACTTATGATCTGTGTACTTTTCTGCATGTATTTTCTATTCTCATTAAAAATATTATAGCAATTTCCCATTAGTGTTTCATAGGGACTCTGTCGCCTATAGGAATGTTATTAGGTGGTTCTTCCATAAAAGAGCTTGGTATTCAATAAGTTGAGAACTGCTGGGAATGACGTAGTTAAATAGATTCCCACTCTGCAGGACATTTCAATCCATGAGTGTGACCACACCCACCCTCCTGGATGGCCTCTGTCCCATTCACACTGCACCTCCTTCAAGTTTCCACAAGGTCTTTTCTCATATCACACATTTTGGCCATGTCAGAAACTGCATGAAAGAATGTGGGTCGGTCTATATAGCTCATTCTCTGACTGGAAGAAAACCACTGTCAGCACATACTGTATTCAACCAGTCTGGATTAGCAGCGCCACCTCTGTATGGAAGTGTGCATGTTTAAAATATGGCGCTGCCTGCTGTTTCAGATGGACCTCTCCATCCAGCACTCTTATGCTCAGGCAACCAGTGCAGCGAGCTGGCACATTTCATGTCATTTGCAAATACAATGTAGTGAAGGAATACAGAAAAGCAGATTTTCAAATGTAGCTTTTCACAGCTGCAATTTGGGAATGCTCAAGTGATCTCAGCATTCTCATGGGTTTGCAGCTCAAAAAACAGTTTCTTCCAAATACTTGAAAGTTATTGTGAGTTGACTCTTACAATCACTTCATTTTTCTAGTCACTTATGTCAAAACAAACCTTTGCTCCTTTACAACTGGCATTTTGCTTGTTCACAGTGGGGAAGACAGCTGCATTCACTGATTCAGGCTCTTGCCTTTTTCTCGTAAACTCTTTTTTACTCATTACCATGAGGAAGATTGTAGAATTTGGAACCAGTCTGTGTGCACACACACAAAAATAGCAATTCTGTGTTCTTACCTTTAGGACATTTTTTACAACTTTAGCTATTTACCTTGGCTTAACCAAGAAGCTGGTTTACCTCTAGCTATTTGTTTCTATCAAGTTCTACTAAAA
This sequence comes from Cebus imitator, assembly GCF_001604975.1. Classification (NCBI taxonomy): domain Eukaryota; kingdom Metazoa; phylum Chordata; class Mammalia; order Primates; family Cebidae; genus Cebus; species Cebus imitator. The sequence continues at coordinate 1,603,143 of NW_016107457.1, forward strand.
AGAAAGAAAAGAAAAAGAAAATCACCTAAATTTAGTTAAATACCCCTTTGTGGTGTGGGAGAGGAAGAGGAGGGAGGGCTGCATCTTCAAAATGTCAAATAAGCAATTTGCCTAAAGCCCATCATTTTTCTTTTTGGCATCTGATCATCAGCTGTTTTCATCCTTTTCACTATGGCCCTAATCAGACATATCACATATCACTCACTAGTAATTTACAATGATGACAAGAAGAGCCAGACAGAGTATTCTGAACCACTGTCTTAAGCAAAGGCATTCATAATAATATATATCATAATTATATTATATTAATTTCATACAGGAGAATTCAATTACATATTCCAAAGAAAGTCCAGAACAAGCTAATTAACATCATGATGTCCGGTTTGGTGGGAAATCATTTAGATTGGAAAATATAGCTTCATGTCTCAAAGTCTACTAAGAAAACCATATTGCAAACACCAAACTATATCATTCTCAGTGGATAAACAGAAAATATGATTATGTTACTGAAACACTGCAGAAGCTGTTAAGAAAAACAGACAGAGAGAAAGAGACATAGAATAAAATTAAGAGAAAATTTTACAAATGTTAACTGTCACAGCCATGGTTACACAATCCTGAAGCAAAGCTGAAAAGAGTGTAACAAAATGACTGCTGGACTTGGGTTAGGGCCAAGACATCATGAGCCTCCTCATAAACAATATTTTAAATATGTTTGCTCTGGAGCAAGGAAAAACATTACCAAATGAACAAAGAACTATAAGTATTACAAGTTCACTTAAAAGCAAAAATACTAAGTTTTCATCAGAATGAATTCCTAGTACTGTGAAAAAGAATAGGAAATCTCATGATTGGCTTATTTATGTTCATATAGCCAGTAATAATAATTGCACCTACCTCGTTTAAGTCCTGCTGAGTTTCAAAAGCCTCCTTTGGCCAAATGGCAGTCCTCTGGTCTATTCTGTAAGATACAAAGAAAAATTATTTCCATTTAAAAGAAACTTTTCAATGATATGCATTTGAAGCTGGTGGCTACAAATCTGGCTGTATCCCTGATAAAAACCCTTGGTGGTGTCCCACTGCCTGCAGAATAAAATATAGACTCTTTACAATGGCCTGCAGCACATTACAGCACTTGAACCCTGCCAGCCTTCCTGGTCCCCTCTCCTACCACTCTCACTCTTGTTCACGACACTTCAGCCACCCTGGCCTTCTCTCTGTTCCTTGAACATGTAGTGCTTGCTCACTGTTCAAACTTTCACACTTGCAGTCCCTGCTCTCCCCTGGGATCTGCATACAATTCACTCTTATCCCCAGGTATGCATCAGCTCAGCTCACATGGCACCTCCCTAAGGAGGAGGCCTCCCTGACCAGAAGCAGCCCTCACTCTCACTCTCTACCACACTGTCCTGCATGTTTTCTTCTTAGCACGTCTTACTACTGAAATTCTACACTTATTTGCATGTCCACAATAAAGTATAAGCTCCAAGAAGGTATTGATTATGTTTATTTTCGATGCTGCTAAAACCTCATCTAGTAAATATTCAATGTCTTTTTTATTGAATGAATGTCATCTGATACAGTTGTTACAGAATGAAACTATTTATCTACTGAAGACAGCTTTTGGAAATTTCATCCTATCTCTTAACTTACACAATAAATGTTATAATAATCGCTGGGTACCACGGTACAATTGTTTGGATGTGGTTTGTTGCCACCAATACTCATGTTGAAATTTGATTCCCAGTGTAGCAATACTGGGAGCTGGGGCCTAGTGGGAGGGTTTGATTCATGGGACCTGTGGCAGGGGAGAGATGTGAAAGTGAGTTTTTACTCATAAATAAATTAGTTCCAATTGTGGTTTTGATTTGCATTTCTGTAATGATCAGTGATGTTAGCTTTTTTTCATTTGTCAGCCCCATGTATGTTGTCTTTTGAATATGTCTATTCATGTCCTTTCCCTACTTTTTTATGACATTGCTTGTTTTTTTCTTGTAAATTTGTTTAAGTTCCTTACAGATGCTGGATATTAGACCTTTGTCGGATCCATAGCTTGCAAAAATTTTCTGCTATTCTGCAGTTGTCTGTTTACTCTATTGATAGGTTCTTTTGCTGTGCAGAAGCTCTTTCATTTAATTAGATCCTATTTGTCAATTTTTTCTTTTGTTGCAACTGCTTTTGGCATCATTGTCATGAAATCTTTGCCTATGCATATGTCCTAAATGGTATTTCCTAGGTTGCCTTCCAGGGTTTTTACAGTTTTGGGTGGAGCTAAATGATGAGAACACATGGACACACACAGGGGAACCATACACTGGGGCCTTTCAGAGGGTGGAGGGTGGGAGAAGGGAGAGGATGAGGAAAAAATAGCTAAAAGGGTACTAGGTTTAATACCTGGGTGATGAAATAATCTGTACAACAAACCCCCATGACACAATTGTACCTATGTAATAAACCTGCACTTGTACCCCTGAACTTAAAATAAATAAGAAGAAGGAAGGGAGGGAGGGAGGGAAGGAGGGAGGGAGGGAGGGGAGAGGAGGGGGAAGAAAGACATTAGTTCCCTAGAGAGCAGCTTTTTGAAGAGTATGGCTTCCTTGGTTTCACTCTTGCTTCCTCTCTCAACATATGATCTCTGATCAAGCCAACTCCCCTCTGGTTTCTGCCATGGGTGGGAGCAGCCTGAGGGCCATACCACGTGCAGCTGCCCAATCTTGGGCTTTTCAGGGACCGTTATTGTGAGTCAAATAAATTGCTTTTCCTTATAAGTTACGTAGGCTCAGGTATTCTGTAATAGCAACACTAAATAGACTAAGCTGGGTTTTGCCACTACGTAGCTGACAACAGAAGAAAAATGAACTTAAGTTCTAAGTCAACTTTCTTTAGCTTACAAACAAAAACAAAATACCCAAAACTCCGCTATTGGAAGATACTTAGGTCCAAATTATGATTTGTCAAATTCCATGGTCCAATGCCATTTGTTAAATAGCATTCAAGTTTTTCTGCAACAGTCTGAATATTATTATGTAATAAACACATTAACTTATAGTTATTATCCTTATAAAAAGTCCAGTTATCTTAATGAATAAGAGATTTAGTCAGTGTTAAGTCATTTATAAAAAGATTTCTTGGGAACCTAATTATTTACAGTTAGTATTCTGCTCCAATTTTAACCCTGAAGAAAGTATATATGTGTCCTCTAAGAGGACAACAAGGTTGATATCTCAATGTCAAAATGTACATTTAGAAATGCCAGAAGCCTAAATGCCAGAAGCTGACTTCTTTAAAGTATTCTTAATTATGCAAAAATTTTTTTACTCTACAAGCTTTGCTTACTGTGCAAACAATTAATTTCTAATGAGAAAAGTTAAGGAGGTGGTAATAGAAGAAAATTGTGAAGGTCAGACTAATGTCCTCCATGCCTGAACAAACCAGCATTTTCCTCCTAGGTGGGAGAGAGACTAAGGCTCCCAACCACAAGCTTAGGCATAGACAGCTCAAGGGGAAAAAAGGTGAGGAGGAAGACTGCTGGCTCATGCATCTTATATCCGTCAATCCCCTAAGCCATAAACAGAGATTTCAGTGCATCAGAAAACACAAAATAGCTCTTTCCTATTAAATAGGCAAAAGCAGTCTTGGAAACAGAGGTAAACCTACCCTACTCAGTAACATCTAACACTTTGACTGTCTTATGGTTTCTTTGTAACTCTCAGTAGTTCTCAAACTATATTTCTATAGAGTAGCACGAGAAATATGGAAGAGTGGTATTCTCTAACAGAACAAATATTTACCGGTTTATACAATTCAAATACAAATTTCTCTAGGGCTTTGGCGCCAGCTTCCTGTTTATTAGTGATAGCAGGTGGTAAAACAAATACATAGCAAACATTAATGGAAGGAAGCAGAAATATACTTTGTTAAAAATATATGGTATATGTTAGTGAAATATAGAGAAGAGCCTACATGGAATATACTCACATGATCTTCCAGGGAAACTACTCTTAACCATTAGATAAACCTCCAGAACAAGTTTGAGAACTGTAGTCTACAGCAGCAAAGGTACTTTAATTTACTAACCACCTGAATGTCTTCTATGTGCCTGCACCAGTGTTGGGGAAGCAATAATAGACAATCAGAGGCACTGTGCCTTCAGGAGACTTACAATCTAGCGAAACCTTAAATGATGATAAAACGATTGAACACTGAGCCTTGAAGCCACTTCAGCAAATCAAGGATCAGGGCACAGCAGTTGACATTAGAATGGTGGTGAGAAACTGAAGAGGTAGAGACATATTAAAGACTTTTTTTCAAGGATAAAAGCAATCGATAAGTCTTAGGTGTGGCTTCGAAGTATGAAATGAAAGAGATGGGGTAATCAAAATTATTACAAACTTTTGAGCCTGTGTCACAAAGAAAATGGCAGGTGTTTTTTTTTTTTTTTTTTAATGAAGCCAGAAAAAAAACATGTAATGTGGGAGACACCAGGCATAAAGAGAGGCAACTCATGAGTTCAGATTTAGATATTTGAAGTCATTGAGGAGAGGCTGAAATAGAGAAGTAAAAATGTCTGGCCAGGGTCCCCCTAGAACTGGGTGAGCACTCTGTGTTCAGCAGAGCATGAGTAATCATTACAATGGTGTGCAGTGGTCACAGGTAAGTTCATGTGGGCAGATTCTGCATCACTTTTTGCTTCATTATGTGCTAAGACATTCACTAGGCAAAGTACCTAGCACCTTCTCGATATATATCTTTTCAATAGATGGATAAATGAGATAGAAAGAACTAGACCCAAGAATGACTTTAATTCACCAGCCCTTGCTACCCCAGGCTGGGTCTTCCAGGCAGTTTACTTACATTATTTTATTTAATCGTCAAGGTCACCATATGAGACTAACATTATTATATCTATTTGACCTAACAGGAGAAAGGGTAGTTAAATAACTTCATCTATTCAGTCAACAAATATTTTTTAAACACCAACTATGTGCTAGGTATTGTTGCAGGTGTTGGGAATAAAGCAGTGGCTATCCTACCCTTGTGGAGCTTATATTCTCATGGAAGGAGGAGAACAAAAAGAAATAATCCAGTGATTATTTATGGTGCACCAGATGCCAAGTATTATGGAGAAACAAAAGCAAGGCAAGAAGAACAGGACATGCAGGAGAATTATCCAGGCTCACACTGCTACAAAGTGTCAAAGTCACCTAGAAGTAATGAGAAACAGAGGGGGAAAAAAGAAAACCCACTGGATTGAAAAAGATAAAGGTCATAGTAGAAGAGAAAAAATAAATGAAACTTTTCACTGGAGAAGTTTAGCAATGAATGGAGGAGAACTGGAACAGTAGCCAGCCATCTCAAACTCCCGTCTTTTAAGATCTTATACTGCTTGAATCATTTACATTCCTAGCTGGAAGCTGGCCTACACACAAAAACTGGATCACATTGAATACTCCCTCCAATTCTCTTGCCCCCTGCACCCAAAACAACAATAGGAAAGTAATTAAGCAAATATAAAAGCATGCTTCTAAAGGTGACCAAAATGAGTCAGCCAGTCAGAGTACTCTGCTAACTTCAATGTAACCTTGTCCTCTAGCCCAGGTCCAGGCAATGAGAAATGCAGCCTGCACTCCTCAGAGCCTAATTATGGTCCTCAGCAGTGATGAGCATGTGATACATCCAACCACCACCACTATCACCATGACTATCACCACCATTCAACAACATCATCACCTAACACCACCACCACCACCATTAACACCACCATCACCAAACCACCACAACCACTGCCAACAACACCTCCACAATCAGCATCACCACCATTGCCACCATCACCACCACCACTGCCACTACCATTGCCACTACCACCGCCACCACTCACCAGCCTCACAATCACGACCACCAGCACCATCATTGCCACTGCTGCCACCACTATATAATTCAATGTAAAAACTACTTCTCAACAGAGAAATGCAAAACTTAATTGTGTGCTGATATGAAAAGAACTTTTCCCTGGATTCAAACTGCAAACTTGTGGATAGCCTATGACTACAAACTTGTGGACAGCCCACTGAAATACAACTTTTCAAAAACATGTTTGGTGTTCCCACTTTGCTGGAACCCTAAAGCCTGTGCTGAGTCAGCCTGTAAGGTCATCTTGCAGAGGCCTTCTCTCAGGAGGTGTACTGGAATTCAAAACAACAAAACCAACTAAGCATTAATATATTTTTCTTGGCCTAAGGAGAGTGTCAAACTGCAGGATGTGATAATTTGTGAAAACGCCACATTTTAGCTCACAATTGTATATTTATACGAATGTTTTAACTATCTATAATTAAATTAGCAGCGGAAACTGTTTCGTATTTCAGTGCAAAGCTTCCCCATCTTGCCAATGGGCTTATGGAAGACAACGGACAGTTATCTAACACTTGTCTTTCCTTAAGCCCAATAACCAAGTTATTAACAAGCCTCTCAATTTCTTATCCCAAATAATGTTTGTGTCTGTCCCCTCCCCTCTATCTCTACCACTATCACCTGGGGCCAAGCCACCAGCGCCTCTCATCTCAATTACCTGGATGGCAGTACTTTCCTCCCTGGTCTCCCTACTTCCCCTCTACCCTCCCCAGACTACCATCCACACAAGATCTTTCACTACACTTCTGCACACTGCACTTAAAAACCCAAATTCTGAGAGTATCCTATGACACCCTGAAGGATTAAGCATCTGCCCACTCTTCAGCCTTCGCTTGCACCATGCTCCCCCTCTGAACTCCAGCTACACTGGCATTCTTTCAGTGTTGTGGATGCACCATGCTCCTTTCCAGAGTAGGCCTTCACATGTGCCTGCAATGCTGTTCCCTCTCCACTTTCTCTCCTAAGTAACTCATTCATACTTCAGATGCTAGATAGCTCCCAATCGGGTCTCCCTTTCATATGTATGTTCTCACTGTATTCTGATCTTCTGCTTCTGCTAAGCAGCAGGTCTCAGTTCCTAGTCATGTATTTGTATAATTATTTGATTGTTTTTTTCTCTCAATGGTGATCACTGGGGAGCAAGGACCGTAGGAGCCTTGCTTAACATTTTATCTCTAAGGCCGAGCCTGGCATATGGCACACAGTAGGCACCCACATGTTTGTAAATAAAGTATTCATCCCAGGGTTATGGGCAGCTGCCAATTCTTATATATTCTGGAGTGTGTGTGTGTAAAGTAATTATAATATAACTTATGCTCCTTCCTCCACCTAGCATGCTAGCAGAGCCTGGAAGATAAAGTGACTCTCATTTTCATAACAAATACATTTCTTCCCAGAAGAGATCTACTAAAAATTAACGAGTAGCTTTTGAACCTATGACCTAAAAAACCTGGGCAGAAAGAGTAAATGGAGAGCATCCAACACGCTTTTCAGAATACTTCACACAGAATCAGAGCCTTAAAACTGAACAGTACTGACTGACATCACATCTTCAGAATTCAGGATATTCCATTGCATAAAAAATTTAGCCTCTCTATTAGAAAGCAAAACTTGGAATACACTAATGTATACCCGGATGACTGTTGGCTGGCTGTATGACTGCTGTTTCCTGAAACTCTTTTGAAAACAAAAGGTATATCCCAAGAGGACAACCCTCTGAGCAAAACATGCTTTATATACAAACAATAGCTCTATATGCAGACACAGACAATATGTCAATAAATTCCAGTAATATTATTAGAAACAATAACAGCTCTTAATACCAATAAATAGAAAGCTCCTTTCTCTAGAGAGCTGAAGCCACACTGAAGACATTAATGGTTCTTACCAAATGTCTGCTAAAGGACTGAGGTCAAATATTAAACAGCCAACTTCAAAGATAAAGAAGCCAAGCCATGGCATTTAAAATTATTCCCTGAGAGACTAATGAAAGAAAACAAAACTAGAAGTTCATGGCTGTTCATAAACTGACTTCCCAATCCATGTGTCCACTTGTCCAGGTCATGAACTCCCAAGGATGCTGCAGCTAGAAAAGCACACTGATCCCCAACAGTATACCCTCCCAGAAGCCAACTGCTCCCCTCTACCTCTTACTTCTCTGAAGATTAGAATCAGCCAGTATTATTAAAAACAGAGATTCCTGGGCCCCAATCCAACCAAACCTACTAAATCAGAATATCCAGAAAAGTAGGATGATGACATACACTTAACAAGCACTCTAGAGGATTCCTAATTGGGGAACAATATCCTAAAGGTCCAAGTGCAACAGCCTGGGAGGACACCAATGGCTAAAGGACACAGGTGAGGAACTTCTTTGAGTATAGGAATGACGTGGTGTTTCTGGCCTGGTCCCCCAGGGAACACAATTCCAAAGAGAGAGACTGTGCCCCTCAAAACACCATGAAAAACTTCAAATACAGGGCAGTCCAGCTGTCCTGAAGAAGGTATCACTTCTCACTTCGGTGAGCTGGAATGGAGATCAGAAGCAGCCAGGACCACAGTAATGCCCAGGAATGGGTGAGCAGTGAGTCAGGTGCACAGGGCCGGCTTCAGAATCAGCAGAGTGTAGATAAAGTAGACATGGGTGTGGTTTAAAAGACCCTGTGAGCCATAAAGAACACATTTTAGATGGAATATTGAGGACACAGGATCCAGCAGGTTTTCTCCTGGGGGCTGAGTGACACCAGAGGCCCTAATAAGACATTATAAGGAATAATAATGATAGCAGCACCTGGTTTGCTGAGAAAGCTACAAGGCACTTTGCTTGTATTCCTCATTCATCCCATACACTTAGTAAATAATGATCAGATACTGGCTCTATGTGCCAGGCAGTGCTCAGCCAGGAGACAGAGTAGTTGTAACCAATACTTCAGCTCCAAGGACATTTCTGCCTGCTCCCCTCATCCCAATTCAAGCATCTGCCAAGTGTCTTCATTCTTCTGCCTCAAGATTTTTGCCAGGCAGGGCTCATTCCCTTAGCCTGCCTGCGTGGCAGGGTTAACTCCCCTGAGGGCAGCCCACAGCCAGAAGAGAAGGGAGTGTGTGAATAAATGCTACAGCTGCCCCCTCAACTTTCAGAGGGATGAATCTGAGATACTGTTTATAGTGTTCCTCAGAGACTCCAATTGCTCAGAGTGGCAACCTACCAAGTTACACACCATTGTGGGCTCTTCCTCCTTCCCTGGTTCCTGCTTCCTGGGACACCTTCCTGTACCCAGGTCCTCCTAGCTATCAGAATCCACCTTCAAGAGGAACCGCAAGTAAGAAAGTGGTGACTAAATAGACACAACCTCTGCCTTTTGGAGCTTACAGTTGGGGGAAAGCAAAACCTAATCATACAAATGAAGATTTAGATCAGAGACAGATGCAGTGAAGGGCACAGAGTATTATTAGTGATGGGGCAGATTTAAATGACGGATGAATAGTTGACAAATATTTGTAACTATGTAACACATTGGCTCCTGTGAAATTACAACTGACACTTGGATTTGCACTACTTTAACTTTTAAAGTATCAATCAAGTTAGCTCTTGGCACAGAAGAATATTTCTTAAGACACAGGAGATTTGAGTAGGCATTAATATAAATCAAGCCTAAATGGTGACTGTTCCCTATTCAAGATTTTCTTTCTCTCCCAAAAGGAAAGAGTCATGAGTCTCTATCCTTCACCTGTCATCTTCCCTCCATCTTCCCTGTCACCAGCACCTCCCACATGGATGATACATTAGCTTCCAAGATGTACTCCTGAGTATAACACACCATACAGTATATAACACACAGCACCCAGAGTGGTCTTTTTAAGTAAATCTGAGTCTGTCACTCCTGTTTATAACCTCTTGTTCTGATATCAACCTCCCTTTCCCTTGGGAAAGTAGCTCTCCACAATTCCACATGCAAGGGTAAACATGTGGCCTGAACTAGGCCAGTTAGTTCCTTCTCCCTGAAGTTGAAACTTGAGCAGGAATGAAAAGCTGTTGTATTAGCACAGGATCATCCAATAATAACACCTCAGAGAAACATGTCCCTGTCATTGTGATTCCAGAAATCCATGGACCAGGCCTGTTTCTTGCCCTTCCCAAAACTATTCTCCCTTAGTTCAATTTTTTTAAGCTAATCAATAGCCTTCCATTAGATCCCTTTCCTTGCCTGAATCAAACACAGTTAGTTTCCTTTGTTTGCAGAGAATACCAACCACATTACCAAGAAACAACCACTTGTCATGCTATAGCCTGGGTCTCCTTTGTTACACGTGAGCAAGATCAGCAAGGTTGGCAGTAACTATACATTGAAAAGGACCACTTTCTTTATTCCCACTTTTTCAACCAAGACTATTCATGGCCATCTAGGACCACGTTGCCATGTATAACTCCTTTAAAACCCTTTTTGAAATTGTCTTAATCACATGTCCAAGTTGAACAAGAGAGTCCAAATCACTGGAATCTCAACTGGCAATTCTGGGAAACCAACTGGTCCAAGGTATGCATAGTTTTTGGTTCAACTAGAGAGAAGTTAAAGCCTAGCTTAAAGATGTGCAGAAAAGCAGATCTCTGAAGGTAACCTGGGTTCTGTGAAGGATGGATATGGAAGCACAGGAAGTGCAGCTAGCGTACACAAAAACAAACTAGAGCTTGTAAAGGGCCAGGTATATAAAGGACCATAACTAAATATGGCCAAGAGAGGCATGAGGTTATGGAGAGCAAGCCAGAATTCCATGGGATTGCCTACCTAAGAATCAATAAGCAGAAACTTTACTAAACTGCTGAACCTATGAGTTGAGCACTGTGTTGAAAACTGAGCATTCAAAAGAATTATAGAAAATAGGCATATATCCTATTTGAAGAGATAAACCAAACTCTTTAACACTAGTACCAAGTGTCTAGTTCCATTGAACATGTTCTAACTACAGACATCAACATGAGTTATTGGGAAAGGAGAAAGTGCATGAAAAGCTGGGAGTGAGTTGGGCTCTGAGGTGAGATTAAAATTTAGATAAATGGAGGAGAGAAGAGAGAACATGCAGGAAGAGGGATTTGTGGGCAAGCCATAGATCAGTACTGTGGAACTAAGCCAAAACATCCATGGAGGAAGGATCTCCTCTCTTGTGCAACAATATTAATCTTCTGAGCCCCTGCTGTGGGCCAGACCCTGAATGAAGCTGAACATGCAGTGTCTCATTTAATCCCGGCAGCAGAAGCTCTGGTAAGTAGACATCTTCACTTCCATCACACATCTGAAGAAATCAAAGCCCAGAGACATTAGGAAATCTATCCAAGGAAGCAGCAAAGCTGGAACTAGCATCCAGGTCTGCTTACTGCCAAAGCCCTTTCTCTTTACACTACAGTATCTTGGATATTTCGTAGGCCCTTCCCAGGGGCTCTATTATGTATTTTTGGATTTATTCAATAGGCTAGGTTTGGCCAAAACTGTTTTCTTGTGTTGGTGCTAAACTTAAGGCACTAAGAAGACTCCAACAGCTGGCTTATTTCTGCATCTACCCCTTCTCAACCTTTCTCCCCTGGACTCCACCCCACTTAAATGGGTCTTGATATTTCCCTTGTCCCTGCATCTGTAGGGTCATCTGAGTGCTCTTGGGAAGAATTCTGTGCTACTGGACTCCTGAGAGGCTTGGGATGCTGCTCAAGAGCATAAGACGAGACTTTCTTCTGCTTTTACCCACAGAGGCAAACGCTCAAGAAAAGAGGCACCTAGGACACAAATTCTGGTTTTAAACATTATCTGAACCTATAAAATCATCTGTAGTATTTGGTTTCTGATCCCAAGTGACCTAAACCACAAAGACCACAGGTCATTGATAATTTATTTCAAGTTTTCCCAGTTAACAAAAATGAAAAATAAATCTGTTCTCTCCTAATAGTCTCCTAATATTCATGTCTGTCCCAAAGTAAGATTCAATCACTGCTAAGTAAATAAAGCCAGAGAAACAGTAGGTAGTATTATTTGTTTTGCAAATAATATAAACTTATCACTTTTTGCCAATTACAAGATTAATAGGGGATTGCTAGGGGGAAGCTTAGAAAGTAAAAGCACAAAAAATATTGTTTTAATCACCTGTAATTCATCTCCTCCCAAAATTACCAGCACCAAAACATAGATTTATGTCTTGCTAGTATGTGTCTGTAAATAATTATATATTAAGCAAAAATAGGAACACCTTGTGATACTGTTATGTAATTGCTTTTTTCCACTTATAAATAGATCATGTCCCAATGTTAATAAAGACTCACATAAAACATGGTTTTAGATAAGGTATCTCTCATGAAATTTGTGGGGTTTTTTGTTTTTGTGCTTTTACAGGGTGATGGTTTGTCCCCTAGGGGCCATGTAGAAAATTTTGGGGCTATTTGTGATTATTACAGAAGCTGGAGTTGTCTACTGGCATTCTGTGGGCTACAGCCAAAGGTGCCAGAGTCCCTGACATGAATGAGGCATCCCACACAACAAAGAATTGTTCCATCCCCTGCATGACTTTCAAATGTCCTCTGGAAGTGTTAGAGCCAGAAGCACTTTTCCCTTAGCATAGTGTGAACTGGAACACCATGAAGGCTAGTGGATGAAACAGAAATATCTAGTGAATACTCAAGGAAGGGGGAAGAGATTAAATTGGATTGTCTCCAACATTCAACCCAGAGCCATAATCCTGACTGTGACACATACAGAAATACAGCCACATGACTTTTATCTAGTTCTCTCAAAGTAACTAGTTGTCTACTGTATTCCTATCTTCTTCCATGATTAGATAACTGAAAATTGTATATCTTTTTTTTTTTTTGAGACAAAGTCTTGCTCTGTTGTCTAGGCTAGAGCGCGGTGGTGTGATCTCGGCTCACTGCAACCTCTGCCTCCCAGGTTCAAGCGATTCTCATGCCTTAGCCTTCCAAATGGCTGGAATTACAGATGTGTACCACGATGCCGGCTAATTTTCATATTTTATTTGTAGTATAGATGGGGTTTTACCAGGTTGGCCAGGCTGGTCTCCAACTCCTGACCTCAAGTGATCCACCCCCTCAGCCTCCCAAAGTTCTGGGATTACAAGCATGAGCCATTGTGCTTGGCTAAAAATATATATCTTAGGTCTCATTTCAGTTTGCTACTCCAAATCCTCTGCCTAGACAACTTTGACTTTTAAGCACAAACCAAGAAAACTATAATGGATAAAGATACTGTTTTTAAGATGTTTACTACAGCAGTGATTACAAATATAACTCCTTTAAGTAACTGTCATAGCAAATACTTTGGATTTCATTAAATAAATGATGGTATTGATGGATATCAAAGGAAATATAGTGATGTATCCCTTAGTGATGGGGATATATTTTGAGAAATGTATCCTTAGGCTATTTCAATATTGTGCAAACATCACAGAATATACTTACAGAAACCTAGATGGTATAACTCTCTATACACAAAGGCTATGTGGTAGGGCCTAATGTTTCTAGGATGCAAACCTGCAAAGTATGTTACTGTACTGAATACTGTAGGCAACTGTAATACAATGGTATTTGCATATCTAAACATACAAAAGGTACAGTAAAAATATGGTATTTTAATCTTATGGGACCACCATTGTATGTGTCCACTGTTAACTGAAATGTTATTATGTGATACATGACTGTATTTTATAGCCATTCAATATGATATAGTATATTTTATGATATGGAAAAATATAATATTAAGCAGGACATACAAGTTACATAGTAATGTAATATAATTATATATAACACAATGTAGTATATAGTAAGTTATAATATAATGTAACATAAAGGAGTATAATTATACATAATATATTCTTAGAGACAAATTTCTATATATACGTGTATGTATATATGTATATATATGTATCTATCTATCTAATCCCAAAATGTTTTAACCTAGCATTAGTTAAGAATAAAAGAAAAAATACATATGGACGGTTGAGTGGGAGCTCTGAGTGTATGTGTATGTCACTATACATAACGTGTGTGTGTGTGTGTGTGTGTGTATGTGTATGTGTAGTATTTAATGTAAATCTTGAAAAGGAATAACTTCATTGACAAATAACTATAGCAGAAATATGGGAGTAGCTATTGCTTCATTGGGAAGATGAAGAGTAAGTTGAAGATTAGCCCCATTCTAGTGGGCTCAGGCACACTGAATACTTAACCAGCTGGTCAAAGTTCTAAATTACATTTAAGTTTATACATTCTCTGTCTCATATAATCATTATTGAAATTTCTCTTAAATCTATTTTATGTTAAGCCAAGAAACTTTCCAAGAGATTCAGATGTTATGGACAAGGTTTCCTGTTTGGTCTCCAAGAAATATCATTTCTAGCAAAGCGCTATAATGATGCCAATGCTTGTAAAACATGTTTCTTACAGAAATTGTATATTAAAATATTTGTTATGGAAAATTAAATTTGTTCACTTTAGCCATAAATGAACTCACCAACCTCGTGATAATTAACCTAACCACTCTATTACTCATAGTACTGGTCTTAGGTAGAAAAGCACACCACTATACATGGTTATTGTATAATCATAATGCACTCTTGTCTAGCTTTCTACTCTAGGGCGTGCTTGAAGTAAATAGTACTTCTAGCAGATTTAAAGCCCAATGCATCCAAAAGCCCCATTTCATACACAATTTCTCTTTATGACAACATTAAAACAATAGCAACAGCATAAGAAGGTACACTACAATGGTAATAGTGGTTATATCTGGGAGGTAAGATAAGTCATTTTTACATGCTTGAGATTTTCTATATTTTCCAGTGTTTCACTTATTTCATTATCAGTAGTAGTGGTAGTAGCAGCATTTTGAATGAGAGAATGTCTCTAAGTTTCCCTTTTATCCTTACGCCAAATTATTAGTGAAAGTGCTAATAATTTATCAAATGACCAAGGGCAGACTTCTTTAAAAAAAAAAAAAAAAACAAAAAAAAAAAAAAAAAAAGAGGAGGATTTCATTTCCCAAATAATCAAGTGTGGGCTCTTTTTTTCAGAAATTTAAGGACTGGATGTGGGATTTTTGTCCTCTATGGCAGGGGAAGCGGAATTATTTTTATCTGCATCTTCAGGAGCTTGTATTCTTAAGCTAAAGTCTTTCCCTGTCTAATCTTTTAAATGTCTAGAGTGTTTAGAATTTTCAATGTAAGAGCCAGAAGGAGCCCTAGAAATCATTTGACCTAAACTATTTATGTTAGAGGAGGCGGCCCAGGAATTTGAGTGACATGACTACGGTCACCTGATCGATGTGAGATAAGACCCTGGATGTCTTCCTTTGAATGTTTGTTTCCTTCTACCAGATTGTTTCTGTGTCCACGGAGGGAGACAGTAGGAGTGGGCAGTGAGAGTCCTCCTATCTGGCTCCCTTTCTATGTGGGATACTCAACATGAGCTAGGCCAATACCCACTCATAATCCAACCATATACCAGGGAGTCTCAAAGCACTGTGAAGACAAGCTATTTTTTATCTCTACCTCATCCCTGCTCCCCTTATAAAACAAAACAAAACAAAACTCTAGGAGCACACTAATGAGGAAAGAGAAGAACATGCTGGAAATATGCAGAGGTACAGTCCAAGAAGGGAGATATATCTTTTGTATTATTAATATTAAAAATCTCAGTGCTCATTCTCTTATTCATTCTTTCCGTTTAGCAGAACTCATTAAGACTCTGCTTACTTCTATGAAAAACATTTAAATAAGATACAATTAGCTGCTACACACACACACACACACACACACACACACACACACACACAGTCTATCTCAAAAACAAAAGATGAAAGGATTTATCCCCCATAGAAAAGTTGCTGCCAACAAAACTTCCTCTTTCTATAAAGCAAAAAATCCCCCAGCTTTCTCTTTCATCTGAAATGTCAAAAAATAGTGGAGGCCATCCAAGGCCATTATCCTTGCTAAGGATCTTCAGCCTCCTCTAACATGGGAATCCAGATGAAGAGGCCAATGAACTGGAACTCACAATGTAACCACCAACCTAATTAACAGTAAGAAAATGCTGTAGAATAACTCCTGTTTATACAGACAAGGTCATTAACAACATTAAAGATTTAATGTTGTCATAAATTTTAATATAATATTTTAAATATGTGAGTTAATCATTCTCAAAAGTAAATTTACTTAGTAAGAAATCCCCAACTGCTTTAATATTTGCTTACATTCATAAATTTCCCTTTGTCATATCTGAGGGTTTACAGGATTGGCACTGGCTTTGGCTCTAAAAATCAGTCAAACTAGTGCATATTCATTAAGTGGCAACTCAGTACAGATTGATGGTACTTATCTTGGTTCTATTACCAAGGGGAGAGAGAACTTGAGCAAATCACAGCCTCACTGGATGTCAAAGGAGAAAATGAGAGTTGTATTAAATGATTATTAAGGTTTCTTCCAGCTCTAACTAACTACAGTTGTTTAATTTTACATGGTTTGAAAATGCCAGGTATTGAGGAATATGCCACAGGAGCATAATAACACAGCCCTCTGAAACTGATAAGCAAGTTCAGCAAAGTCTCAGGATACAAAATCAATGTGCAAAAATCACATGCATTCCTATACACCAATAACAGACTTAAAGAGAGCCAAATCAAGAAGAAACTTC
>NW_016107457.1:1621290-1713329 GCF_001604975.1 Cebus imitator
GCAAGGGGAGAAACGCCAGATGTAGGTGATGGGGAGGAAGGCAGCAAATCACACTGCCACGTGTGTACCTATGCAACAATTTTGCATGTTCTTCACATGTACCCCAAAACATAAAATGCAATAAAATAAATAAATGGGAAAAATAAATAAATAAATAACACAGCCCTTCCACTCATACATTGAAAGTCCATGATAAAATGTAAATGTGTCATCTGGAAAGAGATGGCATTAAGACAGTATCAGCCATCACCATATGATAAGCCATTTTCATCCAGGAGGACTTACCTTCAGGGAGCTACAGAGTCCCCAGGAGCAGCATTTGCCAGGAAGAAAAGGACTGAAGCAGGCATTATAAATCAAATGCCTATGGAAGCTCGGCAAAGAGCATAAATAAATGAGGAGAACTGAGTGGGAATTGTGAAAAAATTGAAAGCTACTCATCCACTCCTGCTAGTTGTTGCCTTTGAGGAATGTAGGCCCTGCGTTATCCTACCTTTAGATTTTTTCCAAAGAAATCTAAAAATCTGTAAAAACTCTTGATTTTAAAATGTTGATTCAAAATCGTTTAACTTTGTAAAAGCCAAATATGCCTCCACATCAGAGACATCTGTAGGACACCAAATTTGAGACCTCTAATGTGTGGCACTGTGAGGCCAAGGAATAAAATATAGGGAAGGGTGGCACATGGCAAATGGGATGAAGGGTACAGCGAAAGAGGATGGAAGTGGCTCAAACTGTATCTGAGGTTGGCTCTATTGAGGGAAATCAGAAAAGCAAGCAAGCTTGGAAGTAGAAAGACATTAGAACAAGGGTTCTATTAAAAGAAAAACTTTAGCTGAATTAAATTTAAAAGGGTGTAATTGAGCAAGGAACAATTCACGAAGCGGGCAGCCTTCCCAGACAGAGTAGGCTCGGAGACTCCAGCGCAGCCACATGGTGTAAGAAGAGTTATGGACAGAAAAAGGAAAGTGACATACAGAAAACAGAAGTGAGATGCAGAAACAGCTGGATTGGTTACAGCTCAGCGTTTGCCTTATTTGAACATGATTTGAACAGCTGTCCACCTTGGCCACAACTTGGTGATTTTCACAAGAGTAAGCTGCAGTCTGTATAAAACTCCATTTAGGTTATAGTTCACGATGAACAGAGAAACCTTTAGACTGAACTTAAAATATGTAATGAGGCAGCTTTAGGCTAACCTTGGTTTAACAATTCTAAATCTTCTCTGGGGTCATGTGTTTTCAAACTTAGATGCAGAAAGACATTAGGACAGGGGTTCTAAATAGTTTCTGGGGTTATGTGGGCCATATGAGAGTCTGATAAACATTTTAGAGATTTTCACTAGAAAAATAAACATACATGTAGTGGACAGAAAAATGGCTTCCCAAAGATGTCCATGTCTTCATCCTGTCCCTCCTCTGCCACCTTACGTTATGTGGCAAAAGGGACTGTGAAGATATAATTAATGACCTTGAGGTAGGGAAATTATCTGAGTGAGCCCAATCTATTCACATGAAACCTTAAATCAAAAATGTTTCCCAGCCATGATCAGAGACAGATGTGATTACGGAAGAATGATCAGAGAGATGCAATGTTGGTGGCTTGGAAACGGAGGAAGGGACCATGAGCCATGGAATGTGGGCAGCCTCTGGAAACTGGAAAAGGCATGGAAATGGACAGATCCTTCCCTAGAGCCTCTAGAAAGGGAAGCAACCCTGCCAACACCCTTTTTTTTGGAGGGGGTGCGACCCAGGGAAACACATGTTGGACTTCTATCCTACAGAACTATGAGATAATTTCTGTTGTTTAAAGCCACAAGTTTGTGGTCAGTTATTACAGTAGCAGTAATAGAGTACATATACACAGAAACTTGGGCAAAAACTTACACAGACCTTCCTGAACCTCATCCTCAGAAATACATAAAAGCTCCTTGTGCTCAAAAGAACTCAATATACAACATGACAGCTCGGAGAGCTGTAGGTATGAAACTAGTTGGCATTCCTGGAAAGATCAATGCCCACCTCATGACCTCAATCCACTCCAAAATCTCACTTCTACTAAGATAGATTTATTTTCTGAAGAATAACTACTCCTTCCAGCCTTACCCAAATGATGTGTGACCCCAAGGAGCAAGGTGGCTCCTTGCTACAGAGGGATCTTTCTTCCTTTTCTTACAGTGTTCTTTATGTTAATAGCATTCTCCCCCAACCCACTATCCCAACAAAAGTGGCATTTTACACCTGCTGAGACTTAGCTTGGCTTATTCCTTTATTCTGAACCAGACCTAGGTCTGGAGTGTCCCATTACAGTATCATGTCTCTATCAAGATCCTATTCAGCATGATATGCCCAAACCTGGCCAGATGCTAGCTTAAAACAGAAGAGAAATGTTATCAGGAATGTGAGCTACCTGATTCAAAGATGTTTTTAGCCTCAGATATCATTTCACCAGTTCATCAAATTTCACAATCCCTGTAATATTTTGAGATGGATTTTTTTTAAGTTCCATTAAAATGTCCCTTGGTGATGCCACCATGGTTCTGATAAATAACTGTAGTTTAAAGGTTACTTAACGAACAGTACTAAACATAACTGCCCTCACAGCACTCCTGATATGTAACTTAGCACCAGATCCTGCGATTGCTGACAGCGGTGTACAGAACAGTCTGGAATGTTGCTAGGTCAGAAAGTTCAATTCTGCGAAAATGGGACATGAAAGATGGGAGATGGGGAGAAGAAAAAGACAACAAAGTATTTACGATCCTATGAAGGTTTGCTAAGGAGCAGAGGAAGAGAGATACAAAACGGGACACAACCGTTTTAAGTTTACTGAACATCAAGCATCTAAATGCAAATACCATTTTCCCCTATTGGCCTCTGTTAAATATCCACCCCAACAGGACCACCAAATATTCTATATATAAGCATGAATGACTTTGTTCTTGCTTTTATTTGTTTGCTTTTATACTTTTTTGAAATTTGCATGAGGATATAGTTGACTTTATTCTTGCTGAGAGAGATAGTCATCAGGCTGGTGAGTGACTGACTAAATTGATTCTAGTAGCAAATAATAGCTTTCTTACAATAATACCTCAAATAGAAGGGAGAATGTCCTGATTAGTGGAGAAATTATAAGGCTGAATCCAACAGGTATTACCTGAGGTCAGGTAAGATTAACACATAAAAGAAGTCAGCTCGTGAAGAGGGTTATAAAAGGTGCCCATGAATCCACCAGGATAGTGAAGCACCCTATCTTTGAGGTCCCCTTCAACCCTTTGAAGTTCTATTATTCTAAATTTAGTATATTGGATATTTAAAAGTACAACTGCACAGCACAGCCAATCTTCTCTATAGTTGTTGATTTAGACTGTGCTGCCTTAGAAAAACAATTCTAAAGGTCAGGCTCAGAAGCGCAGCCCTCCCTTTCCACTGAGTGAGGGCTATGATTACACTGTACACAAGATCCTACAAAGACAGCTGACACAACTAGTGATTGAATTCTTTCTTCTGTTTATTTCCAGAAGAGACTTTCCATAGACAGCTGCAATGCCAGGCTCCCCAACAGAATGTCATGCCAACCTTTCTGCAGGTTGCTTTCCACCCACATCCTTGCCCTGGATCCAGGGCTGTCTCCAGCAGGTCTAGCAGGCTAGAGAGACCATCCCTGGGGCTATGTCAGGGCTAAGGTACTGGAAGACACTTGGGTCAGCACAGAATCTGCACCTGCCATGCTGCAATCAGACATTTGTGGGTTCAAATTCTGGCTCAGTCTTTTTCACTTGTGTGACATCAGGCAAGTGCTTTAATATCTTTCAGACTATGAGTACACAGCTTGATGAGAAAGTGGAGGCCAAATGAGAGACTATGTAAAAATCAGCTGGTATGGTGCCTACCTGGTCAATACCAATTTATCACTATCACAAAGGAAAATCAAATTCCCTCTACCATAGAATAAAGAATAAGAATGGATGAAATCAGAATTTCTCTCCAAGGGCAGGACCTGTCTCCACTTCCCCTGAGCCTTAAGGTAGATTACCTTCAAATGCAAGACAGAGAAAGTAGGTCATTTACTTTTCTCTTAAACTCACTCAGCGATTCTCCTTCTAGGCCCCTTTAAGCAGTTTTTCACACTGTAAGGAATGCCAACAAAAGTCAGAAAGCCTTGCTTCTTGTGTGGGGGTGGCAAGCACACAGTTGGCATTTCGGAGAAAGGAACCACAGGTACAGCATGGCTTCTGACAATGAAGGGCCCACCTTGGTTGAAGTCGCACTGCTTCTTGGCACCTGAAGGCATTGTTTTGTGGACTCTCATGAGCTGGCGTTCCTGCTCTCCCCTGACACTCTGACTGACTGGATACCACATGCTCTGTCTCCTGCAAGAAGAAAGAGCAAAAGTAGATGAGCTGTCAACAGCAATCAGTTCCATATCATTATTAAGCTGGAAGTGGGTCTCAGGGCAGGGAAGCAGAAATGCATAACACATTCTGCTGATTGTAATATGGGAAGGGAGCCAATTCAGAGGTTCACATTTTTAAAAGCTTCTATCAATCAGCTGCTGCAAGATTACAGAATAAAGAAAAAATAATAATAATGAATCTAATGTCCAAAAGATATGGCATAGCCATACAATAAGAATTTTATAGACATTAAAAATGATCCCATAGAAGAATATTGAATGAATAGATACATCTGAAAAGATAATTCATAGAACAATATTTATAGAAGAGGCTTGTTTACGCAAAAATAAACATATGTATGAATGTTCTTACAGACACATACCCCCCCACACACACGAGATTGGAATAAGTTGAATCAAAATCTTAACTGTGACTAACTCTGAGATGTCATGTTTATTTATTTTTGGAGCCCATACATATTTTTTAAGTTTTCTACAATAAGCAAACATTATTTCCATAGTAAGAGAAAAATTTAAGTTAATCTGAAAACTAAAGAACAAATAATTTTTATAAATTCCAGATCCCAGGAGTCCTTGATATCTCTCCCTCATCCTGCCCCCACCAACAACACACACACACTATTGCCATTGGCTACACTGCAGCTAACGAAACCACAATGTGGTTTAACCATGATACAATTGCTCATTAACTTAAAAAAAATTCCAGAGTGCTAAACACTCTACAGTATATCATAAACACACCAAAACTAAAACTAATCTGGATTCAGTACAAAGACATGCATACATACCAAAAGTGAAAGATTTATATATATTCAACAGTTCCACTACTATCATCCTCAAGCTATGTCAAACCTCTAACTAAAAAATTTTCTTTAGAGTAAAATAAAACTTCTTTAACCTAGTAAAAGAGATGCTAAAACAAAAATCTGTGAAAATTCAGTAACTCCAGATGGGTACCATCATACAGGAAAATTATTCAAGTAATACAATGAATTTAGGTCTTCTAGTGCAATATATTATGGTCGCAATAGAGACCCAGCTCCTCTATTAGGGTGTGGGTTGAAGTCATTACAAGTGTCAGTGTGTCAGGTGTCTTAGGAATCATGTTTCCAGCACACTAGAACAACATAGTGAGGCAATTTGCTAAGAAGTCTTCACAAGCCACTAAAACAAAATCATATGAATGCCTTCATAGGAAAGGGGTAAAATGGGTCCAGCTGGGCAGAGCTACAGGAAAGGAATTAGCCCTATCAAGATCCTCTCTTAAATTCTTCAAAGCCTCCAGCTTCAGATAAGAAGACACACAACATGAAAAAGTTTCCATTAGCATGCACTAATTCCCTAGACTTAGTAATTGCTGGAGAAAAATTCTGTAGCTACCCAAATATTGGTCAAACTCCCCCACACAATGGTTTTCATGTGAGACAGAGTTCTGCTACTTGTTCAGTGAATGATCTTGGCCAAATTATATAAATGATGTGGTCTCAGTTTCCTTTTCTGTAAAATGAGGATAACACCATCAGTTCCACAAATGCCTGTCAACTGGAGGCATACGCAGATACCAACTACTACTGATAACAATACTGCTTTTATAAAAATTTTCTTAAAGCTCAATATTCTGAACCCAGTGCTCAGGTAATCCTTGGAGAATTCACCCCAATGAGTTCAGCAAAAGAAAATCCATTTGTGTGGTGGAATGCTTATTTCACGTTTTTATACCAATAGCAATATTATTTTAAATGCTATATTTAGAAGCCTCAATAGATGTGGGTCTTCAGAAATGGCCCTTCTGAACTCTAAAAAGTTTAAACCAAAAATGTCCATTTTATTACACTTTATCTTTTTAGGAAAGAGTAGTGCTTGTTTGTTTTTTTTTCAAAGACAGTATTTTATCTAACTCTTTGAACCCTCAAGGGGTTGAGAAGGGTGAGAAAGGCCAAACACTGCTGGATTACCTTGGATCTAGGACGTATCTTAGAGATGAATAACAACTTTGAGAAAGTGCCTCCTTAATATGCTTAGATCAGAGATCTCAAAGGACTACAAGAGAAGAACTCTTCTCTAGAATGGGAAGATAAGGAGTATTTGGACACAGCTGACTATCAAGTCCCTGATTCAAATGGGGAAAAGACTGGCACTGTCACCTATGTTTCTTTTCCCCACCAAGAATTTCAAACCTCAAGATAGTAGGGAGAATTGAGGAAGACTATGTAAGAAGTCTGATACAAATTATCCTAACGCTGATGAATGGAACAGGCTCTGATGTGATTGTCATGACAGGCTCCCCTTCCCAATGCCAAAAGTTAGATCGTGCTTCAAAGTTCTGATCTCCAAGCCCGCCTCAGATCAGAAACCCAAGCACAGCCTTTCTTAGAAAATACTGAATTTATTCTTCCATCCAAAGACCCTTATGATCTTGGAAAATATTTCACTCATAAGAAAAGGAATAAAGATTTTTTAGTTTAGTTCCTTCCACTCCATTATCTCCTCATGGAATGACCACCTGTGGGCCAATAGCTCCAGCAAAGCTTACATGGGAATCAGTGAGCCTTCAGATGCTTCTAATTTCTAGGCTTTAAGTCTTCTAGCTGATGCCCTAAACAGCCTGAAGCAGACACAGGCCTTCCTACTACTGTGCCCCAAGTAAGTTTCTGACCCACAGAAACCATGAAAGGTAATATATGATTATTGCTATTTTAAGTTTTGTGGTTATTTGTTATGCAACAATAGATAACTAAAACACATTACCTTTCCTCTGTTCTAAGATACCATCAATTATAAGCCATCACTGGTTGGATTACATAACAGTCTTTTAGGAAAAAAAAAATAATGCCACATAAAATGCATCCATCAATTTTAAGAAACATTCAAAATGAGAAAGGTGAAAGTCTGAACATATGTGTGCATTGACATCAAGGAACTACACAGCATGTCCAGGACAGCCTGACATGTGACAACCCAAGAAATCTCAACATAAGAACTCACAGGGAACAGGGGAGGAGAACCCAAGGCTTAGCTGTCTCAACTTTAAAAAATGATTTCATGCTTTCTGCTAAAGAAAGAAGACACTAGAAATGGGGATATCATCTGCTGAATTAATAAAACAGTAGCTTTCAAAGGTCTTGTGCTGCCAGCTGCCATTTATTCATAAAGATATAAAGGAATGGCCGGGCGCGGTGGCTCACGCCTGTAATCCCAGCACTTTGGGAGGCCGAGGCGGGTGGATCATGAGGTCAAGAGATCGAGACCATCCTGTTCGACATGGTGAAACCCCGTCTCTACTAAAAATACAAAAATTCAGCTGGGCATGGTGGCGTGTGCCCATAATCCCGGCTACTCAGGAAGCTGAGGCAGGAGAATTGCCTGAGCCCAGGAGGCGGAGGTTGCGGTGAGCCGAGATCGCGCCATTGCACTCCAGCCTGGGTAACAAGAGCGAAACTTCGTCTCAAAAAAATAAATAAATAAAAAATAAAGGAATAAGTACAAAATAAGAATAGTAGTGCTCAATCAAATTTATCTGCCTCTATAAGAGATTTATTTAGCCAGACGCATGAGAGGCCAAGGCTTACTTCCTTGGTAAGCCCTTTTCTCTGTTCCAACTGGACTCCACCACCTGGTCAAAGTTAACTAAAGGACTGCCAAAGAAAGTCCTTAGAGTAAATAATGTATTTGTAAAAGATTGAGAGTTAACATTTTGTCTCCACCCCCCCCCCAAAATAGGTGACAACATCAAGAAAGGAAATAAAGAACACATTTGATCACCTTTGCGCATTTACACTTCATCACTCTGTTTAGAATTGGCCGTAGCATTGAGCTCAAAAGTTCTAGAACATTAAAGTAGGGTATGTATTCTAAAATAACTGAGATATATTTTTACCTAAAAACAATCACTACTGTATATAAAGCATTTTGATATTTGAGAGGGTTATAGAGAAGTAAATAAGACAGTCTTGTCCCCGAAGAACTTTAAAATCTACTGTTTTCATAGGCTAAAGGGTAAGAGAGCAGATTCTAACTTTCTACTTCTATGTTAATGTGTTTGTCAAATGGTCAGATCCAAGCTGACCAAGGAGAATGAGGGAAAAAGCCAAGATCCTCTGCTCCATGCTTTGTCTTCCTACTACCTGGCTAACTGTAGCCTGGATGGACACCTGGAAAAAAGGGCATCGCACATCTTTTCCTGTTCCCTGCCATTTTCCTCTTCCTCTACCCTCCACCTCACCCCTAGTATGTCCCAAGTCTGCCTCAGTGGGGTGATTTGTTGGTTCTCTGCCAAATGCAGGGACCATCAGGTTGACTATGTTCTGAGATAGTTCATAAGAAAGCTGTCCATGAAACAAACATCATTTAGGCTATCTATCTGATCCAGGTACAGAGGCTAGGACAGTGTACATGATAACAAAAGGAAAGCTATTACCTCAAGAGGCTCAAAACCCAAACTTGGTTAAGGAAAAATTAGCTGCCCCTTAACCAGAATGGTGAAATACGATATTTGGTTCTTATTGGGATTTTAGTGAGTTCAACTGACTCTTGTAGGACTTGGGATAATCTAGTTTTGATCAAATGGCATGGCCGTTGCTTCAGGCCCTTCCAAGTTCTTGCATTCGTACAAATCCATGGACATAAAGAAAAAAATGAAAACAATTCTCCATTCTCATCCCCGTTCTTGCCCATCTGCTCTGTCTGAAAGTCAGAAAGTTACCTTAGGCCCTCAAGTATGTACACCCTGTAAATCTTCCTTCAAAGATGTGATCAATCAAAACACCACATCTTCATCTTCTCATACTTGAGGTTTTCTCTGTGTCCATTCTATCGCAAAATTGATAAAATCTTATTTTTTTCAACTGCTAGATTAAATTTTAAATTAAATTGTTCTGTAGCTTAATCACTCTATTGTTAATAAAAATGCCTTGCATTTATGAGAGCAAGTACTTCCCAAAAGCTCTAATTAAGACATAATTAATATATCTGATAGCATATAGTTTGGAAAATCTTATATTTTCAGTTCTTAAGGTGAACAAGAGAAAGTGTTGTAAATCTACCATGTCCTACATCACCCAAATGTCTCTCTTTTCTTAACCTGCACATGTCTGTGAAAGTGATTTGATGTCCTTCTGAATAATTGGGGAATTTTATAGGTGTTTATATCCTGATAAAAGAAACTATTGGACTATGACATTTATGTCATAACTGGGTTAAAGGGGGTCCTGTAAGAGCTGATTTAAATTTCCTTTGAAAAATATGTGTCTATTATTTCAAATTTTCTGGCCCTTTAAGAAATAGGGATCTAAGAGAACAGTTTCTTCAGACCTATTTTTAAAACTTATTTCTGGCCATCTTACTCATTATTTCAACAAAGAAATAAAATAAGTCATGGAAAAAAGCAGGCATAGGCTCAAAATCCACACATATCCATGAAGTAGGATGTCCTCTGATTCTATTTTTTTTTTTCTTTTTGAGACTAAGTCTTGCTCTGTTGCTCAGGCTGGCGTGTATTGGTGCAATCTTGGCTCAGTGTAACCTTCACCTCCCGAATTCAAGTGATCCTCCTCTCTCCAGAGTAGCTGGGATTACAGATGTGTGCCACCATGCCCAGATAATTTTTGTATTCTTAGTACAGACGGGGTTTCACCAGGTTGGCCAGGGTGGTCTCAAACTCCTGACCTCAGATGATTCATCCACTTTGGCTTCCTAAAGTGCTGGGATTATAGGCGTGAGCCACAGAGCCCAGCCTGATTCTATTTCTTTTCTTTTTTCTTTTGAGATGGAGTCTTGTTCTGTCACCCAGGCTGGAGTGCAGTGGTGTGATCTTGGCTCACTTCAACCTCCGCCTCCTGGGACTATAGGTATGCGCCACCACACCCTCCTAATTTTTGTATTTTTAATAGAGGCAGGGTTTCACCATGTTAGCCAGGACAGTCTGATCTCCTGACCTTGTGGTCCACCCACCTTGGCCTCCAAAATTGCTGGGATTACAGGCATGAGCCACCATGCCAGCCCTAATTCTATTTTTTTAAATCTGTGATATATATTACCCAGGTTACTGCTTTGTTGTAAGAATTTCTATTAGAAAATGGACATGCAATTATGCTGTCTATCATATGTATTTTCTGAATCTATTAATATTCACTGAGTGCTTGCTGTGTACCAGGTACTAAACTAAGCACCTTCTATGTATATTTTCTCATTTACTAGGAGGTAGGTTTTAGTCCCCCAGTTTCCCCAGTGAGAAAAATGAAGAAAAGGCAGATGACTTACCTAGGCCAAAAAGATTGCCTTTTGTACAGGAGGTGTCTTTTTGAAGATCTTGCAAAGTTTGACTGACTTTATGTATTTTAAGACTATTCTCATAATAGCAGATATTGGGTATTTCCATTCACCAGGTAATGTGAAAAGATTTCGATAAAATCAACACAGTTTATAATTCAATAGGCCCAAACAGCTTTGAAATTATGCAGCTCTTGATCGATTTGAGAGGAACTGCATTAATTCAAGTTGTTTGCCTTAAAAGTGATTTAATACTTTATATTCAATACTTAATTCAAAATTGTATAAAATGGACCAAACCAGATCACATGACTGAGCTAGAGCACCAGTTCCTAACCCCGATATCCTAAACCCAAATCCAGAGTTCTTTCCATTATATGTTCTAACCACCCATATTTACTATAGAACTGAGAAGTATCCCATGCCAGTCAGTGTGAATACAGTCACAGTTAAACTGTAACAGCTGGGGTGGGTGGTATTCAAGTGTAGAATCAATGGAGTACACAAAAGGGTAGAAAAGAATTGTGAGGCATGCGTGTTTTTCAGTAGTATTTGTTTTTTCTCCTCTTTAGCATGTGGGTTAAAGGACACAGGGACTCTGAAGTGAGGGTGATTCATAAAAACTTAGTCTTCTCTCTAATGGGCTTGAGACTGGGGGCAGAGAAGCAGGATTTACCAGCTGTGAGATGTAAGATAGCTGCCTTAAGTATTCTGACAATCAACTACCCAAAATCTAGCTACCTCTCTCTAGGAATCCTTGCATTTCTGCTCCTGCCCCACTGAGGAGTTAGGCCTTGAACAGGTCTGCAACTCACCAATTACATCACCTTGCTGAGACTACAGAAGGCTCCAAACAGCATAAAGCCTGAAGGAAAGCAAAAGGCAAACCGTTTCTCAGTATGATCACATTGCTTCACTCCCTCATAGCACTAGTAGTGATAACTACCACGGCCAAGCCCTGAAATACGCTTACCCTGACCTTAGAACCAGCCTGATTCCTCACAGCTAATGAGATGTCCTAGACTTGACTACTGTAACTCCTAGGATTCAGAAACTGATCATCTTTCCAGCTTTATGGGATTCTTGGTTTTCTGACGACATTCATTCATCACTCAAATATTTAGTCCCTATCAGGGGCTATATTCTGTGCTCTTCCTAGTTCCTGCCCTCAGGGAGCTCACAGTCAATTTAGCAGTGGCAATGGTAGTAGGGGACAGAAGAGGTGGCAGGATACAAGCTATAAACAGGCAATTGCAGTATAGTATGATCAATGCTACAACAGGATAAAGACCAAGTGTGAGACACTTTGAGAACATATAGGAATGGCACCAAGCCTAGCTCTTGGAAGAAGTATCACTGAAGTAGCCTAAAGGATAAATGAACATCAACTGGAAGAAACAGCATGATGGAGAGGAAGAATGTATCAAGGCAAACATGTGTACGTAAGAGTATAGAATGTTCAAGGAACTCTGGATGGGTGACTATGTTTAGAGTGAGAGTCAAAGGTAGGGATGGTGAACAATGAGGCAGGCGAGGCACAGGCAGAAGCCAGATCATGGGAAACCTGTACATATGAAGACCTGCCAGTCTTAAAGAGTTTGGGCTTTATTCCACTGGCAATGGCAAGCCACCGAATATTAGAAGTAAGGCATGTTTAGATTTGCACTGGAGGAAGATCATCTTGTATGGATCAGCTTGTGAGGATTAGAAGGTGAAGAGGAGGAGTCAAAGAAAGAAGGATAGTTAGATAATTAGAGCATCCCAAGCAAGAGATTACTGTCACTTGGATGACAGAGGTGGTAAGTAGTATGGAGAATAAGAAATTAGGTAAAAAAAATATTAAAGAGATGGAAAAAATAGGTCTGGTGATTGACAGAATGTGGTTGAATGAAAAAGAAGGACTGATGGTGATGCTAAATCTCTAAGTGGGAACATGGAGCAAATGCTATTGCTTCTCCCTAAGACGGACACAGGAAGAGAAACAGTGTTCAGGGAGAGTTGCGTATGAGGGACCATACACAACTAAGTAGGCAATGATAAATAGAGGGGCTGGATTCTTAGAGACAGACCAGGGTTGGCAATATATATTTGAGGATGATCAGGAGGGTGACCAAAACCACAAGTCAGATAACACCATTCAGAGTAGGCAGAGAGGGAAGATGAAACTTGGGAGAAAACTCTGTGGAATGCCAATATTTATAGCACTGATGGTATATTGTTAAATCCAAACTCAAGCTGCAAAATAATGTATATATAGTAAGAACCCACAGGGAGAGGTGGAGGGGTAGATCAATATGTTTGTATATATATGTGTGTGTGTGTGTGTGTGTGTGTGTGTGTGTGTGTGTGTGTGTGTGTGTTTGTGTGTGTGTGTGTATTATTACTCTGCACTTATGGTTTTTTATGTGTGGTATGTTAATTTATAAGTTAATTGCTTGAATTGTTTAATGAGTGTGTGTTGCTTTTATAATTTAAAATAAGAATATTTAATTTTAAAACATTTAAGGGACAGACAGATGGAAATGATACTGCAGAGAAGACCAAGAAGGAGAAATAGAAATAAAATGCAGAGCGGGTTATCATGAAATCTTCAAGAAGGAAGCTCATTGCCTGACCCATTTATTTCATATTGCAATGAAATGCTAAAGAATTTTAACTCCATAAGGAAAAGAGGGTAAGAAAATAAAAGAAACATTAAACATTAGTAAAACACACTCAATAGTATAACTTCTGTCTTAAGATGTGATAATAATGTTCTTTAAAATAGATGCCACTGTTCCTTATGTTCTACTTGTGTTAAACTTTAATAAAGCATACAATTTTCAAAAGCAAGGAATCAATAATCATGGTTAAATGGAACACCTGGAGCAGTGAGTCAGCACCTATAAATACAGTAACACAAGCCTAAGCCTTTCTACTAGAACTTAGTCCTATGCATAGAACAGAGGTATGATAAGAAGGCCCCTTTGTCAAGTCTGTCCTCACTCCTCAGCCATATGCCTCTCAGGTCTAGTATAGAAGCCAGTGAATTATTTTGAGTTCAAAAGGTTACTATGATTTTAAATATAGGAAATGCTAATTTTGGGGAGTTTTTTGTTGTTTTTTTTTTCCTTTTTTTTTTTTTTTTTTTAAGAGACAAGGTCTTGCTATGTTGCTCAGGCTGGACTCTCCAACTTCTGGGCTCAAGTGATCCTCCCACCTTGGCCTCCAAAACAGCTGGGACTACAGGCACATATTACCATGCCAGGCTTTAAATTCTGTGATTTTAATATAAATTAAGTACATATGTATATTTTAAATTATCTCCCTCTGAGCTGAGGTTTAAGATCCCTTAAGTACCTCTTACTTGCCCTTTGGGAGGCCGAGGCGGGTGGCCTGAGGTCAAGAATTTGAGACCAACCTGGCCAACATGGTAAAACCCCGTATCTACTAAAAATACAAAAAATTAGCTGGGTGTGGGGGCACATGCCTGTAGTCCCAGCTGCTCAGGAGGCTGAGGCAGGGGAATCGCTTGAACCTGGAAGAGGGAGGTTTCAGTGAGCCAAGATCGTGCCACTGCACTCCAGCCTGGGCGACAGAGCAAGAGTCCATCTCAAGAAATAAAAATAAAAATAAATAAATAAAAAATACCTCTTACTTAAAATAGAGCATTACCTTCCTGGGAAAAGCCTCCCTTTTATTCCCTTTTTTTTTTCCTTTGGTTTCAAATATCCCTCAATGTTTCACTTCGTAAGCTCCCTTGTTTGTTTTATTTAGCTTAGCAAGAATCAAATTATTCTTCTATTTCCAAAGCAGTCATGAGAAAAATCCAAAATTACCATCACAAAGATTACTCCAGCCACTAAAGCTGCTGCATTATAGTCACAGCTTTCAATACTAGGCTCTCCTTATATTCTTGTATCAACAAGGGACATCTCTGCCTTCCCTTCTGCTGAACCAGTCATTGAGGGTTTTAGGGCAAGGCCAACTGTTCTCACAAAATGTGAAACAGTTAACAAAGGAGGATCATGTCATTCTAACATTCCCCTTATAAAGACATTGTGGAAGCATCAGAGCTCTCCCATCTTACAATGAATGCACGGTTCTGTATTTTGTTTTTCTCTTTTGAGAAAGATAAGAGATGGTAAGGGAATGAGGAAGGAAAATATTATCTCAGAAACCAGAAATGTGACATGGATTTCACTTTCATGGAAACCAATTTAAGAAACTTTTGAAAACTAGGATAAAATTAAGGAGGAAATGAAGTATTATGTACAGTGCTATCTCAAACTAAAAACAAATTAACAAAAATAATAAATCAAATCTGGACAATAAAATTATTCTAAGAGAATAATTTTTTAAGAAAAATTATTCTTAAGAGAATAGACATTTTGAAAATAGTGGTATCTTATGAATGCCTAGCATTCACTTGCATTTTAATGGTAATTTAAAGATGTCAAAACTTTCATGCTAGGTAAACAGTAATGCTCCAGTATACACTCAGTAATACCCAAGGTGCTAGATTTGGGAAATGAGGTTCTAAAAAGGTGCAAAATATTAAAAGGTCTCCAGCTACAATGTTAGCCTAAAGCAGGACCAACTCTACAGTGGCCTTTTATTTTATTTTATCAAAGGCTTTCATTTTATCAAAGGCTGCTCAAATAGCCTCTATGTCTAATATCCCAACTAACAGTCATTAGGGCTGTTTATCTCTAAATCTTTTATCAGACTCTTCAGCCACAAGTAGAATATATTCCCCAAGAGGTGATCCCTTTAGGAAGCATGCTTTCTTCTACGCAATCAGAGCAGACAATACATTCGGATTGTGCTCCCAAGGTGCTAGTATTACACATGTGAGCCACCACGCCAGCCAAGTCTATCGCTTTTTGTGGCCTGCATTGTGCTTCTTAACCTGGGGTCAAGTCCACTGGGGATAGGAATGGCAGGAATGCTCTGCAGGGGGTTGCAAGCCCACCAGATACACAATGCAATGAAAGCTCCATGAAGGCCACTCTCACATCACATTCATTCTCCATAATCTCACATAGACATTATGTGATAAATATTTTTGAAGGAGTTATTAGCATAATGCATTAACGTGGCATAGTATCCTGGGATAACAAATTTAAGTGATGATTTAGAGAGACACTGACCCTAAGATCACTGTTTTTTATTTTTTAAGAAAAAAGTAAATAATGCTGCTTATCAGCTTCTATAAAACATTTATTATAAGGAGCATACTGACTTCAGTGATACTGAAGTGTTAGAAATATGTGAATCTTAGGGTTGATGAAAAGAGGTCAATTCTGCAGCGTGCAATGTTCGCACCATGCACTCAACAACGGGCACCACCACTATGACCACCACTCACAGCTCAGATCTCATTTCTTGCTGCATTCACTCCCACTTCTAGAGCTGACTTCTTGGCTTCTCATCTCAAACCAAGATTAGGGAGTGTACTTCTGACTGGTATCATCCTAGTTGTGCCCATGTCCTAGCTGAAAGGGAGGCCGAAAAAGCAAATAGTGGCCTATTCAGTTTTTACAGTGAATAAAACATTCTTCTTTTCTCCCTCCAATGGGAAATTCTCCAAGCACAAGGACAGAGTTCAGATGCTTGGCAGCCAAAATAGAATGACAAATATCTCGTATAGGGAGATTTCAAAGAAACTCCCACCTATGGTAAAAGTTCATTCTCCTCAGCTGTTAGAACTTAGAAAATGTTTGCAAAGCACTGGAATAAGAAAACTCATTAGGATGGAATCCAAGGCTCTTACAATCCAGCCCCTACAAACTTCCTGTCTAGCTTCCATCACCCCATCCTTTCCACATCCTACAGTCCACAGATGACAAATTAGGTGGCAGCTCTTGAATTCCACTGTCACTCATGTCTTCACTCACAGTGTGTTCCCTCGGCTTAGAAAACCTCCCTCCTCCTGGAATTTTCTTTACTTAAATAACTTCTATTTTACAAGTTAGGCCAAAAATCACCACTTGCGTGAACTTTTCCATACAGCCTTATTTTTGTGATCTTTTAGCGTTTTATTCATAATTCTATTATTTGAAGGAAGAGGTCCCTACCCAATATCAACAAAAAACTGAATTCATTGCTTGCTAAAGCAAGGAAAACTGCATTCTCAGAGGCATTCTCCTTGAGCAAAGCAAAGAGAGCTGATCTTCCTCAGGGCTTGGAGACCCTTAGAGTTCAAGCACTGGCAGACTACCAGAAGCTGGAATGTTTAGGCATTAGTTGACCTTTAGCTGCAGAAGTAAAGCTGGAGTGAGAATGTTGCTGACTGGCTGACTAGCCTGGAATGTGCACTAGAGTTTAGCTGTTGCCAATTGTCTGGCTTTACAACTGTGTGTGTTGTTGGCTAGCTTTCAGAAGCAAGCTGACTGGCTAGCTTACAGAAGCACAAATGATTGCCAAAGCAAGTTATTATTGACTCAGCTAAACAGGTACAAAACACAGTTCCGATGGTTACTGGTCACCGTGGCCACAGAAGAATAGGTCTTTTCCAGAGAGGTTAGGAGCTTTTTTATTTTCTTTTTTCGTGTGTGTGTGTGTGTGTGTGTGTGTGTGTGTGTGTGTGTGTGTTGGAGTTTGGCTCTTGTCACCCAAGCTGGAGTGCAATGGCATGATCTCAGCTCACTGCAACCTCTGCCTCCCTGGTCCAAGCCATTCTCCTACCTTGGCTTCCTTAGTGGCTGGGATTATAGACACCTGCCACCACACCTGGCTAATTTTTATATTTTTAGTAGAGATGAGGTTTCACCAGGGGGGCCAGGCTGATCTCAAGTTCCTGACTTCAGGTGATCCACCCACCTCCCAAGGTGGGCCAGGGAGCCACCGTGTCTGGACCAAACTTTTCATTTTTATTCTCACTATTGTCACAATGTATTAGGATACAATAACCATACTAATAGCTAACATTCTAACATTTATTGAGCTTTTACTATGTACTATATATTACAGTAAATAATTTAAAAGTATTATCTCATTTAATCCTTCAAACAAACCTTGTAGTTGGGTCGTATTATCCCTCATTTTTCAGACTGTTAATCTTAGATACTTCACTGGGATTCAAAGACAAATAGAATGACAGCAGAGGCAGTGCCAGTGCGTGCTAAGGACTCTGCCTCCTGTTCCTATCACTGTTACCCCAGGGCAGGTAACATGCCTGTCTGAAGTACAAACACCAGGGCTCATCTCTCTTTGCATCCACAACTACAGTGGCCCATGGCCCTCCAATGTCAGCTGTTAAAGGAGTGAAGAAAGAGGGTCCTGAATCATTCTATTAGTTCAAAACCTGGACTGACGGGCAATAAGATCTGTATCTTGCCATCTACCTGTGACAAAGTTAATAATAAAACTAACATCCTACACAAACTCTCAACTGCATTTATGATTTTGAGAAAGACAGGCCATAAGATCATATGTTCTACCTGGTTACCAGCCACGTTGTAGCTAATTCTCCATCTTCGATACAACTACTAAACCTAAATGACTAGTCATAAACCTGCCTCAGCTTCTTCAAGGTAGAAGTCCCCACTCCACACCATTATGTAGTCACTGGATCCCAGTCATAATGCCCGATGCCCATATATCTCCACCCTGTCAGCCTACTTATGATCCCAGTCTACTATGATCCCAGTCATAGTGCCCTATGCCCATATATCTCCACCCTGTCAATGCCCCACATCCTCCTGGAACAGAACACCATCAGTTCCTGCCAGTTCCTCTGGAGCACCAAGGAGCCAGCCCACTCCAGCTTCAGGAAGCCCCTTCTTGTATTAGTTTCCTAGGGTTTGGTGATGAATTACTACAATTTGTTGGCTTTAAAATAGCAGAACTTTATTCTGTCACAGTTGTGGAGGCCAGAAGTCCAAAATCAAGGTTTCAGAAGGGCCAAGCTCTCTTCAAAGGCTCTAGGAAAAAATCCTTCCTTGCCTTTCCAGCTCCAGGTGGCTCCAGGCACTCCCTGGCTTGTGGTAGCATCACTTCAGCCTCCGCCCCCATCCTCACATGGCCTTATTCCCTGCATGTCTCTCTGTGTCTGCTCCTCTTCTTATAAGGACACCAGGGGTTGGCTTTAGGGCTCACCCTAAATATTCAAGATGATCTCATCTGAATTCTTACATGAATTATATCTGCAAAGGCCCTATTTCCAAATAAGGTTCCATTCTGAGGCTCTAAGTAGACACGAATTTAAGGGAGACACTATTCAGCCCATTCCACTCAATGTGCAAGAGGGAAAATATCCCCTATAGGGAGATTTCAAAGAAACTCCCTCTTATGGTAAAAGTCCAGTCTCCTCAGCTGTTAGAAATTAGAAATAGAAAAATGTTTGCAAAGTATCAGAATAAGAAAACTCATTAGGATAGAATCTGAGGCCTTTACAATCCAGCCCTTATAATCTTCCTGTCTAGCTTCCATCCCCCCATCCTTTCCACATCCTATGGTACAAGGATAACAGATTAGGTGGCAGTTCCACTATCACTCATCTTGACTCCCCACAACTTACAAGACTCCAAGACAGAAAACAAATGCCCCCTTAGGCACACTCAACCCAGCATTACTGATGAAACACCATGTTCCCGAGCCTAATTTGGCAAATCGAGCAAAACTGACTGATGGTTTTGCCCAAAAAGGGACTGCTAGTGCAATTGTTAGTTTGAGAAGTGAAAGGAAAGGCCAGCTCAGTGTGCATAGGGCAGACCATTTTCAAAATGTAACAGAGGTCCCAACGTAGCTAAAGCTAAAAAAGGTGACTGATTAAAATCATCCACTCTGAAATAAGGGGGCAGAGGATTATTTTATGTGTGTGTGTTGAAGACACACTTTTTAGTCTTGTTTGCAATGGAAACATTTCCTTCTAAAGAACACAACACTAAAAGGCTCTGAGATAACTCACATTTAGCAATTAGTTCACAGCTAAGAAAGAGGAAGCCAAAATAAACCAACTTCGAAAGTATCTTAGTCAACAACAAAATGTGTTCAGAGGTATGGCCTTGCAATCAGATACTGTAATAAACCGTAGGTGTGTCAATTCTGAAATTTAACACAATTATAAAGATTTCAATGGCAGAAAAATAAAATAACACTCAAGAATTTTTGCAGTTACTGCATTTTCTAATTTAAAAGACTTAAAAAAAAATAGTCTGTGAAGACTTTTATTATGTTGAATTAGAATATTATCTCCATTATCCAGAGATTAGAATCCTGTCTCCTTTAGTGCCAGCTCTCTGCTTCCCCCTCATCCTGATGCCTAACTTGAGCCCAACCGCACCTCAGCATAGAGTTGATTACCTCTTGGTAAACTGCCTGGGCTCCTCACTCTCCCCCAAACCCTGGAGACTGCAAGGCTGCATGGGCTAGAGTACAGCTCACCAGATTCCTGCCTGGACCTTGGCTCAAGGATGGCCCTAACGTACAGACCCTTGTTCCTCCAGACTCCTGATTACATCAAGAACCAACTGCTGAGTCCTGACTCTGTTTTTTTAGCATGAGGTGGGAGTGGAGCACTCAGAGCTATATGATAGGGTTTTGCGCTTATTTTCTCTATTTCCATCTTGATGCTTCACATCAAGTAGAAAAGGTCACAGCTGTCAAAGTTTTTATAGGTAACCAGTGGAAAAAAATAAACAAAATGTAAAAGGAAAAAGCCTTAAACCATTAGTATTTCTGTGTTTTATATTAGATTGGTGCAAAAGTAATTGTGGTTTTTGCCATTGAAATGTAATGGCAAAAACCACAATGACTTTTGCACCAATCTAATATTTAGAGTTAAACTAGTTCAGGCTTTTGTTCCATCCTTTTGTCTTTCAGAGGGAGCAATAACTGGGTCTTCAGAGGACCATCCTCTCTGGGTTCCTAAATGAAATGTCAGTTTCAATACAGCTGAGAAGACAGTAAGCAATAGGCAGGAAAAACCTGACAGAGGGAAGAGGTGGGAGGGTGTAATGCCCTTCTGTGGATCCACGAGCACAACATTCAGATTTTCTCCTGGTGAATTTTAAATCTGGTGGTAGGTCATGCCTTTAGTAAGGTCAGTGTTT
Organism: Cebus imitator; assembly: GCF_001604975.1. Lineage (NCBI taxonomy): Eukaryota > Metazoa > Chordata > Mammalia > Primates > Cebidae > Cebus > Cebus imitator. The sequence continues at coordinate 1,642,011 of NW_016107457.1, forward strand.
CCTGGATTTAAACACACTAAAAGCCAACTGCTACCACTACCATGCTGGCAAATTGACTTACCTTTCAACCTTCAGTCTCCCTTTGGTTATTTCAAGTTAGCTACAGCTGAAAAGCCTAAAAATCTAACATCAGAATGACCTTTCTATTGGAAATTTCCCTGGCACGCAGCAACATTACCAAGCCAAGCAATCATAATATTGTAGCTCAGCATGTTAAAGAACAAAAGAGGCAGTGCCGAACATCTTTGTTCCTGTAAGAAATCCCCTAATTGTGGCTACAACTTATTAAGCAGTAAAGGTAGAGAGAGTTCAGCTAAAATAAAAAAAGATTCATAACAAAACATGATGAGCTTTGTTGGGTGGGAAGGCAAAGTTCCTTCATAATTTAAGCATATCAGTTACCCGTGCCTGGAGGCATCTACATAATAAAATGATGCTTAAAATAGTTAACTTATCCTCACCTTTGACACTAGCCTCAGCATAGAGCACCAGTTTTCAAAGCCACAACGTTCTGGCTGGCTGCTTATCTCCAACAGGATTAATGCTCAAAACATGGCTCCATTGTTCTGTCTGCTTGTGCCAGGAGCGATATCACTGTTGATCATTTTAACACAGAAGCTGGCTTATAAAAGTCGGCCTTCCTATTGACTTGATGACAGCCTCTGCTCATGGCAGTATCCTATGGGAAGGTGGTGTACAGACTTTGAGGGCAGATTTTCAAACTTGTTGAGAGCATCTATCCAATTTTCAAGGCTTTATTATCCCAAGAGAGTGAGCAGCTCTTCCCAGGATGTTTCATGCTGTTTGACCACTCAAGATAAAATAAATAGTGCAAAAAACCTCCTAGATTTAGTCTGCTAACTTCCTTTCCTATGCTGTCTTTAACTACCCTTTAAGGTTTGAACTAACATATCAATAAATATGTGATTCAATAAGTAATACCAAGTTTTTTTGTATTGATAATATCCATTGTGAGATGTGTCATTCTTTAAAAAAAAAAAAAAAAGAAAAAGAAAAAAAATCCTGGCAGCTCTCAGATCACATGGGTACAGCTGGTTATTTCTGCCTTGGGAGGAGAAGGTGCATTTGATTAAATGTTCATGCCATTCATTCTTGATAGGGTCACCCATAGTTAGTAGATAAAAACACAGGATGCCCAGTTAAATTTGAATTTTAGATAATAAATTTACATTTAGTAAGTAATTTACGTAGGTATATCCCATGCAATATTTGGGACATACTTACTCTAAAAATATTCTTCGTTGTTTATTCAAAATTCAAATTTAACTGGGCATCCCATATTTTATGTGGCAACTACATCTCTGGAAAACTATGGGGCCCAAAATTGTAGGCTTGAGATTAATATGTTATGTCTCAGTTCCTGAGTGCTATTTAACCATGTTTAATAAAGTTAAGATAAGCAATTCTTAGTTACCCAAAATGTCAGTTCATTTGTTTCTGCTATCCAGACTTTCCAAACAGCTTTACTTCTAAGCTCCAAAACAGGCTAAGTCCTTGATAAGCTGTTTTCTTTGCCTAAAGAACACCCTGCTCTTGGATAAATATCACAAAGAACATGAGGATGTGCATTTGCATATGTATGTGTGTGCAGAAACCCAGCTCCCATATCTGACAATATCCAGATTGTTAAATCCCCTTTCTTTAGAAAGTATTTTTGAATCAAATTTTAAAATGTCTCTAAATCATGGCACCACAGGTTCAGCTGGCATAAGTCACTCCAATCTTCAAACGAGAGCAAGACCACCCAAAGTCACTCCAATCTTCTAATGAGAGCAAGACCACCATTATTCCTAAATAAAACAGCAGAATTAATGAGCTTGAAGTTTCATTTGGCAGTAAGAAAGAAATCAATGCTAGACCTACTTCTTTGTTCCCTATAATAATGAAGCAGGTGTTTCACTGAAGGGATGCTTGTACAAAAGTTTAGTTCCTGTTCAAAACAATAATATAATAGCACATATATCCTTTGGTGGTACTTAATTAACTAATGAATATTCTTTTTCTTCTTTTAGTCCTTGACATTAATAACATTACTACTTCAGTGGTGTGAAGAGCTAGAAAAGAAAAAAGACCAATTAATTTCATCTTGCTTTGGGTTATGCGCTATTTTGAGTAGGGGATGTGGAAGTCATTAGTGCTATTGTCCAGTATTACATTCTCCCTCTTAGGACATATCGTAGAATTGTACTTCCTGGTCCATTGAGTTATGGGGTTGTGGTTATGGCGAAGCACATGACCATCTCTGGCCAATTAGTAGAGAATGGAAATGCTATGTGTTACTTCAGGCTGGATCTTGTAATAGTTGGTGCAGGACCCTCAAGATATCTTGCTCTCTCACTTGGAAACCAGCAACATTTAAGACTGAAACTGTTTCATTAGCTTGAGTCTTTAGTTGACTAATGTGAACAGACACCTACTGGTGACCAGTGATGGCTATGTACCATGTATGAGAAATGCACTTCTATTGGTTTGAATCACTAAGGATTTAAGTTATTTGTTATTGCAGCAGAGTTCAGCCTAGGCCAACTCATGAAACATGCAATTAAGGAGGCTTTTGTGTTTATGCAAGCCAAATGAATCTATAAAACACTTTAAAAACTACTTCTAATCCCCTAAAATTTGAATGCTTAAGTTTATATCATTTTCATGATATAAATATTATCATTAACGTTAATGCCCAACAACCTCTTAAGATAGATATAATTTGTTTTCTCCAGTTTAAAGATAGGGAAAATGACACAAAGAGCTGGTAAGTGATACTTAAAGTCACACAGAAAGAAAGTAGCAGAAGGAATTTGAACCCATATCCAACTGAAGCTATGGACCATGTGTTTTACCACATCACCAAATTGCTACCCAACTATTTATCTCTTGGGTTTATTAAAGGAAACAGCTCCATAGTAGAGGCAGCAGGTCTTGGAACCCAATGGAGGGTCAACAGATACCAATACGGACAAAGGTGCCTCATGAATGCTTCTCTTCTCTCCATGTGTCAGTAGATCTTGATTGGACTGAATTTATATGGCTATATAATAGTAGAAACTCTCTTTGGAACTATATAGGAAAAACCATAAATTCTTTAAATCAGAATTTATTTAAGTATGAAAAAGATGCATAGAAGTGGCAAATGGACGTCATACTGTATGGCAGCCATCTGCACCTCTGTTTAATATTCCAAGCAGCACGTAAGTGGGAATCAGTCCTTACCATCCTCCATTGCTACACTCAACCAACACCATCAATACCTTCATGTCTATTATTTTAAGGAGGATTCTTCCGTAACTTCCATCACAGATGGAATATCTGTTATATAATGTGGCCCTGAGTGCTACAATACCAAATTACCAAATTCTCCATTGATTAACTTAAAAGTCTCAAATAAATTACATTGTTTTGAATGCAAACTCTGTCTGAATGCTAGGGTTTTACATTTCTGAGATGTATTGCGCAGGCAGACTAAGTACATCACTTCATTTAAGATTCCTTCATGTGAGTATTTAAGCTGAATATATTTGTATATTTCCAAAAAAAAAAGTGATAAAGTGATTTTACAGACATCCCAGGTTCCCTCCTAAAAATACCATTTTTTGTCAGCTTAATCGTTAAGCTTTAACAACAGGCTTAATTCAAAGAGGAGGATCAGAATCTGACAGACCACAAGAAACCAGTAAATCCAAACATTTCGCTCAGCTGATCTCACTTTCAGGACCCTGCATTTCTCAGAGCCCTGTCACCCTGAAACTTCACCATTTTATCTTGAGACAGTGAAGGAAAACTTGGAACACAAACCCAGAGGACCAGTTTTCTTCCTGACCAGTAACAGATCTTCCAACAAATCCATACCTAATCAGAAACTGATGTAAAAAATATAAACTGGAGCTGCTTAATCATGCATGAGAAATAATACAACACAAACTAATGTGTCAAAACAATTGTCTAACTAAGAACAATTGTTAGGATCTCAGTGAATTCAAGCTCTCGACACACTGCAAGAAGCAAGCCCTCAAAGGCATATTCAGAACCTAACAGTCTTCCTCTCACTGAAAAGCGAGTGGAATTTCTATTTGAGGTTTATTTTAGCTTTTCAGTGCTCTCAGAATCAATCAGCTGTTCTGGTTTTCTTGCTTTTACAGTTTGAAGTTGCTCAGTGGATCAGTAATACATCAAGAAAAAATGCACATAAAGTACATCCGTAATTGAAAATATAATCTTAGTTCTTTTGGGGGGTAGAAGAGAAATGGCCCAGAATTAACTATTGTCCTTATCTTAATTTAGGGTCTAATACTGTAAGAATAAGAACTATGCCCTCTGATACCAGAAAAATAGTAAATATTTTATAGTTAGGTTATTTTGCCTGAAAGTGTCTAGGGAGCTTTTTGTCTCTAGAAAGATAAAAATGAAAATTTCACAATCAGACCTAGATCTCTCTTCAGTCTCTTAACACATCTACAGGGACAAGTGGAAGAAACCTGATGCTGATATACACCAGACCAAACAGCTGGTCTCCCCGAGGAGGTGGATTAGCAGTATGATCACAGTGTACAGCTCACTGCAGAAAAGCTCTATATAGCCTCCTACTTTTTGTCTTCTGCTAAAATAGCCACCAGAGGGGAGAGCAACAGGACAGTGCATAGCATGATGCCAGATGGCAGGGAGTGGGGATGACAAGACTGCATCTACCATTGCTAAAAAATAAGTGCCCTCTGGACAGTTATGAGGTCCATTACAGGAAGTTGGTTCTGTTAGTTAAGTCTAATCCTCCCCAAATTGAGTTGTCAAGGATTAATTTTATGACTTACAGGGTGATCAATACAGGATCATTGTTAAGTTTTCATGAAACATTATAACATATAATCCATATCTTAAATTGGTTCTCCTTCTTGAAAAGGGTGTTGCTATTTAATTAGATATTATGTAAGAGTAAACTGTCACTGGATTCCACTTTGATCAGGAGTTTATGCTTATCAACAACCAACTCAACATCTCATTCTAACTTCAAGTTCATCATCTCAAGGAACTCTGGCAATAGTATCCCTAAAACTTGTCCTTCCAGGAGGCAGATCATTAAATGGTCCTTATCCAAGGCATTATTTTGCAAAGCCTATTGTCTAAGGAAAAAAGAGATAAACAAGCAGAAAGGAAAACTGACTCCAATTCAAATAAATATTCTCCTTATTCTAAATACCTTAACTTATTTGAGGGCATTCTTGCATTGCTTCCAGTTCTTGGTCTTCTGTTATATCAGCAAATATAACTAAATCTCTCCCATTTTCATTTTTTCATTCAAAGCAGGTGCAAAACTGGAATCAGTCATTCATGAATGCACACAAAATCTCAGATTCTGCCACCCTACCCATGGTTCATTCTCATATAAGTGGTCAGTGCCAACATTAAAGAGAAGTTGCTCAAACTAAAATTTGAATCTGATCCTCCAGAAGTAGAACTTCTGATTCTGATTTTGGGGATCAGAATAAAGGTAAGAAAAGTGGAACATTAAGCCAAACTTTCAACAGTTACCATCTGGCTCCTTTTATCTGTTTCACACCTTTGTTTTTAACCTAGTTAGGATCAGCCTGAAGAGTCACTCAGGTCCTACCTCCAAACTTTGTGAAAAAAAGAACCCAGAAATGCCAGTAGCGCAACATCTGTGATGGTGCTCTTCAGTTTCAAAGAGGGTTGGTTTTAAATTTATGAAGGTTGTGCCCATAAGGCCTTCATAAGTGATTGTGGGGAATGATGATCCTATAGCACAACCATTAGAACTCAGTATCTTGATGATAGCAACAAGCATCAGGTAGGATTTGTAGCTGCAACATAAGCTCAAGTTCCCCCAAATAAATGCAGCTTTATAAACAGATCCACTCTCTCAACCATACTACATGGTAAACCCAATTAATGTGACATTTTCCCTACAATGAAAACTCTTATGAAATAGTTTTATCAAATTCTCCCATATTGGTCCAAGTCCTGGTGGAGCTTTGCTTGATATTAGAGAATGATACCGATCAGTGATAAGTGTAGTTATTATTTAGAATGTTGACTTATCCACAGCCTTATTTCTTTCATTTGAATCTAGCAATATCTAGGTCACTGGTTTTCACTCAGGGATGCACATGAGACTGTCTGTTGAGTTTAATGACCTACTCCAGACTTCATGAATCTTTTAAAAGTGTTATATCTTGAGAGTTTTCTTTGTAAAAAACTATATTCATTCATTTTTATAAAATCAGAAATAACATTCCCTGACTTCTTTGAAAATCGGCTTACTCATTATCCTCAAGACATTCTAATTTTGCAGGAATAATTTTACTGTCTTCGTTTGCATGTCATATTATGTGCTATGCTTATTATAAACTCTCATCAGACCTTTCGCATTTTAAAATTATTGGTAGTAAACTAACCACAGCCATTTCTATTTCTGTCATCTATAGATGGTTTCATTTCCTCCAATGCTTGCCTGAGGTTTTATTCAGCATTAGGCTACAGTTTGTGTCTTTGGTAAAGATAAATCTCAACAGCCTCATAGTAAAGGACCAGACACTTTAAACAATTGACATTTCAAATGACAGTCTCTTGGATACAGGCATATGATGACACCAGTGGACTGAGTCAGGATTTGCAGAACTTTAGTGGAGAAGCAGACAGTGTCATGATACCACTAACCCGAGATCAAGAGGAACAAGAATTAATTATACAAGACTGACTGAGGCTGGGTGTAGTGGCTCACGCCTGTAATCCCAGCACTTTGGGAGGCCGAGGAGGGCAGATCACTTGAGACCAGCCTGGCCAACATGGTAAAACCCTGTCTCTACTAAAAATAAAAATAAATTAGCCGGGCATTGTGGTGGGTGGCTGTAGTCCCCATTACTTGGGAGGTTGAGGCAAGAGGATCCCTTGAGCCTGGGAAGTGGAGGTTGCAGTAAGCCATGATCATACCACTGCACTCCAGTCTGAGTGGCAGAGAGAGACCTTGTCTCAAATAATAATAAGAGGAAGATTGAATGGTCTAATAAAGAAAAATTTATTTTAGTTATTTATTTAGTATATCATTGTTTTATTGTTCTATTTTTGAATATATAACAAGTCCTCTCTGTGATTCAATTATCTGCAACTCACAACAATTTAGTAGATACTGCTAATGTAAACTGAAATAAAGCATTTAAAAATGGTATCTGAGTCTCACTGATCCCCAGAGTTCAGAAACTCATACCAAGTGTCCTTACATTCTTATGGCACTAGGATAATTTATATGCATTCAATAATAATCTGTCTTCTTTTAACCCAGATATAATTGGAAAATTCCATTATTCAACAAATGTCTTGATTGGAATGGAAGGCATTTGAGAATGCAGCTCATTGTATCAGACAGAACAGGCCACTTAAATTCCAGTGGGAATTTTACCTGTAGTCCAGGATTCCAATGCTGTATTATGAGCAAAGACTATACAAACATGTTTCTCCCCTGAAATCTACCTGTGTATGAGCAACAGGTTGGGAATTACATGCCCCATTAGCACCTTATTACAAGTGACAACTCTGCAATTTCTGTGAGGCCAGACTACAGGATGACAAGAAAGAAGGCACTCTGAGGAGAGATGGCTGGTCACCTTGAAGCTTACTATCACCAGTGGTAGGAGATTCAAGGTCAGAGCATCCCTGGGATCAGTCAGTCTCTGGGGGCAGCACTTGGGGAAACTGTGCCCTCCCCAGCATGACTCTCCTAATTAGTTAGGTGCTAGAGTACCTTCAGTAATAATCTCAAGCTAATCATAACTCAAATGGTATTTCACATTCACATCTCTGCAACAACAGTTACACTTGGTTTAAGATAATTGCAACACAGCTTCATTAATGCAGAGGGTATTTTCATCTCACTATGAAATTAACTGACTAAATAAGAGGTTGCAATGCCAAGGAAGAAGAAAGATAAAAATCACAAGGCAAATAACAAATGCAAGGTTAAAAAACCTTCCCAGCCAAAGTTATTATAACAGGAAGATCTCCTGATATACATTTGCTAAATAGGACTGGGCTTAAATGTTACTACAAAATTAACCTATTATACTTACAGCTTCCCACATAATTTTAAAGTTAACATTTAATGTTAACAAAAAAGCAAAGTGAATGCTTATGGAACATGGCCCCAAAACTATGTTAGGTGCATGAGAAGTAAAATCTCAATGTTGGAAATATTAACCTCTTTTTAAGGGTAAAGTAGATTATATTAACTCAGTCTATTTTAAAATCATCATAAAGTCCAGGCATGGTGGCTCACTCTTGTAACCCCAGCACTTTGGGAGGCTGAGGCAGGTGGATCACAAGGTCAGGACTTGCCTAGTTGACATGCTGAAACCCCGTCTCTGAAAGAAAATACAAAAATTAGCTGGGCATGGCAGCTTATGCCTGTAGTCCCATCTAATAGGGGAGACTGAAGTGGGAGGATCGCTGGAAGCTGGTGGTGGAGGTAGCAGTGACCTGAGATTGCACTACTGCACTCCAGCCTGGGTGACACAGTGAGACCTTGTCTCAGAAACAAAAAAAAAGCATCATAAATTTCATAAATTATATGAGGGAATTTTAGGATAAAAAATCAGTCTTTGCTACATTCTTACATAAAATTTTTTAAAATTAATCAAATACCCATTTATTATCAACATGTATTAGAAAGATGTTTCCTTTATTCATTCAAATATTCATTGACCTCAGAAAACCAGATACTACACACACACATATACTTGTATGTTTATTCCAACCTGCTAAACTTCAGCCTAAAAGAATAGCTCTGGATGAAACTGAGTATTTTGGTTTTGCTGAGCAGAGTCCCTACCTCTGAGGCATGAAAACAACCTGGCTGAATGAAAACAGAGAGATCCTCTTTCATATTCCCCCCTCAAAAGAATGCAGCTGCTCCTTTAAATCAAAGTCCAATAGCTGGGCACTGTGGCTCACGCCTGTTCCCAACACTTTGGGAGGCTGAGGCGGGTGGATCACTTGAGGTCTGAAGTTCGAGACTGCCCTGGCCAACATGGCGAAACCCTGTCTCTATTAAAACTACACACAAAAAAAAAAATTAGTTAGGCATGATGGCAGGTGCCTGTAATCCTAGCTACTTAGGAGGCTGAGGCAGGAGAATTGCTTGAACCTAGGAGGTGGAGGTTGCAGTGAGCTGAGATCAGACCACTGCACTCCAGTCTGGGGGATAGAACAAGACTCTGTCTCCAAATAAATAAATAATCAAAGTCCAATATTTAAGAACATGTTTTAAAGGGCAACAAATTATTAGCCAGCTCAGAGCACCCAACTTTTAACCTGCAAGAGCTTCTACCTGTCTCAGGCCAGCAGAGCACACAATGACAAGTCATGCCAATCCCTTCCCGCAAAACAGTGCACTCAAATTGTCTGCCAGAAATGTCTGCCCTAACCTAAGAATCACCCATCTTGGCAAAGGCCTAAGGAAAGAGAGAGAGCGAGAGCTGCTACCTGACTTTCTCCGTGGCTCTTCCCACTCTCTGCTTTGAAGATGGACTTGGGCTTCCGGGACTTGAAGTTGCCCATGCTGGGTCGCAATACGCCGTCCACCAGCACGGTCTGCTCTACATGCTGCTGCTGCAGCTCCCAAGAGGGCTGTGCGTGCTCCTCTACCAGAGCCCCTGCGTCGGGGTAGTTCTCTTTATTGTTTTCATCTCTAAAACAGGAAAGACCCAATTTAGAAAGCACTTAAAAAAAGATGAATAAACTGCTGCAGGAAAGAAGGCTGGAGATATTCATTGCTGCTGTATTTATAGGATAGACACCTAACAAAATTTTTAGCATACACTCAGACAATTCTGCAAGAACAAGAAATATGAATTTCACTCTGTATCACTTCCCCTTCCCTTCTGATCTTTGTTAATGGATACAAACTTTGTGTAGTTGTAACTATGTACATATCATTATTATTTATTTTAAAATTTTCACTTTAAGAAACTTTCGCATATATCACATTTCCCTCTCACAATAATAATGTGATATATTCAGGTGAGATATCATCATCCCTACTTTATAGATGAAGACTCTAAGAGATTAAATCACATTCCTAATGGAAGAACTAATCCACACAGACCCAGAGGCTTAAGGTAGGTCTCCAGACTCACACCTGTGTTCTTGGTTCAAGGCACCATGCTTCCTCTTCATTGGCAATGTCAGTTTATAATCATCCCTACAACTTTCAGAGGTACTTAAAAATTTAACAGGATCTATTTTGATAAGCTACATGTTGCCTGGGTAAAATATAAGGCATGGGCCAAATTTTACCTACCCAGGCCCTCTGAACAATGTCCTGAATGCAAAGTCAAACATCGCAGTGTCCAGGCTCTGATTCTGAAGAATATGGAAGAGGGTGGTGTTATCCCTGAATATCATATATTCAGGGCTGGGATGGCCCTTGTGTTCTTCACTCAACAGTCAAATTCTGTACAATGTCCTTACCCCCCTCCAGTTTCAATTTTCTCAAAAATACTGACATAAAAACACTCTTATTTGAAGCCATTTTTCTACCTAAATCTAGATGCATTTTATTTTTCATTCTGCCAAGTATTCAGCAAACAACACAGACATAACTAGAAGGGGCCTTCTCTATGTAATCCATATCATTAACCTTAATCCACCAGCAATCACTGTCACTGGAACATGAAATGCATGAGGAGTGGCTGCTTCCCACAGATGTTGTTTTCCCCTCATGCTCCCTTACCAACAGCACCCATAAAACAGCGTTCGCAAAGTCACTTGGAAAGTAATTCCTGGCTGCTCAAGGACACATAAAGCCAGTGGCAAGACCAGCAAAGAAGGAATGCCCACCATTCAAAACAACTTTTAACGAATAAAAAGCAGATTAAATTCACTGAGCTGGCATCAGGGAGGATAAGTTCCAGGTAGTCTCTGGGAAAAGAGCAAAGCAAATATCAAGATACGTGGTCTGGAACATGACCAGGGTGCAGTTGGACAAGGTATAAAAATAAAACTGTGGGAAATAGTTAAACTTGAATCCAGGACAAATGTAGTAGTGCTATCTGATAAAGGAGAACCCAACAATTAAAATAATTATTCAATGTTAAAAACTGAAAAACAAATCAATGCCAATGGCACTGGTTAATAGTCTTGCTGTGAGGTCACTTACAATTTTAAAAGAATTCTAAGTCTTTAACAGATCTGGAAATTAACATCAAACTATGAATTGGAAACTACACTAGTTCATTTGAAGTACATTTTTCTCACAGGAAACCCATCCACTCCATGAGCCTGCATGAGAAACAAAAGAAAAATAGCTGCCTTTACAGTTACCTAAATGCTCTCATTCGAGTTGGATTATAGAATACTCGAGAATAAAAAAAAGAGATTTTCAAATCCAAAATTATTTTTTTGATTTACTCATTCCCAAAATAATACCTGAACTTTATTTTTATATCATTTATATCACATTTTCAAGTCTTCCAAAACTTATAAATATGATTTTGTTTACTTCCTTGACTTGGGAAGCCAGGAAAGGGGAGAGGGGGCAAAAAGCATCTTTCTCCCATTACACAAATGTAAAACCTGGTTACAAAAGTCCTATTTAGAAATATAGTTTCTCACATATTATTGGTTCTTCAGGATCTCCAAAACAGAAAAGCACAGCTTATGTAATTTATGCCACTACTTATTGGAATAAATCATGACTGAGAATAAGCTTGGTGTCCTGAAAAGAGCCAGACTCTGAGAGATCCCCCCACTTATTAGTCATATGGCCTGGGCAACATCACTTCACCTGTATAATCCTCATTCATAAAATAGATGTAATATCTGCTTAACAGAGATCATACAGTCTCTGTGAAATGCCCACCACAGAAAACTGACCCAAGGCTGCAACCTAATAAATGAAAGCTATTGCTACTCTCGGGCAGGGCCATAGCCATATGGTTATTTGCAAAGGGGAAAAAAAGAGAGTTCTTTTAAATTTCTCCAATACCTCCAAGATAATTTTGAACGCCTTAGCAAGGAACACAAACTCTAGGAAACCTGTTCTTTGTTTACCTGTAAAGCTTCACTTCTTATCTTACCTTTTACCTCCTCACTCCACCAGGTTCCCAGGGTTCCTACCATCCTGAACCACCTGCTGTTCCTGCAACTCAAACAATTCTCTCTACCGTTTATTGGCTTTCCAGTAATATACTCACTGTGCTTGGTGACATCCTCTTTTTCTTGGCCTTGGCCCTCACTCCCCCCCCAAAAAAAAGGAGTACTATGCCTTGCATAGTTTTCTTCAGGAATCAATCCAAGAAAGCTCTCTGGGCTGTTTGGTTCTTCTAAGTGAATCCACTATATACCTTAAGTATATTAGCACTTAAGGCACTGTAGCATCCACATGTATATTCTTGCCCATGTCCTCCAGCAAACTGAATGCTTAGGAGCAGCATTGGTTTGTCTTTCTCCATCCCAAACTATGACTGGCTCCTGGCACAGAAAATTGGCCTTCAACAGACACTTGTTATCCAGTAAGTGGACTTTAAAGTCAGAGAGACCTGGGCCTAAATTCTGTCTCATAGTGCTATGCTATCTCAGATGAGTTATCATTCCTGAGTGTCTGTTTCTCCATCTATATGATGAGAAGGGAAATATCAGATTCCTTTCAGTTTATATCAAATAATAAGATACAGATAAAAGTGCCTGGAACAAAGTAAATGTAGAAGAAACGATTAACAGTGAAGGTTTTGCCAACAGTACCATAAGCCTTTAATGACCAGGATCATACCACAGACACTTAACATGTTTGGTGAATAATCCAGAGCCTCTTCCTTTAGGGTGTGTGATGAGACTATTGAAACAGGCTAATCAATATTCAGTTCAATAGGCATTTATCAAGTGTTCCCACATGTTAGGTATTGCCCTGGGTGCTAAGGGGGTGGTATCCAAAAGTTGAAAAGACAAAAATTTTGTCAAGAGGTAAAAATCTAGGAGAAGAGATGAGGCATGAGAACAAAGAATTAGAATCCAAAGAAGAGACTAGAATTCAAAGGAGAGCCACCAGAGACCTAGGTGGTTTCTGTCTCTCACAAATATGGATCAAGCAATGGTGGCTTATACCTGAGACTGGAGCAATCAGTCTGGTCTTCATGTAGAGAGACTGGATCTTCGTCACACCTGGAGTGAGAGACGAAAAATCACATCAGATCCAACTGTCTGCTATAGCCATAGAAACAATAATCTAGAATTGTCTCAAGATTAACATGGAAAAGTAAAAGATGAAACACTCCTCAGCATTTTCTCCCCAACAAGTTCCAGTTCCTATGTCTACCAGTTTATGATACCAATGTCGTCATATCATGTAAGCTTAAAAGCTCAGAGCCAGACGTGACTCCTTTTTGCCTCCAGTGTCCTGTGTCACCTAAACTAACAGGATCTTAGCAAGGACCTAAGTGTTCACAGCACTTGAGGGGACATTGGACACCAAGACTGGTAGCCTGTCACTGGCTCAAAAGAGATTCCACTATATGTCTCTTTGCATTTTTTCTGCTTGAGGCAGTCCCAAACCATATCAGCCTCCGTTTGGCTTACTCAGTTGGCCTCAGGCTTTCTTGATCTTGTGAAAAGGAAAGGGTTCCTTTTCATAAAACTTCTGGATTAACCTTATGAAAAATTATTGGCTCTTCTATATTGAAAAATCTCCAGTGCTCCACCCTGCCTAGGGGAATCTAGAGCAGGACCCCTCTCGCTGTAGTGTAGGACAAAGCCTTTGCTCCTGTTCCCAACCATTTCACTGCTCAAGTCAGGCTTCCCCAGCTCTGCACCTTCCCAGCCAAGCTCACCCAAGTGCCGTGTTCTCACTAATGTGCTGTGTTGGGTTAATATTGAGTATCAACTTGATTGGATTGAAGGATACAAAGTATTGTTCCTGGATGTGTCTGTGAGGGTGTTGCCAAAGGAGAAGATTAACATTTGAGTCGGTGGCCTGGGAGAGGCTGACACACCCTCAATCTAGGTGAGCACCATCTAATCAGCTGCCAGTGCTGCTAGAATAAAGCAGGCAGAAGCTGGAAAGAATAGACTGCCTGAGTCTTCTGGCCTACATCTTCCTCTTGTGCTGGATGCTTCCTGCCCTAGAACATCAGACTCTAAGTTCTTCAGCTTTTGGACTCTTGGACTTACACCAGTGATTTGCTAGGGGCTCTCAGGCCTTCTGCCACAGACTGAAGGCTGAACTGTTGGCTTCTCTACTTTTGAGGTTTTGGGACTCAGAGTAGCTTCCTTGATCCTCAGCTTGCAGATGGCCTATTGTGGGACTTCACCTTGTGATCATGTGAGTCAATTCTCCTAATAAACTCTCCTTCATATCTACATATATCCTCTTAATTCTGTCCCTTTAGAGAAGCCTGACTAATACATGTGCCAAGTTCCTACTTTAATCCATAAACATTTACTCTTCATTGTGAGGTTTTGACAAACAACTATGTCTCACCTCACATCCCTTTGTAATCTTTTGCACCCCTGAGATCTTTTTGATCAGTTATTAATTCCATGAGTAGAAATCACCATAATTTCTTTTCCTAGATATATTGCCACCGTGCCAGAGTACTCCAGAGACACTAAAAAATACTCGAATTGAAATATTAACTTTGTTCCCTAAGAGATCTGATCTCTGAAATAATTTGATGAGCATTTATTGAGTATTTACCAAACTCAGGTACTACATTAGACCTTGGAGCTATGCTTCTCAAACTCTCAGGGTTTCGGACAGACCAGTTTGTTTTTTTATTTCCACACCACTGTGGACAAACACTTTGGTAAAAATGTCACAGCCATGTCAAATTCCTATTAAAGTTATTAGATATCTACTCCCTATTTCTGCTTTTATCTTATCTCAGACAAGTTATAAACAACTTGGAGACTCACATTTTGTGTAGCACTGCTTCTAAAGGTCACAAAATTTGAAAAAAGATCTGAACTTTGCCTTAAGAAATCCACAATGTAATGAGTAGACAAAAATAAAGCAAATAAATACCTACATACATAATATAGTATTTATACCATGAGATAATTTAACAATTTAAAATACTATTTACCGACAATGGTGTATAATTAACCCACAGAGTGAATCCATTAAAGCTCCAGCCCTCTTCCCTTAAAATCTTTTTTTTTAATTTATGGTTTTGTAGTGAGTTAAGCAAAGGGCACCCACAGACTCTAACCTTCTCTACCTACTGAAACATTTTGTTACCTCAGGCAATTTAAAAAATTGGTTGGCCTAGTGCAGTGTCTTATGTGTGTAATCTGAGCACTCTGGGAGGTCAAGGTGGGCCTGAGTTGGAAGTTCGAGACCAGCCTGACCAACATGGTGAAACTTGTCTCTACTAAAAATTAGCCAGATGTGGTGGCACACACCTGTAATCTCAGCTACTCAGAAGTCTGAGACATGAGAATCACTTGAACTTCGGAAGTGGAGGCTGTAGTGAGCTAGATCGCACCACTGCACTCCAGCCTGGGGAACAGAGTAAGACTCTGACTTAAAAAAAATAAAGTTAACAAAATGCTGCTTTTAATAGAATAAACCAACCTTCCTTGCTTTCTTGCCAATAGTCGTCTCTGTCCATCTCATAGAAACAAATTTACAAGTATTGCTTTGTTCTCCTTTATTAGCAGCATTCAGCTAATAGATCACCTTGGCTTTGTAATGTGGATAAAAATGTTTTTCAATTGCAAAGTAGGAAAATAAATGAAGAACAAAAATGTAGAATTGTTGCTTCCAAAGATCTAGGGCTTAAGCAAAGCCTTTTGGAGTGTCAATCCTGGAGCTCAACAATACCTATTGTTTGGGGATTTGGCAAGAACCTATTTTTCCCCCTCATTTGATTTATTAATCTTTCTCCTCAAAGTACAATCAGTTAAAAATGGAAACTTGGCACCAGAACATACAAAGTTGGAGAAGCTTCTGAAGTACGAAGCTGGACCTGATTAGTTGATCTAATATTAATGCCTACTAAACAACTCCAGGTGCCACCCAAGGAACACAATTCCAAGCTCACAGACGAGTAATTGAAATACAGCTGCCTCCTGGCTTACACAGCACACTTTTACAACCTCTTTTAGTTCATTTGAATTTTCATTTACTTTGGTAAAGACCATCAACTTCTATTCAGTTAACAAATCCTTTCTGTCCTTTCCCTGAAGCCCCTTATTTCTTTGTGAAATGCTCAGGTTGCTACTTTTTTTTTTTTTTTTTTATTTTTTGAGTTTTGCTCCCTCAATCAGCCACAAACAAGAAAAAGTTGTGTGGTACTTCACAGCTCACCTGCTCTTTCATATAAAAAGAAAGAGCACCTCTCTCAATTCAGCCTGAGAAAGGTATTTACCTTTGCACTTGGGCTAAGTTGTAAGTCAAGATCCCAAGGCCTCAAGCAGTGAAGCCTGGATTGTTTCTGCTCCACTACATTGAGCCCAAAAAGCAGGAACCAAACGATCTGTTCAGTCCATATGCCAGAGGCTCACAAGAGACAGGGCATGCCATTTCTTAGAGGAATGATGGTGAAAGAAGTGCCCACAATAAGTTCCCTTTGCTGCCTAAACAGAAGAGAGGACTCAGACTGACTGTGAGATAAAATGTACCTGTGCTATAAAGAGATTCACACTTGCCCTGTAGTACCACATTCCCTGAAGGCGGAGTTGCAGAGGTACAGCTTCCTGTGGGTTTCTCAAAATGTGGACCCAGAACCACTTGCATTAGCACTACCTGAAGTGCCTGGTCAACATAGAAGACTCCAGCCCCACTACATCAACTCTCTGAGGGCAGAGCCCAGTAATGTGGATTTTTAAAACACACTGCCTACCCATAGAACCTCTCTGCTTCTAAATATTTAACACTGACCTAAAGGTTTCCAAATCCCAAACCAGCACTGTCCTGACACCAATAAAATCACCCATTCTGGGTTCCCACTTTGAGAAAAAGCCTGGGAGACTGAATTTTTCCCAAGCTCCAATCTCATTCCCCATTGCTATTGATGATCAGTTAGCTTTGAGAACCACTGCTTTGAATGATAACTAATCAGAATTATTCCAGGCTTTATTCAAAATAGCAAGTTAGCCATGGCAACGTCACAAATGACCATGCAAAAATACTAGATGAAAAGGTGCCACAGATAAAGAAGAAAAGGCCAAGGCCATTGTGACGAAAACATCGGGGTGGAAAAAAAATTGAATTTGTCCAGAGCTGCATAGATAGTGCCAGGCCTGGGAAAAACCAAGAAGAAGATAAAATCCGTCCTTGAGTACCTCCCAATTTCCCTTTCCCCTTGACTCTTCTAAGACTCCCTGCTGGTGAAGCACAACCATAGCCATAACAGGTTAGAAAATAGGTTAGGTAAAATAATTCATATTAAAGTATTCGTGACAACCTGAATGCACTTCCCAAGGGCACAAACTTTTTAATTTCCATTTTAATAAGGATCACTACAAGAGACCTTAATCCAAAAGAAATCATCTCTAGGTGAAATTTCAGGCATTGAAGAAAATAAGTCGGTGTGAGTAGAAGGAAGTAGGAATGGCGTGGGGACAGCAGGCAGAAGAGCTTTTCTTGTATCCAAAACATAGAAGGGAGAAAAGTCCCTCCTCTGTGTAGGCCAAGGCCACACCCAAACATTTCCTGAGTACCTGCTGTGTCTGTGTCTCAGGCTATAGCACCTTGGTCCTGAGGGTTATGGGGTCATGCCCAGAGAAGCACAGAATATGGTTCATATTACTGAGGGGAGGGAAAAATGTTATTGTGGACAATGACTAGTTTTAAACAATCCTAGTCAAAGATGTGTTACACCTATGAAGCTTTTGGTATGTTTCCAATAGGCTCTTTAGATTTTTATATTAGCCAGATGGCACACCAATTATCTCTCAGTGCCTTTTAAAATAAATCACTGTCACTCCTCTGAAAGTAAAAACATGATCTTATGCAATCAGAACTCCTTGGGGAGTGTCCAAAGACAAGGCACCAGACTCTCCCCAGCATTTAACCATGAAACCTCTACAGAAAAAAAAATGTCTATCTGAAATCTGGAGCTAAATGTCTCCATTTTGAACCTGCCGTGCCTGCAACTGACTGAGGATTCGGCCACACCAGGCTCCTGAGAATCGGGGCCAGAAAGCACTTGGTGCTTGTAAGCACAGCCAAGGGAGGAGAGCAGTACCTGTGCACCTGGAGCAGGAAGCCCAGACCTCGTCTTCGGCCTGCAGATGTACGCTTTAGCACACCTCTCTCCCCTTCTCTCAGGCTTTTAGAAAAGCAAAATTGCAGCACAGGTTACCAAGCAATCTCATAAACAGAATGTGGGTCCAAATGAGTATTTTACAGTCAACCTGGTTTTTTTGTTGTTTGTTTGTTTTAAGTGACTCCACTTAAGTCTGCTCAAAACTGGACACTAAAGGAGCAGCACATCGAAAGAGAGAAACAAAAGAATGTGGAAAACAAGAGGGCCTGGGAAGCACTGGAAATCTCACCCCTCTCTCACCAAGTCATTGTGACAGTGATAGGACTTGGAAGTCAAAAGATACCTATATCTACATTTATTTGCTTTTTAGGGAATTTTAGCAAACAGCTCCCCAGTCAGTGAGGCCTCCTATATCAAACTCATAACATTTTTTAAATGTAGTTTGGGATACAACTTTGCACATGCCCTTTTCCTGAAAAGCTGTTTAGAGTGCTTTCTACAAAGGTCCCAGAAGCAAACATCATGAATTAGCCTAGAGAAAGAATGCTAAATGAAGTGCATATTCATACGTATACGTATATATAAATTACATACAGCATTAGCAAAATATACTACCTGTTAATTTTTAACAAATACAGTACAATATTAGGAAAACAAGGAAGGGATGACAAAAATTAAAACTATAACCTATAAATATCTAAAAAAAAAAAAAAATACTGTGCTCTCTGGCACACTTCATTCCATGTTTGAAGGGTGTTAGTTGCCCAAATCAACAGCTTTACCCATAGGACCAGGTGACTCATTCCTCCTATACCTACATCTCTGAAGTCAGAAGACAAAAATGACAAAGGGCATGCAAGAAAAGTTTACTCTGATATGTCTTAAAAATCTGTAGATAAGAGAGGGCCAAGATAAGTTTAGCCTGTTTACCACATGCTGGAATTCAACTCATTTCACATCTATCTCCTATTGCTGTAAATGTATATAGTGTGCACTCCATGAAAACTGACACCAATGTTGGCAAAATACAACAAAGCTTCCCTTCTAACACGTCAAATAGATTTTTTTTTAAAAAAAAATCTGAGCTCCAAGAACACATATCTTGGAGCACTGAGCTCCTGCAAGCAATCAGCTGGTTTTAATATCTCTCCCGCAGCTGCTAAAATGCTGGTTTCAACCTGTAAAGATTTCTGGGCCCCATCAGTCAGCAAGTCTCACGGTCTTCACAGCCCCAGATTCGAGTAGACAATGCATCTCAAACGAACAGCGGCTGGGAACGGTGGAGGATACCTTCACGATAGTTGCTTCCAGAGAAAGGCATGCAAGTCTAATTTTAAGGGTAAGAATCACTTACTCTGTTACAGCGGTGCTGCTGAAGGAATTATCCTGAAGGCTGAAACAGAAACAAGAAAACATCAGCCAAGTCTGGCTGGGGAGCTGTCTCCCTGATTGCTCTCCGGGAGTTAGAGCACATACACAAACATGGCATTGCAAGGCAAGTCTCCGGGCTCGCCCGGCACGCTCGCTCTACCTTGGGCTGCTGTCTGCACATGCTCGTAACGACACCCCCAGCAGGGGCCCAGCTGCACGGGCGAACCACAAAGCCCGGCAGCCCGTGAGGCTGCGGGGACAGAGCTGGGCGGGGCGCGGCTGCGGGGCCGGACCCCGGGATCCGGCGAGGAGCACCTGGAGAGTTACCGCGCGACCCCAACCTCGCCAGCCCAGGCGCCGCGTTTAATCTTGGGCTTTTTGTGCCAGCCACCCCCGAGGCTGCCAATGAGAATGCCCCCGTGTTTCTGCCGAAGTACTGAAATACCCGGGAGACTTGCTTTCTTCCACACGTCTCCTACCAATTTTACAGAGCTCACCCCAACCCCCACACTCCCACCCCACCCCCAGGGTGGAGGCTCGCAGAGAGTCATCCATCGTTCAGAAAAAGTCAGGAGAGAACGAGAAGGGGGGGGGGGGGCATTGCTGCCGTTTGGCGTTTTATTTTGCGTGTGTGTGTGTGTGTGGTTTTTTTGTTATTGTTGTTGTTGTCTAGGAAAAAGAATAGGCTCTGAAGCAGGGCTGGCTGCTTCACACCTGATCTGTCTAGAGAGCTCTTATTTCAGTCCCAGAGAAAAAGCGCCCAGCCCCGGACTACAGAGCTGTGAATGAGCCCACGTAGGGCGAGTGGAGAATTTATTCCAGGGGTTAGCTGGTGATTAGGACACTGTGCAGGGGTGGGGCTTGCTACGCCCAGAGCAGCCCGCCTGAGCTCGGCTCCCTAGCTAGCACCTTTACAAAGGATGCAGAGACGGAATCCACAAACGCTATGTCTTTGAATAAAGGCAGCCCTGTTGGAAGAAGGTAGGACTGTTAGTACCTCCACTGGCTTCATTCACTTGGGGATATTTGTCCTGCGCTCTTTGCATTGTTCATTTCGCCTGCCATGTTGACCTGGAAATGGGATGTAGCATCTATTAAATATTCTTATTTGAATTTGAATTATTTTATTTGAATTTTGAAATAAGATCCCCATCCCCCTTTTTAATCTTTCTACTCCCAGAAGCAGCTGGGATAGTGGTTTTTAGTCCAAACCTATATAAGTTAGTAAGTTAACAACAACAAAAAAAAACTCATAATTTTTCTAATTGCGTAATCAGAAAATTTACCAAAACTTGGAAATAAGGGAGAAGAGTGTGACCTTTCATTGTCAAACTGAGACATTGGTTAACAGGTCCACCCAGGGGCTAGTTAATTCTGCAGTTTCGTTTGGCTTCGCTCTTCACTATTGATTAGATCTCAGCCACAGTGAAGCTACATGGTAACTTGCACATTTTATTCAGTCTATCCAGAGAAAAAGATTACTGCAGTGTTTATGATTTTATTGCACTATAGGAAGTTAACCAATTTTGCATCTAACGAAACAATCATTTTGCATCTAACCAAACTTTCTTTCTAAATGCCTGTAAATACACAGATCCCCAAAATGCTCTTGGAAACAGCTTCATTTTACAGTTTTCCCTATTAATAAGTGAATAGATCTCTGCTGCCTACCTAAGTTTGTACGAGAGTTATAGTTCAACTTTTTAAAGTTATACCTTGAAAAATAAAAATGAGTTTTCAAAGAAAAAACAGGTTTCATTAAGGTTCTTTCCAATTTTGCTTTCCTGTCCCCAAATATTTTTTAAATCAGCTGAATAAAAACTTAATATGGTCTTAGGCTGAATTCTATGGACTAAAATAAGTTCAGAAATATTAATCCTTTGTATGTATAACTATATAGTACATATATGTTCCTAAGCCACCTACTATTTCATTTGAGCTAAATTCAGGAGTAAGACACATCCCTGCTTCACTGTATTCATTATATAGCAATTTCAAAGTGAGATGTGTTCCTTGTTTATTCAGACTGATGAAGGTAAGTCTATATTCAGCCTTCTTGGTTTCATAGATTATTTGGTTGTTAATTTCCAGAAACCCCTTGTACTCATTGACTACGGGGCTTATTCCAAATGTTCCAGTGTAGAGAAAGATCACACTTTTCTCCTGTAAATATTCCCAGGGACTCATTTGTAATGGAAATGCTCAATGCTTTTAATCTGAAATAGGGCTTGGACATTTAATTAAGGATAACCTTAATTAAAATGGTTAATTTTCTTATATACTGCCAAATACCATTTTTTCATTCTATGAAATGAAGCAGGCCCTTTGAAAATAAAATGAAATAACAAATGTACCCAATAAATGCAAGTATTCAATAATGTCCAAGGAAAAGAAATAAGAGTTCTCGGCAACTTGTGAATAGAAAGAACCAAAATTAGGTTTTAGGCAGTACTGACATACAATGAAAACAACTGGTTGATACAGTTGATTATGGATAAAAACCAAAACATCCCTAAAAAAAAAAAACATGATTTGGCAGTATATAAGAAAATCAGCCATTTTAATTTTTACTTCTCAACTAATTCTTATGACATTTGTTTTCCTCTTAAATCAGGTTTAGAAATTGTCTTTGTAAGTGGCTTTTTAACTAGCTTTTTATGATGTTTGTACTGTTCAACTTGAAATAGGGCAATACTAATGAATATCATACAACATATGATTATTTTGGAGACCCTCAGCTTTACTAAAGAGCAATTCAAGGAGAGTTCGAAAAGGGGAGTAGAAAAATTAATATTGAGTTTATGGAGAAGTAAGTTCTATGCCAGTGTTTCACAAGTGGCAGTGAAATTCTACTATCCAGATAATCCAAGAAAATGTTTTAAAAGTTACATGGTCAAACATAAGTTTGGGAAAATATACATATTCTAAATTCACAATGTACTTTAGGCAGCAAAGAAAAGTTTTTTCATCTGTTTTTAACTAGTGTTCCTCAAATTCGTTGAACACCAGAATAATTTTTTATTAAATATATCATCAATTAACATGATGTATGGCTAGGAATTTTGAGAAAAGAACTCCTGAGTATATCAGGAAAAAAATGGAAAGGGAATTAACTGCTATATTTATTGAACAAATGAATGAATGAACAAATGATTCTACATGCTTATTACTATCCCATAGTTTTGAATAAGCCAGACACAGGCCCTGGCATCATAACACTTTTAATAGAAATATATATTGCATATTTATGTATATAAAATACATAATGTATATTATATGTACAATTCTATTTTATACAATATAAGTAAAGGGAAAATGAAAATGTTAGATTTGAATATGGTTAATTCACTTACATGTTAAAATGCTCAACATTTTTCTTAAAACCAATATCTGAATATCAGATCTAATACAAATAGTTAATTGTAAAATTGTCAATTCTAATGTATTGACTTGACTATATGCAAAATATAAAGCAACAGCGTAGTGGTCAAGAAAGAAACTTTGGCTGGGCTGGGAGGCCGAAGTGGGCAGATCACGAGGTCAGAGTTCCTGGCCAATATGGTGAAACCCTGTCTCTACTAAAAATACAAAAATTAGCCTGGCGTGGTGGTGCACACCTGTAGTCGCAGCTACTTGGGAGGCTAAGGCAGGAGAATCACTCGAACCTGGGAGGCGGAGGTTGCAGTGAGCCAAGATCACAGCACTGCACTCCAGCCTGGGCAACAGAGCAAGACTCTGTCTCAAAGAAAAAAAAAAGAAAGAAACTCCTAGATTTGTCAAGGCTCAAGACCCACCACTTACTAATAGTGTAAACATGAACAACATCTTTTGCCTCAATTTTCTCATCTGTAAAATAGAGATGATAATGACCTATTTTGTGGGTTCTTATGAAAACTAAATTAAATGGCATGCCTGACAAATTTTAAAAATAGTAAATAGATGCTGGCTATTATTATTTTCATTAGTATTATGTCCCAAGTTTGGGACAAGATGAACAATACCACTGTGCTTGAGTAGTAGGCTTACAGATGATATTTTCTTTCTACTTCCTATGGCGCACAGAGTTTACATAGCTTTTTTTTTTTTTTTTAAGAACAATAACATTTAAAACTTTACTAAATGTGGACGGGCTGCTCCCGATGAAATTGGCTTCATCCAGACTGTCTTTGTGCTCAGTTTACAATTCTTCAATTTAAAATACTTTAACATCCCTGGAGGAACAGACAATTCTGAGAAGTCACTTTCTGCAAGATGCGGGGGCAAGAAGCCAGAATCTTTACAATGCCAGGAAATCAACAGAGGCCTGCTCTACTGGCCTGGACAGAGTGACTCGTAGCTTCCTGTCCATGCCCTTGGGAACGGCCAGGCTTCCTTGTGAAAGAGAGGACTCTTGCATGAAAAGATAATTTTTTTCCATTAAAAAAAAGAAAGAAAAAACCTCCTCCTGATTTTCTGTCTCCTAACCTAATCTATTTCTTCACCAGCTCCGCTGAGGACAGCATAACAAGAGTCCTCATTATCTGAGTGTTCAGTAACTGAGCTCCTGAAGATTCAAAGGTGCCCAGGGAAGCAAAGTTGTGATACCAAAAATATGTACTAGTGACAGACTCTTTATTATATTGATCTCCATCCAAACATCCCTCCCCAGTTAATGCCGGTGTACATCAAGTCCATCTTTTGCAATTTCTCTCTCTGATTTATCTGACAATAAAATGCAGATGAAATATAAATTGATTGATAAGTGAAACTTCAATTTTTACAAAAGAGGCAGGATTTCATGAAGCTGGTGGAAGTGATATTGCAGAACAGCTTGAATCACATTCAAAACCAGTGTGAAGTGAGGTTTTGGCAGTAACAACCAACGAATAAAAAATTGTCAAGGATGCTGACATGTCAATTCCAAAGGGAATGAGTCACCTATCAAAGGATTAAGAGTGGTCCTGGGAAAAATTTATGAAGCCCTTAATTAATTTTGTAATTTCCCTTTTTATAATAATGTAGTGAGTATCAAATGTGATATGGAGATTATCACTTTGAGCTGTTACATTTTTTTCAGAAAAATATGTATAATCCTTCCAATGGGTAAGATTTATTCTTTACAATTTCTAAGAATTGGCTATTTCAATTATCCCCAGAATATAAGATAAGAATATTTTTACAATTTCTTTACCATTTTACCATGGCCTCTCAGGCCCTATGTGCTCTGGCCCTGGAGACAGTTGGACTTATCTCCAAAACACTGGCCTCTCTCCTGTTATGATAACAGGTGCAATTGATCCTGCCCTATGACCTTTGCACCTGCTGTTCTTTTTGCTGGGAATACCACCTGCAATATGCACAAATGTCTTCCCTTAGGGAGAACCTCCCTGACCACCCTCCCTAAATTAGTTTCTCCAATCACTCTATTCTGCTTTATTTTCTTCATAGGATCTGTCCCTACCATAGAGTTAATAGCTATTTCTCTATTTGTTGTATACCTTCCCCCTCCACTACAGTGTAAGCCAAGTTTGTGCATCCTGGGCCCCAGGACTACTCTGAATGCAGCCCAACACAAATTGGTAGACTTTCTTAAAACATTGAGGGTTTTGGGGGGATTTTTTTAAGCTCATTAGCTATCATTAGTGTTAGTGTATTTTATTTGTGGCCCAATACAATTCTTCTTCCAATGTGACCCAGGGAAGCCAAGATTGGACAACCCTGGGTAAGCTCTTTGAGTACAAAGACTTTTGGGTCTTATTCACTACTATATCTGCATGGCCAACAATAGTGTCTACCAAGGTAGCTATGCAATAACTGTTTGTGGAATAAAATTAATGAGTAAATATTTAGGTTTTTTTGAGATAATGTTTCATTCACCTTTTTTTTCTATTAACTAGAAATATCAGCTCCTGATTAAGGGACTCATTTTAAGTGAGGTTTTTCCAAGACAAGTTACCATCAGCTAATGCACTCCTCTATCAGACATTCCTTCCTTTCCTTGACAGGGATAACAAATAGATCTCCCGCTGTTATGCCAACCTGATTGATGATACTGGCTGCACCAAATATGGTTAGTTTCTGAGGTGTGGTCCCAGTCCGGCCAGAAAGGGTACTGGGACTGACCGATTGGCAGTGTTTGCAGTGGAAACAGAATGTGGGCATGTTGGTGGAATTGTCAACCTAGAACACCCTATTAAAAGAAAAACATTTCTTGGAAAAAGCACAGTTGGCTATCAACACCTTAGTTTGAATTAATTTTCAGATAACCTAATACATCCTTGCTACTGATGTGATTCTTTAGAACCTTGAGAGGTATCTAGTTTAATTATTTTTTGAATATCTAAACTTCCAGGATAATCTCCAACTGCTGCTTGAGACCTTCAGAGGCCAAAAATACACACTTCCCAAGCTCTTTTGTTGGATCTTCCGTATCTTTAAAAAAAATCCACTCGAGCCTTCCCCTGCCTCTTGTTACTTTCACCTGTGGCTTGAATGCCCCTCAGAAATAATCTACCCCACCTTCTCATAACTCAGCCAAAGAGATCCAATTCCTTCCATAGAATCCAATATGACATTACTTAGAAACTCTTCAGCATCTTGTGTAGCATTGGATAAAGTGTGACAATGTCCTCTTAAAGGGCAGCCCTACACTGGACATATTACTCCAGGTAGTGGTCTATTCAGTGAAGAGTAAAACAGAATTTGTGCCTCCCTCTTAACATTATGCTTTTGCATGTGACGCAAGATCATTGTGAGTGATTTGGGCAGTTTTGTCATAAGGCAGACCCACATTATCAGAGTCCTCTGACACTACAGAGCCACACCTGTGCCTTCCAGAAGGCAAGCAGTTTGTTGAGCCTAACTGCCAGCTTTGTATATATTCCTTTGACATTCTATATTGTTTGATCTGACATTTCATACTATTAAATACAACTTTTCAGATCTTTTAGAATATATGTTTTAGCCAAAATTATGTTGGCTAGCCCTTACTGTTTCATAGAATCAGTATTATATGAAAATAGTCCTTCAAAAGTTCAGGCATATAATAAATACACTTTTATTCAATTCATAATGTTTTCTTGCTTATATCAATTGGAAAACTTAAATAATTATTCACTATATTAAAATTCAGAAAGTTTAAAATTATTTTACTTTAGGGGTAGTAGGTGGGAAAAGAAGCTAGGAAAAAGGGGGCTTTAAATCCAATAGCTGAGGTGCTGCTCAGGTGAGAGAGTAAAATTGGAGCCGCAGGGTTACAGGTGACATCATGAAGGCACACAATGACTCAAGGTGGGAGTGGCATTTCTATCTTCTTTATCACACTCTTTTTCCCAGCAAAGTTGTAGCAGCTGAAACTCTAGTCTAATAAAGATAACAATTTAACAAGTCATGCAGTTGAAAGACAGTCTCACACCTGCTTGGGTATATGTCAGGACACATCCTAGATGTTTGTGCCCCATTCAGCAAAACATTCCCTAATCTAAGAAAAAGAAAGGCTAATTTACCCTCAAGATTCCTCCTATACCTTCAAAGAGAAGTTTCTAAATTTTCTTTCTCGTTCCACAATTACATGCAATTACTCTGTTTTCTGTTTGTTTGTTTGTTCATTTTTGAGACAGAGTCTCGCTCTGTCACCCAGGCTGGAGTGCAGAGGCACAGTCTTGGCTCACTGCAACCTCTGCCTCCCAGGTTCAAGTGATTCTCCTGCCTCAGCTTCCCAAGTAGCTGTTTTTAAGTCTTGACAGCATCATCTTTCTTTACACATCCTATCTGAGCTTTGGCCTAAGCAAATGTGCCTATGTTTTCACTGGTTATCTCCTTAAATAAATGCCTGTGCTTACAATATGATAATCTGCATCTCTTTAAAATGCTCGACCTCTGAACATTATTCTAGTTATATAATGCATTAATGACTTAAGACAACCATTTTATTTTGTTCATGATTGTGAGGGTCAGGAATTACAAGAGAGTTCAGCCAGACACCTCATCTCTGATCCATGTGGTGTCATCTGGGACAAATGGAACCAGAGGATCACCTTCCAAGAGGGCTTCTCCACTCACAGAGCCAATCACTCAATGTTCCCTGACCTTTCTTTCCACATGGTATCTCATCCTTCAGGGCCTCTCCTTGTGCCTTGAACTTCTCACAGCATAGTGGTTTTAAGGCAATCTGCCTTTTAAAATAGTAGCTGATGTGCAAGAGACCAAGGCAGAAGCTGCCATTCTACTTAAAGCTTTGACCTAAAACTGCTGTAACATTACTTCTGCCATACTCCACTGGGCAAAGCAGATAAAAGTCAGCTCATATTCAATGGCAAGATAATAGGCCCCATTTCTTGATGAGAAGAAGGTCAAAGAATTTGTGACCATCTTTAATCTGCTACAGACCTCTACAGTGATGCATCTAGGAATGGTTATTGTTGATTTCCTTATCCTTAGGTTGATGACAGCAGTCATAGCTACACCTTATTTCAGTGGACTGTTAATCTACACTTTGTGGGCACCCCTATACCGACATGCATTACTTAACAATGGGGATATAGTCTGAGAAATACACTGTTAGGCAATTTTGTCATTGTGTGAATTAATATCATAGAGGGTTTCCATACAAACTTAGATGCTATAGTCTACTATAGTCACACCTAGGCTATGTGATATAACCCGTTTCTCCTAGGCTACGAACCTCTACTGTGTGAAACTATTCCAAATACTATACGCAACTAGAACACAACGATGAGTGTTTCTGTATCTAAACACAGAAAAAATACAGTAAAAATACAGTATGAAAGACTTTTTAAAATGGTATACTTGTATAGGGCACTTACCATGATTGGAGCTTGCAGAGGTAGAAGTTTCTGAGTTAGTCATGAGTGAATGGTGAGTGAATGTGAAGGGCTAGGACATTCCTGGACACAACTGTAGACTTTATAAACACCGTACACTTAGGCTACATTAAATTTATTAAAAATAATTTTCTTTCTTTCATAAACAACCTTAGCATAATGTAACTTTTTAACTTTAAAAGTTTTGACCTTTGGACTCTACTATAATAACACTTAGCTTAAAACACAAATATATTATACAACTGTATACAAATATCTTTCTTTTTATATAGTTATTCCATAAGCTTTTTTCTATTTAAAATTTGAGTGCTTTTTGTTTTTAAACAGTTTTGTTAACACGCTGTGTCTGGAACATCAGTATTACTGTCTTCCACCTCCACATCTTGTCCTACTGGAGAGTTTTCAGGCGCAAGAACGTGTATGGTGTTTGTATGTTCTTATGACAACAATTCCTTCATCTGGAATGCCTCCTGAAGGACCTGCCTGAAGCTTTTTAAGTTACCTTTTTTTTTTAGTAAGTAGAAGGAGTATACTCTAAAATAATGATCAAAAGAATAGTAAATAAACCAGTAAGGTAGTTATTTGCTATTATTATCAAGTATTATGTACTGAACATAACAATATGTGCTATACTTTCATATGACAACACAGTAGGCTTGTTTACACCAACATCACCACAAACACATGAGTAACATGTTGTAATATGATGTCACTAGGCAATAGAAAATGTTCAGCTCCATTATAATCTTATGGAACCACCACTATTTATGGAGTCTGACATTGATCAAAACATCATTATGTGGCCCATGACTGTACATGAATGGAAGTATGTACAGATGGATGAGTGGATGGAAGAAATTGTTATTAAGAAGAGAGGCAAATTTCTGGTATCCCAAAGAATTTGAAAGTCTGACTACTTAATTTGGCTAATCCAAGCAACAGTATTCAATGGTGTTATTTCAGTACCTGGCATCATCATTAGCTCAAAGGTGTCTGACAGCTTGTAAGTCCTTTGTCAAATATTTGCATTTGTGAATAGTTCCATATCTAAATAATAAATTAGAGCAGATCCATGTTTTTCTCTATAAGAGCATCACTCTCCCTCACATGCATTCCTAACCACGTTTTTCAGCGGATATTAAGGGGTGGAGTTGGGAACTGCTCATAACTCTGGCATACCAATGGGAAAGTTTCATACCCAGCCATCATCCATCTTGTATGACTTGGAGAAGAAAAAAAGAAAAGAATTAAAAACTCCCAGCTTAGAGAATATTACCAAAGAAGCCAGTATTAGTAAGCTAGATAAAAGCTGAATAAAATCTAAATATGAAACAATTTTGAAGTTTGTTTTGCTCAGTAGCAATAGAAAAAAAAAATTTACGGGTTTGTCCTCCCTTCTGTCTTCTGCCATTCTCACTTTCCCCAAGCTTTTTCTTTAGTGGCTTCACAGATTTGGGTTAACAAAATGTAGTGAAGTATACCAGCTACCAATCATACTGGAAAAATAACTCAAAGTCATACTTTGCTAAGATTGGATCAGGAATACTGTTTCCTAATACTGAAAGCAGTAGACGTATTTATGTTTCCAAAAGCATAATGTCTCACTCCACAACTATTTCTAATGACTAAGCACATATTGCTGTAAAATAAAATTTGCCCTTATCACCTTCTTGAGATAATGAATTGGCTCTCTCTCATGGCTTTGTGAGCTGCTTTTCACTTGTAGGTGTTTTACACACATCCAGGGAAAGCAGCATTCCCTTGGGCCCTGGAGCAGTTGGGGCTGCTGCATTTCTATATTTGGCATCAATCCCTCAGCGCAGGACTTAACTCAGATCACTGCTGGGCCTGTTGTCACTGGGCTTGACTTTGCACAGAAATCAAATAATGTCTTAATAATCCTCAAAAATCATTAAAAATCCATGTGTGAGGAACAGAAAACCAAATACCGCATGTTCTCACTCATAGGCGGGTGTTAAACAATGAGAACACATGAACACAGGAAGGGGAGCATCACACACTGGGGTCTGTTGTGGAGGCTAAGGGAGAGACAGTGGGGGGTGGGGAGGTTGGGGAGGGATAACATGGGGAGAAATGCCAGATATAGGTGATGGGGGGATAGAGGCAGCAAACCACATTGCCTTGTATGTACCTATGCAACAATCTTGCATGATCTGCACATGTACCCCAGAACCTAAAGTACAATTTTAAAAAATCTATGTGTGATATTGTGACTGGCAATCAAATAGTAAATATCAGGTACTAGAAGCAGTAGGACATAAATAACTGCAACAAAATTGATTAGAAATGGTCAATCTCCTAGGCAAAAACAGAATATTCAGAATCAAACTATTAAGAAATATAAATTATTATAAGATATGCAAAATCTGTTAGAGATAGTTTTCATCTAACAAATAAAATGCTGAAATCTTAAAATCCTAGAAAGAAGCATAATATAAGGAGAAATACACAAGACAGAAAGTTCTGGGCCTAGAAGCTGCTTCAGCTGTGTGTGTCAAGTGTGTACCTGGTCAAGTGGGTACCATTAACACACTTGACCTTGCATGGTGAGATGCTAATCTTTTCTGCACCTCAGTGTCCTAAAATATTAGACAGCTAAACTGGATCATCTTTAATGACTTAACCAGCTTTAAAATTCTGTAAGTGGTGGCAGGAGTGAGGGGTTGTAAAAATGAACTCACATGGCCTATGTTGGAAAGGAAAAAAGGAAGAAAAGAAATGAAGGAAGGAAGGAGGGAGGGAAGGAGGCAGGCAGGGAGGGAGGGAGGGAAGGGAGGGAGAAAAGGGAAGGAGGAGGGAGGAAAAGAGGGAGGGAGGGAAGGGAAGGGAGGGGAGGGGAGGGAAGGGGGAGGAGGGGAGGGGAGGGAAGGGGGAGGAGGAGGAGAGGAGAAAAGGAAAAGCTGCTTATGCATATGGAGAAAAAACTTTAAAGTTAAAACTCTAGATAATGACAACATCAACATAATAAATAACTCAATGAAAGTGTTGAACTCGCTATTGAGTTGATGGTCTTACAATACTACTAAAATTCATTGGCTCATATAGAATGTTGGCTTGTGAGTTCTATTTATGAACTTCCAGGAAGCATCAGTAATTCAATCAAAAATTGTATTCTATTTTTGAAAATAACATGGGACTATTTCAGTACTATTTGTTTCAGTTTTCCACTGAGGGACTTGAATTTCTGCAACATTATGGATAAATTGGCTTCCGTGGGCTCGCGTATGTGTGACTGCACATCCACAACTTATTTCTACGGGAGGGAGCTAAAGGGACTAAGATGGCATCTCCCTTCCATTATAATCACTGAAGGTCTGTAAGTAGAAGTGGAAGAGCAGAAGAGTTTGAAGCCTACTGAGATTAGGGAGAAGGTCCAGAAGAAGAAAACTAAAGCTGAGAGGTATCAAAAAATATGAAGAAGAAAATAATGGACAAATTATGTGTGAAGGTTAAAAGGCAATGGGGGCTCAATGGAATCATTGTATAAAAAGTAATAAATAACCTTTTTGGCTCTCTGAGCAGCACCATGGCGGTTGGCAAGAACAAGCGCCTTATGAAAGGTGGCGAAAAGGGAGCCAAGGAGAAAGTGGCTGATCCATTTTCTAAGAAAGATTGGTATGATGTGAAGGCACCTGCTATGTTCAGTATAAGAAATATTGGAGAGACCCTAGTCACCAGGACCCAAGGAGCCATAATTGCATCTGATTGCCTCAAGTGTTGAGTGTTTGAAGTTAGTCTTGCTGATTTGCAGAATGATGAAGTTGCATTTAGGGAATTCAAGCTGATTAATGAAGATGTTCAGGGCAAAAACTGCCTGACTAACTTCCACGGCATGGACCTTACCTGTGACAAAATGTGTTCCATGGTCAAAAAATGGCAGATGATGATTGAAGCTCATGTTGATGTCAAGACTACCGATGGTTACTAGCGTCATCTGTTCTGTGTTGGTTTTACTGAAAAATGCAGCAATCAGATACAGAAGACCTCTTATGCTCAGCACCAACAGGTCTGCCAAATCCAAAACAAGATGATGGAAATCATGATCCGAGAGGTGCAGACAAATGACTTGAAAGAAGTGGTCAATAAATTGGTTCCAGATAGCATGAGAAAAGACATAGAAAAGCCTTGCCAATCTATCTTCTCCATGATGTCTTTGTTAGAAAAGTAAAATGCTGAAGAAGCCCAAGTTTGAATTGGGAAAACTCATGGAGCTTCACAGTTAAGGCAGTAGTTCTGGAAAAGCTACAAGGCATGAGACAAGTGCTAAAGTTGAACGAGCTGATGGATATGAACCACCAGTCCAAGAATCTGTTTAAAGTTCAGACTTAAATAGCGGCAAATAAAGTCTTATTTGTGAAAAAAAAGTAATAAATAATAAAATAAGAGGCAACAGAGGTATCTGGATATCTGGGTTTCCAGTCAGGCCCTGGGATTCTCCAAACTGCTTGGCTCCTATGCTGTTTCATATAGTAAAGATCCCCTGGTCTTACCTATTTGTTATCCACCTTCTTCCTACCATCATGAGAAATAACACCGCAGAAAAGAATTCACTTTATATGGTCCAGACTTGAAATGAACACTGTCCACTGACTGATATCATGTCCTCCTAAGAATGGTGTTGTAGACTGGGGCTTGCCTTGCACCATTCATGAGTGGGCAGGGAGACTTTGTTCTGCTGTATTTTGTCAAAATTTGGGCTGGGGGTTTCATGTTCATATTCCTTAAGTTGAAGGAGACCGTGTCATGCGCCTTAGGAAGCTGATGCCAGGCCTACATCTTCCAGTCCACTTATCACATTGTCTGAGCTCTCATCACTCACTCAGTAACTCCTTTCCTTGGCCTCCAGCCCAGCTAAGTTTTAAATCAAAGACTTTTAGTTTTTCTTTTTTGTTTTTTTTTAATAAAAACTTTTCCACCATACACAAATCTAGAGACTAATTTGATAAACCCCCACATGTCTATCACCTAGCTTCAACAATTATCAGCGTTTAGCCATTCTTTTGTCAACTGTGGGATGCCCTAAAATATCATCAAAGCCAACTGATAGGACAAAACTGAGTTTATTCCTGTCTGATAAAGAATGATAATGTCTTGCCAGAGTTTTAACACCCTCTTGAAGTGAGGATGGCAAACTTGGCAAATATATGAGGTTTTGGAGTGATTTAAGGTGGATCTTTCAATGAAAGGGGAGCATGATTAGGATTAAGTAAGGATCAAGATAAAAATAATTTATGACCTGCGAATACAACACCACGAGAATTTTCGAGGTGAGAATTTTGAGGTAAGTGACTCAAAAAGTCCTGGGGCATAAACAGTGGCTTGGTGCTATTTGTTGGAGAGTTTAATGTTCAGTTAAAAGGGTTTTATGGGAAGTTCCTGAAACAAACAATATGTTTATTTACATTTATCTTCCTGGGCAAGAGTACCCTGGAGTAGTAAAATCAGACTGATAAAGGCAGTGAAATAATAAAGTCATATTAGTGTAGCAGCTAAATAGTAAAGTTGTGTTAATGTATGCATTAAGTTTTGTGGGTGTATGTGCTTTAGGTTCTCAGTGTCATCTAGCCCCCCCACACATATTTATTGTTCTTATTTCCTAAAATAATTTAATTTGTTGTTTATTTTTAAAAGTTGCCAGTGGTATCCAGTTTATAGACACACTCTGTAACTAGGTAAAATCTCCAACAACCAGAAATCTCATATACATTCTATTTTGTCTTATATTTTCAGTTGTTCTCTTCTTAGCTTTACAGGAAAGCCAAGGAAATAACTCTCATGCTAAAAATTCACTGTCACGCTCTGGAATAAAAAAAAATGCTGAGGACTATTCAGAATCTCAAAGAGCTCTAAACAGAAATCATTGCCTTATTAGGCAAGCAGCCAGTCTAAGCCATGATAACAGGAGCGGAGAGAATCAGCAAGTTCAAGTTCAATGTGGGCTTTGTGGGGAGGGTGCTGGGTAAAGTCAGCTCCTCTTTAGTAAATTAAGCCATTCTTCTGACGGAAAAAAATACTTTAAAGAAAATTTGTCATGGCTTTTGACATTCCAACCCTTCAGGATTGATAAAAATATAAATGTATTCAGGCCACAAACATTAATCGAGTATGCTTTAAATGCAGGGCAAAGACAGAGGGAAAAGTCAATGTTTCTGAGAAAAGCCTGTCTTGGTGGAAAAATCACTTTTGAAATGATACCTGAATGAGAATCTTGAAGAAATTACTTAGCATCTAATTTTTTAATGTCTAAATTTCAAAAATTAGTATACACAAACTTGCAAGCCTTTAAAGCCAGGAAGAAGAAATGCACGTGTGGAGTCTGGCATCTAGAATGCCTTATCGTTCAACTGCAATCTCTACCCTTGAGGAGACTTTGCAAAAGGTGGAGAATAGTAGGGCAGAACAGCGGGTTGTATTGGAGTCCAATCGTCTAGGATCCACAATGCTATGTTTGATGTATTTTGTGCATTGGTGAATATTTCTGAGTGGGATTCTAGACTGATAAGAACCATTCTCCAGGAGTAGGACTTTGACAGCCAGTGTCACCTATGGGCTCCCAAAAGAGGCTCTGTGCTGGGCCCCAGTCTTCAAAGGACCATTAGCAAACACACAGTAGGGCTGTCTTTCAGAACCTGGTCTCAGCACTGGTTGTGACTCACAACTCTTGTGTCTAACACTGCCTCTGTCTCAGAGAGACATTTGTACTCATCGTTGCCTTATATACTTGAAGAGAAAGGTGACTGTGTCCAAATCCCCTGGTGGTTTGTGTGACATTGCTCCAGAGAGCTGGAAGAATCTGAATGACAGAACAGCTTGGGTAAGAGAAAAGACAAATTAGTTAGCTTGTCAATCCTTCCTCTCAGAGAGCATGAATGCACTAAATTCTTGCATAACGAAGTATTTCCCAGGAGGGCTGAATATCCATTTTGCCTCCCTTCTTTCCTATTCATAGTTCTAGAAGCACTCACGAATTAGTAAGGTATTTGCAGCTGAGGAATATTTTACAATATGAAACAATTCATACAACTCTAGAATGTGTATTAGATTGAACCATTTAAAACTATTGCCTTTTTTGTAGGTCAACCTGCATGGTTCAAACACACACACACTTACACACGCAATGTTTTATCAAAAGACATAACATGCATGAAGCATGATAACAATTTTTTATATTCCTGTGTAGGTCCAAAATTGCTTTAAGATATGGTAAAATTGAGGCATGTGTGTTATGGATATATATAATGAAGTTAAAGTATTTTGTAATATTTTCTGTAACCATGTTTTACCATATACAATCCTATTACAATATTTAAACATGATATGTACATTCATGACTTTGAAATGATACATAAAATTCATGATTACTTCCAAATCAAAATATTGTTTTAAGAATTTTTTTGACAATCCCAGTTGCTATTGTTTTAGGGAATGAGGTTTCGGTTTCTCTAAAATGAAATTAATAAAAAAACTATCTCAAAACTATAATGATTCACAAAAATTGGGATTGCTGAGAAAAGGCTACAAATCATTTAAAAATCTTGATTGTAACAATACAATTATTTATTTGGCTAGTAAAAGGAAAGCATGAAAATTTTTTGAGATAAATATAAAATAATTTATGCTTTGCTACTAGTACAAACATCACTAGCCTGTTCAAAGAACAACCATATAAATGCAAAAGTAAATTCAGTCATCTTTGACATTTTGCCATATTTCATTCTATTAAAACTATAATTTAAAAGATATTCTCGATTTGTTATAATGAAGATACATTTGCCACACTAGGAGGATAGAACAGATTTTTACTTAGCAGTTTGTTAACTTGCTTTATAACATTTAAATATCTGTACTTTCGCTCCAGGCCTCTCACATGCTATATGCTGTTTCCAGCAATATCTTCATACATTAATTGCAGTTACTCATTGGCACTCATGACGTGACAAGTAAATTGGAGCAAATAAATATTTAAAGGTGATTAGGCCATAGAAGAGGCTTCTGTAATAGTTTTTAACTCAAGCCAAAGAGACCAAGAAGGTTTCATAATCAAGTGAAGCCAGTGAGGAGGAAGATATTAGGGAGTGTTGGTGACTATGATGAACAGGGTAGAGTTCGTGCTGCATCTAATAGGGACGCCTATTGCTAGGCTCAGCCCCTTATTGCCACCTGGGAAGGTGGGGTGAGGCTTGCCAAAGCTTATGCTTTAAAAACAAAACTCTAGAAATATGGATCTTTTTGTATAAAATCTCTCAGTTTGAAATAAAAATTTAAAACTATGTAGAATGAACTACATGTGCCTGTAGGCTAGATTTAACCAATAAACTACCACTTTGCAATCTCTACTCTGGATTAAGGTAACAAGGAAGTGAACTAACACTTGCCTTTTACTCTTTTTCCATTTCTCATTTGTTCTCCTATTTGTTATTGTGTTCTGCCCTTCTCTTTCTCCTTCTTCCTTCCCCTCCTCCACCATCCTTCTCTGATTCTGTTTCCTCTTCTTTTCTCCTCTTCTCTCTGCTTCCCCAACTTGGCTTTCTCTGTTCATTGTGAAATATGGAAGCTACATACATTGTCATTTCAGTACCAATTAGAAACTAGCTAAGGAAAGACAAGTCTCCATGTGCCAGTGCATGAACAAGAAGAGGCATTGCTAGATAATGTGGTTTGGGCACCAAAGGTTTCTGCCACAGGATGGTGGTCAGTTGAATGATCTAAGATTAAATTGCCTGAAGAAGGTATATTTGGAAAAAAAAAAGAAAGCAAAGAAACTTGTATCCAAATGACCAAATACATTCTATTTCTCAAGTTTACGATTTCACACACAAAGTTACCAAACTTCTCAACCTCACACATGCTGCTCATATTGGAATAACAAAAGCCAACTTAGGATATTAACAATTATTTTTATTCATATGTGTATATACTACAAAGTGTAATCTAATTATAATTGGAGCATACTCTCAAAGCTTATGATAATTATCTGAGAAGATTTATTTTATTTTTATTTCTTGAGACAGGGTCACTCTCTGTCATGCAGACCAGAGTGCACTGGAGTGGCACCGTCATAGCTCACTGCAGCCTCCTAGGCTCAAGCCTGTGCAAGTGATCCCCACGTTTCAACTTCATGAGTAGCTAGCACTGTAAGTATATGCCACCATGTCCAGCTACTTTTACATTTTTTTTATAGAGATAGGATCTTGCTGGTCTCAATTTGGCCTCCATCCTCTCACCTAGG
Organism: Cebus imitator; assembly: GCF_001604975.1. Classification (NCBI taxonomy): domain Eukaryota; kingdom Metazoa; phylum Chordata; class Mammalia; order Primates; family Cebidae; genus Cebus; species Cebus imitator. The sequence continues at coordinate 1,679,678 of NW_016107457.1, forward strand.
CTTCCCAAAGTGTTAGGATTACAGGCGTGAACCATTGCAGCCAGACAGAGAAGATTTATGCTATATGCTTGTGCCTGGCAGAGTTGAATACATTTAGAGTTAGAATCTCTGAATTAGCACATCTACTCCCACACAAAGGCAATGGAATAGAAAGCAACTGGGGCAAGAAGAAAAAGGTGCTAAGAAAATCGTCACACAAAACCCAGCAAGAGAATTAGTAAACTAAATACCATTGGTCCTACAGTGTAGCCACAAAAAACTAAATAGGATGAGCATATTGCATTTTGCTTGATGTCCCGACAATAGACCTTTTCAAATCTATCTCCCCAATTCCTTCTCTGAAATCTTCATTTTCATTGTTTGTAGTAGCTTTATTTCTCTTCCCTAAGCAGTTTTTCACAGATCAGATATTTAAAATGTCAAACAATATTTAAAACAGCAAACATTTAAACATAAAAAATACAATTTATAGAATTACATCAGGAATTACAGTGTCTTGAATCATAATCCCAGAATGACTGGCCTGCTTTAAGCAAAAAGTATATGGAATCAGAAAGTAGAGGTATCATAGTCTCCCTAATCTTACCCAGTTAACCATTTTACAGTCTCTCCCTCATTCCCTTCAGTAAATCAGATTTTTCCATGTCTGTCTTGCATAAAGCTATCTTGCTATAAATTTACATCAATTTCTTGTATTCAGTTTTAATTGTAGGTTGACTATGGCTTCTCATCATTTTATAACACATTTTTGGTAGGTGAATGCTATGAACTAACTACTCAGTGAATTTTAGAGCTGTAAAATCCTTAGCAAATCCTCCACATTTTGTAGATGAGGAGTCTAAGGCCCAAATGTATCAATTGATTTACCTAGGATCAAAAAGCTAGTAACTGGCAGAGACTGGGCTTAGATTCAGACCTTTTTAGCTTTAATACCTTCCTACCATTTCATACTAATTTTTTTGAGGGGGGTTTCATAGGTTTTTTTGTTTTTAATTGAATTTTAGGTTTTGGGTACATGTGAAGAACATGCAAGATTGTTGCATAGGTACATACTTGGCAATGTGGTTTGCCACCTTTCTCCCCATCACCTATATCTGGCATTTCTCCCCATGCTATCTCTCCCCAACTCCCCACCCCCCGCTATCCGAACCCTATTTCCCCCTGACAGACCCCAGTGTGTGATGCTCCCCTCCCTGTGTCCATGTGCTCTCATTGTTCAACACCCGCCTATGAGTGAGAACATGCGGTGTTTGATTTTCTGTTCTTATATCAGTTTGCTGAGAATGATGGTTTCCAGGTTCATCCATGTCACTACAAAGGACACGAACTCATCATTTTTGATGGCTGCATAGTATTCCATGGTGTATCTGTGCCACATTTTCCCGGTCCAGTCTATCATCGATGGGCATTTGGGTTGGTTCCAGGTCTTTTCTATCATAAACAGTTCTTCAGTGAATATTCATGTGCATGTGTCCTTATAGTAGAACGATTTATAATCCTTTGGATATATACCCAGTAACAGGATTGCTGGGTCAAATGGAATTTCTATTTCTAGGTCCTTGAGGAATCACCACACTGTCTTCCACAATGGCTGAACTAATTTACACTCCCACCAACAGTGTAAAAGTGTTCCTATTTCTCCACATCCTCTCCAGCATCTGTTGTCTCCAGATTTTTTAATGATCGCCATTCTAACTGGCATGAGGTGGTATCTCAATGTAGTTTTGATTTGCATTTCTCTAATGACCAGTGATGATGAGCATTTTTTCATAAGCTTGTTGGCCTCATAAATGTCTTCTTTTGTAAAGTGTCTGTTCATATCCTTTGCCCACTTTTGAAGGGCTTGCTTTTTTCTTGTAAATCTGTTTTAGTTCTTTGTAGATTCTGGATATCAGCCCTTTGTCAGATGGGTAGACTGCAAAACCTTTTTCCCATTCTGTTGGTTGCCAATTCGCTCTAATGACTGTTTCTTTTGCTGTGCAGAAGCTGTGGAGTTTGATTAGGTCCCATTTGTCTATTTTGGCTTTTGTTGCCCATGCTTTTGGTGTTTTGGTCACAAAGTCCTTGCCTATGCCTATGTCCTGAATGGTTTTGCCTAGATTTTCTTCTAGGGTTTTTATGGTGTTAGGTCTTACGTTTAAGTCTTTAATTCATCTGGAGTTAATTTTAGTGTAAAGTGTCAAGAGGGGGTCCATTTTCTGCTTTCTGCACATGGCTAGCCAGTTTTCCCAACACCATTCATTAAACAGGAACTCCTTTTCCCATTGCTTGTTTTTGTCAGATTTGTCAAATACCAGATGGTTGTAGATGTGTGGTGTTGCCTCCAAGGCCTCTGTTCTGTTCCATTGGTCTATATCTCTGTTTTGGCACCAGTACTGTTTTGATTACTGTAGCCTTGTAGTATAATTTGAAGTCTGGTAGTGTGATGCCTCCAGCCTTATTCTTTTTGCTGAGAATTGACTTGGCTATGCGGGCTCTCTTTTAGTTCCATATGAAGTTTAAGGTGGTTATTTCCAGTTCGGTGAAGAAGGTCATTGGTAGCTTGATGGGGATAGCGTTGAATATCTAAATTACTTTGGGCAGTATGGCCATTTTCACGATTTTGATTCTTCCTAACCATGAGCATGGAATGTTTCTCCATTTGTTTGTGTCTTTTCTTATTTCGTTGAGCAGTGGTTTGTAGTTCTCCTTGAAGAGGTCCTTTACATTCTTTGTTAGTTGTATTCCTAGGTATTTTATTCTCTTTGTGGCAATTGTGAATGGCAGTTTGTTCTTGATTTGGCCACACTAATTTTTTAAGCAAGATGGATAAACTTTTGTGATGCTTAATTTTATGTGTCAACTTGACCAGGCTACTGGATACCCAAACATTTTGTCACACATCATTCTGGATGACTTCATGGAGAAGTTTTTGGAAAAGATTAATATTTATATTGGTAGATTTTAACATTAGTCTAGATGAACATTTTAATCAGTAGAGTAAGCAGATTATGATTATATAATGTGGTTGGCCTCATTCAGTTGAAGGCTTGAATATAACAAAAATTTGGATCCTCCCCCAAGTAAGAAAGGATTTCCCCACAGACTGCCCTCAGACAACTGCAAACATCAGCTCTTTTTGCCCGATGGCCCTCAAACTGGAATATTAGTTATCTGTGTGTATCCCATACCAATGGCCTACTCTACAGATGTTGAACTTAACAGCCTTCATGATTGTGTGCACCAATACCTTATCATTAATCTGATTACATGTGTGTATGTGTCTGTGTTGTTTTTCTGGAGAACCCTGACTGATATAATCCTCTTCCCCCAACTGTTTCAGAATGGATATACTTCCTTACACACTACTCAACTTCATGCCTCTTTTATCTTTTTACATTTTCTAAATTTCTCGTGTTACAAAGTTTCAAATTGGGCAAAGTATCTTGTTTCAGACTGAACCTTGTATGCTAACTTAGATTGGCTTGACTGCTCCTGCTTTCAGTGGCAACAAATGCCTTCCAGACCACACCATTGCTGCTGCTATTACTAAGGTCTTTGAGACAAAAGGTGTCAGTTAAATTCTTGGGCCTCCATGGCCCTCATCTTCCTCATGCCAAATTATCCCTGTGCCTCAGGACTCAAATGCCAAAGTGGATTCCTGAGCTGTCAAGGGGTCCGATGGCACAATGCAAAGTGTGAGGAAGTTCGATCCCTGTGGAGTGAAACTCAACCAGTGCAAAGCAGAGAACAGGAGCAAGCTAGATGGATACCTCTGCCCTCCTTTCCCATTTCCATGGGCTACATTTAGGTGCATGTCCTCCGAGCCCTTCTGGAGAAATCCTTCACACTAAGTGAGCCTGCCTGCTGAATGACCAGTCATTTCTTTTCATGGCTCATTGGGACACGGTAGCCAGCATGAAAATATCATATCACATAGCTTCACATCTTTCTATGACTTACTTTCTTCCTCCTCACCCTGGCATCCCAGGCTTATACCTCCTAAATACAGTTTTAGCACTTTAACTGTTTCCTTAGTCTCTGCTTTCTAATGGATCAAGAAAGATACTTTTCCTAAGTTAGATTGATGATTCTTCAATAACAGATTGGTTTGGGAGACAAAGAATAGCTAAATTTATCTAACAATTGGCTATTTAAAAAATCAAAATAGAAGTTGTATATTTTATAATAGCCAGATGATGTCTTGCTAGAATACTAAGGGAATGGAGCATACCAATTACATAGAATTCCTGACTTGCCTATAATTGAATTTTTTTATGCCAAAACAAATTGAAAACCTTTTAAATTTATGAGTCCAGGTTTATGAATTTACAGAATTCAATATACAGAAAAAATACTGCATATTAACTCTTTAGTATATGAAAATTTTTCAGTGTTTTGAGCAACATTTCTAACATTAATCATGATAGCGTAATACCAAACAAAAAGATATTATGGGGTGTTGAGTGGATGATCATTGTGGGACTGCTTGAGATTCCTTTAACCAAACAAATCTCTGATCTGTTTTCTCCCTTAAAGTGAAAAGTTGAGGATTATAGTCTGATAAGCCCATGCTAACTAAGGTTTTCCTGACTGTTATGGACCGAATGATTGTTTATGTCCCTCCAAAATGTATATATTAAATCCCTAATCACCAATGTGATGGAATTTGGAGGCAGAACCTTTGTAAGTAATTAGTTTTAGATGAAGGCTTGAGGATGAGACCTCATTATAAAAATAGTGGTCCTATAAGAAGAGACCAGAATGCTTTCCACCACGTGAGCACAAAGCAAAAAATCAGCTACTTGCAAGCTGGGAAAAGGGCCTTTAGCAGAAACCAATCAACCGGTATCTTTATCTTGGACTTCACAGCATCTAGAACTGTGAGAAATAAATGTCTGTGTTTAAGTCACCCAGTGTATGATATTTTCTTATAGCAACCCCCCAGACTAGCATATTAATATTCACAACTTACCTAGATGAAACCCTGATGTTTGTTCCCCATTAAACCAGTCTTTGCAACACAGTCCTAGTTAGTGGACAGAGTGGGAATGAGAAAGGCGATGATTGATGAAGAGTTCAGAGTAAAGTTGAAATGCAATAATTCTGTCTGAAATCTTCTCTAAATACAAACCACTAAAGAAATAAACTTTCTCTAACACTCAGAATTGCTGATGTTGACCTTAGCCTCTCCAAATACCTTAGGACGTCAGAGCTGAACACTCTGGACTGAATCCCATGGAAACAGCATTTAATAGCTTCATCCAAAGTCACAGTTAGGGCATACTCTGGTCAGCAAAAGGAACAAAAATACCATCTGCAGTTTCTTAATAATATTTGCCCCAAGAGTTAATTTAAATTTGTTTAGTTTATTATGCAGAGGGAAAAAACATTATCAAAAAATCCCAGCTTTTCATAAAGCCAGGGATCAAAGAAGTCAAACCACAGATTCAGCCACTTACATCACCAGCAATAGAGATTCTATAATTAGAGATTAGCCAGCTGCAATCATTTCTGCTGCTTTAGACAGCTGGATCAAGCTGATTTCACTGAGTTGTGTCAAGCTAAAATGTCCCCTTTTTTCCTTTTTTGAAAGAAATCAGCAAAATAGTGTGACTCAGATATCCAGAGAACCTCTTTCTCCCACCCAACTTCTAACAAAATATTTTTTGTACCTATATATTTATTTCTAGTCTCATATCTTTCTCAGCTAAAACACTTTCATTGCTGTGTCACTGCTGGTGAGATGCCTAGAAAATCTTTTATGTTAACTTCAAATTGATGACATTAGGAATGGTTTATCTGAACTAAGTCCTATGTTCAATCCTGCACAAAAAAAGAACCATTCCATTTATTTTCTCACCCAACAGATGGTTGAGAAACCTTAAGATTAATAACTATGGCAAGAGTGGTAACAATGATGACATAAATACTTTTATTATTAATGGAAAAGTAAGCATTCTGGGCCAGATTTTCTTTCCTCTTAATTGTAGTTCATTGCAAATTCCCATGTAGCCTGAACTCTGTACCTCAAAATCCTTTCTTCCATTAACAACTGGAGCTGTTGGTGCCATGTTAGCCATCGTTCTCACCATTGTTTTGTCCTTGTTGTGATATGGGAAGCTGGCTTTACATTTTAAATTGGATGACAAGGCTAAGAAAGTAGCAATAAATTATTACTCAATACTGTTTTATTTTTTTTTTCTAAGATGCCATTAAAACACTATAAAGCTGACACAGTTTGGCAATTTCCCTATTTCAAAAGTATTAGAACCAAGGTTTATAGGAACAGCCAACTCCACTCTAAGGAAATCCAAGATATTTGCTAGAAATATATTCTTTCATTTCATATTACACTGTTAAAAATTATTAACCAGCTCTACCAAAACTTAAGCAAAAGGTAGATAAATATACTTTGACCCCAGAGATATCATAAGGAAAAATTGTTCTAACCAAATTTATTTAAATAGTTAACAACAAAAATAAATATGTGACCTTTGAAAACCACACAGTTGCCATGGGTTGCCCTATTTTTCTTTTATGACTCCTTTGTACAAGAGCAAAAGTTCTAATTTTCTAGTCAGTGAGACATTATGCTTCTTCCTCCACAAATTAAATATCTCACTTTGGCTGCCAAGATTGCATATATTTCCTTATTTATATGATACTGAATTGAATATTAAAGTTGGAGTCATGTTGATCATCATATAGGTTAATGCTTCTTAAACTTTGTCAGAGCCAGGAGTTCCTTTAATTAATTTTCCCCATGACCTTTTCATTTTGCAAGATTTTGTCAATCCAACAAGATATTTTTATTAAATGATTTACTCTCTCAATTTTTAAGTAATGAAATACCCATCTATTGGCATTCAAGGCAGGAGAAAGAGTTAGCTCTCTTTAAATAATGTGAACTAAAAATGGGAGACAGAGAATTTTCCAAGTTGCTGGGCTGACGAATACACATCCACGACAAATCCCAGACTGAATTTCCTCATTTCTTACAAAACCTCTTTTTATTTGCCCTGTTCTAGCTTCATGCATCACTCCTTCTTTCTTCTCTAAGCATGCTTTCTCTGTTTTCTGAGAAAACATGCCTTTGCATATGTTGTCCTTCTAGTTAAGAAGAAATGCTCCTCATTTTTTGCAAATACAAGTTATTCAAGTGCCACTGTGTGTGTATGAGCTCTTCCATGACTCCCACATCCACCACCACCACCAGTCAGAATTAACTTCTTTCTTATCTTTACTCCCTCTGTAAGTTGTTTGTACTATGGTCATAAGATTGTGCTTACACATCTGTTTCCCATATCAGACTGTGTGTTCCTTGAAATCAATTTCTATGTCTTACTTACATTTTATGCCTAGGGCTTTGCACAGTACCTAACACACAACAGAATACTCACTAATATTTTACTTAATGAGTAAATGAATGAATGAGTGAAAGTATAAGTATGTAAATCTAGTGTCGTTACTTACAAATATAAATTTTTCACAAGATTCTAAGCCAGTAAGGGTTTGGCAAGATGTAAAAGATGAGCAAAGTACTATAACATGTAAAATCTTTCCTGAAATCAAACAGATATTGGATTTGAGGCTCCTGCGGTTTAAGAGTGCACTGATATTTGTTTTCCATACTCTACTCACCAGTTTTTGCACTTAACAAAATCTTTTGCTTCTTAGTCAACAATGGTAATAGGTCACATTTTGCTTTTCATGTACATTATTCCATTTGATACTGAGACTGACCAAAGCAGGTATTATTATCAATTTCCTTTTGTAGGTCTAGAAACTAAGGCTCATAGAGGTTAACTTTTCACAAGGTCACAAAGTTAGAAGATGTAGGTATGGAGTTGGACCTCACATCTTCTTTCTCCATGGACCACAACACATATTCCATGCATCATCTCCTTCATTATTATTACTGTAAGATCATAGGACTGGGTAAAGTGAAAGGACATGGTGTAAGAGCTGGACCACAGTAACTCATACACTCAGATGTGAAATAGATGCCACCAGGCTTGATTTTCATAGGATGACTTCCACAAACAAACAAAATGCAAAAATAGTACAAGTTTAATTATGTGGGGGAAAATACAAATACACACTGGGATTAAAATATACAAAAAGCTTAAATATAGTACAGCAATAGATTATGTTAGTCTTAACTTTCTTTTTATAATATTTTCTATATTTTTATGATAAATATGTCTATATATTCAGTATAGTATGCTATTTGAATAAAAAATAAGATATAAAACTGGATAAATGGTTACTTCTATGCAACAGTTGAAAAGCAAACTCAGTGTCTAAAAATTTAGCACCCACACTCACCTGCTTATGAACTTTCAATTTAGAAACCTAGATAAACAAAAAGAATTCTTATCTTTGCCTACCACCAACAGATGGTAATACCCTTGCTGGTCCCTTTGGACTTAAGAACAAATGGGCTTACACACTATCTTCAGGACGAATCTGTTTGTAAGCAGAGAAGTCTCTGCACATAGTAAAAGAAGTGCTCCAAATAAATGGGAAGTTCTTTTTAAAGAGTACTGATTTTTATGAACAAAAATATTAATCACAGTGCTAAGAGTAATGGCAAAAACCGAAATTACTGTTACACCAACCTAACAGCAAAAATTTGTAATTCACCAAAAAATAAGGTAATAACGAAAACGAAGTTGATATTATGTCTACTCCATATATTATGAATTATTTTATAGCCATTAATTATATTTTCAAAGAATTATAATAACTTTGGGAAATTATCTAGCTGTCACATTATTTTGAAAGTCTAGGATGCAGAACCTTGTATGTATGCATAACCTCAACTACATAAATGTATTTACAAAAGAAACTCATCGCTAACAGGATATCTGTATAGGTGAGTTATGGAGCAAATTTTAATTTATGTCACTACTTCTTTTATATTCTATAACTTTTTCTTTTTTATGTTTTAAATCATTATTATTATTATTATTTTTAATTTATTTTACTTTTGGTGCATACTATATCTGGCATTTCTCCCCATGTTATCCCTCCCTACCCTCCATTGTCTCTCCCCTACTCCCACCAACTGTCCCCTGTGTGTGATGCTCCTCTCCCTGGGTCCACGTGTTCTCATTACTTTTTCAATGAGTATTTATTAGAAGGAAAAATAAAAATCTTTCTCCTTCTCTCTGTCACCCCCAACCCCACACGTACACATACAATCCTAAAGAGAGAAATCCAATCAAAACAGACAACATAAAAATGGACCACATGCTTATGATCAATCAACCCGAGGGTGGGTCAAATTAAATGATTCTGCTATAAACATTCAAAACCTAAACTTGGTATACACCTGCACAAAGGACTCAGAGCCCAGAGCTTGGGGCTAGATGGCAGATAAAAGTTCAACATCACCCCAGGCCAACAGAATTGCTTACTCATCTCACATATATTCTTGTCTTTTATTTTTCTCACAAGCAATTGCTCTTACGAAGGCACAGACTTCTCTAAACAGCAATATTCAGAGCTCTTGCGTGGCAAGAAAAAAAAAAGACAGTTGAAAAGTTATCTTGACATTCATGGTAAAATTAGGATTATAACTAATGAATCACAATTATTTATGGTTTCTACTTTACCAAGCACTTTGTACATACATTGGCTGACAACAACAATGTGAGATATGTAAAACACACACATTATTTACTTTTACTTCACAAATGCCCTTACTTTTTCCAAGCACTCACACTACTTCCAAGTGGCAGGGTCTGACTTGAAATCTAGCATCTGAATCCAGTCCTATGCTCCATTCACTAAAGGATATTATTCCTCAAAAATAGTCTTAGAGCCTCCAACTAGAAATATATTTATTTTATTCATCTTTAAAAACAAAAAGTTGTATATCCTGTGCAACATCTCCAAGAGTCTTAAAAAATTATAACAGTATTATGGGGTTGCTTCTAATACTAAGCACCAACGTGGAACGCTGTTACTATGCTGAAGCACAATTTTGGGAAAGCAGATATATAGGAGAGTGAATGGGCTGCATATCCATTAGGCAATTTGCTTTTTACTAAATGCCTCTGAGTCTTGAGTTACATTAAGCTCAGAAGTCATGCTTCCTGCATTAAGGAACACTTTAAGTTGTAAATAACAGAGACCCAATTTAAGCTAGCTTAGGCTAAAAGGAATTAATAGGCGCATTATCAAATTACTGAAGGAGAGACGTGCAGTTGGGCCTCAGAAACAACTAGAACCAAGGCCCTGACCACAATCAGGAATCTCTCCTTTTCTTTCCGTGTTCTTTCTGCTTCTCTTGGAATTTTAGCTTCATTCTGTCAGAATGGCTTCTTTTGCCCTGCTTGAAAACTGACCACTGGCAACTCTTAAAATCTTCAACTTCCCTTGTGCCCTCTTCCTTTTTGTCTCAATTTGAAAAAATCTTCAAAAGAGACTGTGATTGGCTCAGTTTGAGTCAGGGCCACACTTTGGTCAGAGGAAGAGGGCATTTTACAATGAAATACCCACAAGAAAAACTTGGCTGGAGTAAGGGATGTGTATTAGTCAGCTCAGGCTGACATAAAATACCACAGACTGGGTGGTTTAAACAGAAATCTGTGTTCTCACGTTCCAAAGGCTAGCAGTTCCCAGTTCAGTGTCTGGGGAGGGTTTTCCCCGACCTGCAGGTGGTCACTTCCTTGCTGTGTCCTCACATGGCCTTTCGTTGGTGTCTGTGTGCAGAGAGAGAGTGAGCAAAATCTCTTGTATCTCTTCTTAGGAGGACACTAATCTTATTAGATCAGGAGTGACCTTTATGACCTCATCTAACCTTAATTATTTCCTTAGAGCCCTCATCTCTGAATACAGCTACATTGGGGATAAAGGCTTCAACATATGAATTTAGTGGCTGGGGGCACAAACATTCAGTCCATAACAAGGTGGGTCAACGATTTTCTAAGGAAGACAATTGCTGCTACCTGAAAAGGGGAGCAGGGCTTGAATAATTAAGCAATAAATGGCCTAAATATTTGCTGTCAAGACCTGGACTATATAGTTACTATAAATTTCTTGTTAGATGTGGAAATACAGATTTTAACAACCTACAGAGATGCAGTGGGGCTAATATTCTGTTATGAAAGACATGGAGACTGACAAGATGCATAACTCTTGCCTCTGAGCTGAAAGAAGACCTTTGCACCTGCAGGTGGCTCCTCAAAACATTGTTTGGGTTCTTACTTAGCACACACTTGAAAAAGTAAGTTTAGCCTCTGCTCCATACCACCAATTATAGCCAAAACAGTTTGATACTAGAAAGCCTGTAAAGCATCAGATGCCCACCAGTGCCACAGAAAATATAACTGTCAGAAAAGCCAGAGAATATTTAAGCTGTGCACTCTGATCTACCCTCCAATCTTGATTCGTTGCAAAATATGATACAACATAATTGGTAAGTTAAAACTTGCCATATGGAACTATTGGCTACAACACAGTTAAATGTTAGGGCAAATCTCATTCTTCCAGAATAGTATATTTGATACTGAAATGTGTGTGTGTGTGTGTGTGTGTGTGTGTGTGCACGCGCGCGCACACGCGCGTGGGTGTGGGTGTGTGACAGGGTCTTGCTCTGTCTTCCAGCCTGGAAGGCAGTGGTATAATCATAGCTCACTGTAACCTCAAACTCCTGGGCCTAAGAGATCCACCTGCCTCAGCCTCCCAAGTAGTTAGGACTACAGGCATGGGCCACCACACCCAGCTAATTTTTAATTACTTCTGTAGAGACTGGATCTCACTATGTTGCCCAGGCTGGTCTCAAATCCTGGCCTCAAGCAATCCTCCCACCTCAGCCTCCCAACGCCCTGCTGTTATAGTGTGAGCCACTGTGCCTAGCCTTGATATTAAAATATTTGATCTGAATATCTTCTTTTTTGGCAGTAATTACAGGCCTGGTTTGATTATCCATCAAGGGCACTGCTGATTCATGATAATAAAATAATGACATCTCCATATAAAAAACGTTTGTTCCTGTATATGCTATGGAAAGGGGGTGCATCTCTCTTTCATCCAAAATAGCTTCAAATCAGGGATCCTTGAACTAAAAGGAAAATGAACAGAACACACTCCTGGGATGAAAATTGCTGCTATGTGATTAATCAAAGGAACATAACAATCAACTCTCACACTTGCAATCATTTTAAGTCTGTACATGTATCAGAAACAAAGAGTTTATTTTAAGCTCATCAACTGAGCCCACAACTGATATCTGCCTAGAATCAAAGGCTGAGGAAAAGTGGATAAAAGCACGGAGCTTGCTTCAGTTAATCCTGAAGGCATTCTCCTCCAGGTGATGATGAGTAAAACAGCATTTATTGACTCCTTAATTTGGCTCCCAGCCCCCAAAGCCCGGAGTTGCAATCAAGAAAGAAGCATATATTTTACATAAATAACATAAAATAAATGTGTACTAATATAATACATTTATATTAAAGTAACAGATCTTTCATATTTATAGAATAAAGGATGTCCTTTCAAGCCATGACATGTTTTTAGTTTACGGCTTGAGTAATATATATGCTCTTTATAAAGAAAAAAATGTACAGCGGGCTCTCTTGGGTGTGAGTTATATACAAACCCACTCAGCATCCACGTTTTAATACTAAGCTGTGTAAGCTACTACAGCCTTCCTGTACTTAATCCCTCAAGATGTTCATAGTGATGGAAGAAGCACTTCTATCTTGTGTGTTTGTGTGTGTGTATGCTCACGTGCACATGTGTGCGTGCGCATATTACATAGAACAGCTTACTCCTAATAGAGTCTCAAAATATTTCCACTGAATCTCCATTCTTTCTATTCTTTACTATCCCCCATCTGGATGAAGAATCCAAAAGCCATAACCAATTCTCAAATATTTTATTTGAAAACCTGCATCCTGGTGGTTGGTTCCCCATTTTGGTTTCATCTGACTCTACTATTTCTTGATATTTCAGTATAAATTCCAAATTTAATATCCTGCCACAAGGACATTAACACAATTGCCAGTATAGGCACTGAGTCCTCCTGGAAACGCATGGTTTTCAGGATGCCATTCAGATAATCCAGACAGTGCTTATATTGAAGTTTTAATTTTATTTTTTAAAAATTTTAATTGGAATCAATACAAAGTACTCAAAATTCTCACAGAAAATACATGGACTTTATAAATTATGTTTCTGGACAGAGTTTGAAAAACTCTAAAATAACCACATTCTGAGTCTAGCCAAATGGGATTCTGCCATTACTTTGATAAAGGTAAATTCATTGGAAACAAATCTTCCTAAGAGGTTTTATCTGGATTGTAGGATTTTCTGATTATTTGTTTGTTTAGTCAGCTGTGCAATGAAAGAGTGGATTAGCAACTTTAGATACTCATTGTTTGGAGTGTTGAGTTTGATCTCTAAAACTAAAAAGCCTGAACTTCTCCTGCTAGGAAGCCATCAAGATCTTAGCTTCACACATCTGATACCTGCTTCTCATAGGCTGCCCTTATGGCCAAATATTTTATCCAAATTCAGTTCTTCCTATATCAATTTATTAAACCTGAGTTGTTTTTTTTTAAGGTGATAAGGAATGTATAATGATATTTGAATTTGACTTAAACAAAAGGTTTGGATGGTCTTTTCATGTTCTCATTTTTCTCTCTAAACTGGCCAAGGTTTATTTTGAAGAAGGCACTTGGATGAGTACCACATTTGCATGACACATGAAGATGGACCTATTTTAAGCTGAAATCATTGACAGAAAAGGAAGGGATAAACTTTCCATTGAGGCATCAGGAGCAAAGTTTTAAACAGGCTTTTGCTAGTAATAGGTCACGAGAGAGTTTTAAAGCTTTGGTTCACCCGACTTCTCTGAGCTCCCTAAGCTCCTGGTCTGGGTATGGGTAATGGTCTATGGGCCAGTATGGCTACATATTAAAATGTTGTGTTTATTTTTCCATGGGGAAAAAATCATACTGAGGATAATGATTAGTAGAGAGGCTAACTTGATGTAAAATTGATGCTGACACCAAAATTAGACATGTAGGTCTCTAGAGTTGTATAAATCCAGGAGGCTTTATTTAAATTGTATATCAGCTATGTGGATGACATAGCCTGGAAGCTTCTGCAATGTAGTCATCCAGGTAGTAATATAATTTGGAATATTTTCCTGAGAAACCATATACACCACTATCATCTCAGTTCATAGTTGCCTTTTGTGAGAAATTTTTTATTTAAAGAATGTTTTATGACTAATCAATATTTTCTTCTTCCCTTTGATTCTGGGTAGGACTTATTGGACCATTGCTATGTCCCAGATTCAGGTCCCCAGAGATCTGAATACGCCACTGTAATAAATGCATAATCAATAAATGTTAAATATTCTTATGAAATAAGAAGAAAGAAATTGACAGTACAGTAGAATGATAGGCAATGATATTTCTAAGGGGGGCTCTTTGAAGACAGGATGGACCAAGAGGAAAGGAAAGCTTCCTCTTATCCTTTTTTGTAGCACAGGTCCCCTCTGTAGCTACCACATCTATAATCACACTTCTTGTCAGTCATGACACAAAATTAAGGAAAAATATGTGATTGATTTTCAATAATTAAGGAAGAATAGGAGATTAGAAATAAAGTAACATTAAAACACTGAGAATAAAGGGGAAAGAAAGAGTAAAGTACAAACTGAAATGGGAGAATATCCCAACGAAGACAAGAGATTAACAGTTGAAAATAATAAAATACATGATGTTTAGAATAAAGTATAAAAGGCCAGTGGTCAGTGAGATTAAAGACTAAAATCCTGAGAGCAAAAGAGATAAAGGATGAAAACCCATGAAATAAAATTTTAAACAAAAATCCATATAAATATGAGAGATTAAGGATTAAAAATAGGAATTAGGGCATACAAAGGTAAAAGTAGAAAATACAATATATGAAAAAGAGTATTAAGGAAAATTATGTTTAAAGGCCTAAATATGAAAAGTCAAACTTCAGAAAAATCATTGACTAGAAATGTCAGGGCATGAGGGTGGACCCTAATGGAAGGTGATGTGGCATAGTCAATAGCTCTTGGGCTGAGCCTCTTGCCCTTCATAAGGGGCTTCCTTTTAAGTGGGGTGGTCTTTACAGGTGGGGCACCAAGGATATGGAGACAATCTTACAAACATGTTCCTTGAGTCTCCCTAAAAAATAAAACAGAAAAACCTGTAGTTGACTGGCCTCACAATATTTCCAAGACAAGCCCCACAGAAAAGTTAGGATTCTGTTTTTGAAAAAACAAAGGCAAAGGGAGAAGTGATTAAATCCTATAAAATCAGAAGCCAAAGAGAAGGGATGAATATGGATTATTTTTTAATCCAAATCTCTTTATACCATCCATGAGAAAGAGTCAAACTTAAGACAACTGATAAGAAGGCATTGCTACATGGAGGTTAACACCCATGGAACTCCTAGCCCAAAGAATTACTATAGATAATACTTAAATAGTTGTCAAAAGGATTTGGAATACATGTAAATTTAGCAGAATGCAGAGGAAAAGTACTGGAAGACATGACTGTAATCTAATCCCAGCTCTGCCACTAGCTGACTGTGTGACCTTAGGTAAAGCATTTTATGTTCTTGCATCTTACTTTACTGTGCATCTGTAAGATAAATAAAAAATTTTGGTTTGATATTCTCTAAAACTAACATTTGAAGTCGAGATTAAGAATAATGAACATTGTCTGCAAGTAGGAATTGAAATATAATACTTTTAAGGGCTGGAAGGTTGAGTGAGAGAAATAACCAGATATAAGACAATAAGGGCTGATAGGGCTATGAACATCTGGAAATATATGTCTCTTCTAAAGGGCATGGTGCTTCTTTGCTATGCCTGATATTGTTATGTTGAAACGTAAGCAGCCAAATCTTTAGATTTTTTTTGTAAAGAAGCCAGAAATCTTTTACAATGTGATATCTCCATATTATCATTAACTTATTTAAAAATTTTTTAAATTACTAGATGAGCCAGCTGAATAACATCTGACAGCTCAGTTTGGACTGTGGGTCACTGTTTACAAACTCACTGATCTGTAATGTCCCAATCCTTATATCTACATCAAAAGTTCAGGTCAGGTCCTTACCTAAGCACTGATGGCCCAAGGCAGGAGTGAATTTATGGAAGCTTTATTTCTGCAGTCACTAGATTTATTCCTGTAAGTTCAGAAGTAATGCTTTCTCTCTCATTTCTTATTAGAGTGATTTGCATATTATTCTCTTTTTTTTTGTTCAATCTAGCTAAAAGTTTGTCAATTTTGTTGATCTTTTCAAAGAACCAAATTTTATGTATTCTTTCTATTGTTTTTCTCCTCTTTATTTTACTTATTTATGTTCATCTTTATTTTCTAACTGCTTGTTGTTCTTTTTCTAGTTTTTTTTTTTAAGATCCAAGGTTAGGTTATTGATTTGAAATCTATCTTTTTTCATAATATAGGTGTTTATAGCTATAAATGTTCCTCTAAGAACTGCTTTAGTGGTATTTACAAGGTTTTACATGTTGTGTTTTCATTTTCATTCATCTAGGTGTATTTTCTCACTTGTGATTTTTTTCTGACCATTAATTATTTAGGAGTGTGTTAGTTTCCACATATTTTTGAATTTTCTAAGTTTCTTTCTGTTACTGACTTTTAGTTTCATTCCATTATGGCTGGAAAACATACTTTGCATGTTATTAATCTTATTACACTTGGTAAGACTTGTTTNTCATTCATCTAGGTGTATTTTCTCACTTGTGATTTTTTTCTGACCATTAATTATTTAGGATTGTGTTAGTTTCCACATATTTTTGAATTTTCTAACTTCTTTCTATTATGGACATAACACATAATTTGTATAATTTCAATCCTTTAAAATTTACTTAGTTTTTTAATAGTCTAACATATCATCTATCCTGAAGAATGTTATATATGCATTGAGAATAATGTATATTCTGATATTGTTGGATTGTACAGATATCTGTTAGGTGTAGTTGGTTTATAGTGTTTTCAAGTTTTCTGTTTCCTTAAGGTCTTCAGCCTGGTTGTTCCATCTGTTGTTGAAAGTAGGGTATCAAAATCTTCAACCCTTATTGTTACATTGTCTATTGCTCTCTTCAACTCTGTCAGTTTTTGCTTTAAATATTTGGGGCCTCTGTTGTTAGGTACTTTTATATTTATAATTGTTATGTCATCTTGACAGATTGGCCCATTTACCATTATAAAATGTTCTTGTCTCTAGTAACAATTTTTGTTTTAAAGTCTATTTTGAATCATTCCACATTCTATATCCATGTGTAAACATTTTTTAGCACCCACTTATGAGTAAGAACATGTGATAGTTGTCTTTCTCTGTCTGGTTTGTTTCACTTATAATGAACTCCAGTTCCATCCATGTTGCTGCAAAAGATACAACTTTATTCATTTTTTATGGATGAATAGTATTTCATTGTGTACATATGTTACATTTTATTTATTCAGTCTTCTGTTCAAGGACAGTTAGGTTGATTCCATATCTTTGCTATTGTGAATAGTGCTGTAATAAACATGAGCGCAAATATCTTTTTGATATATTGATTTCTTTTCCTTTGGGTAGACACCAAGTAGTAGAATTGCTGTATCAGATGATAATTCTATTTTTAGTTCTCTGAGAAATTTCCATACTGTATTTCATAGAGGCTGTGCTAATTTACATACCAACAGTGTACAAGAGTTCCCTTTTCTCTACATACTTACTAACAACTGTTATTTTTTGACTTTTTAAATAATAGTAATTCTGACTAACATAAGATGATATCTAATTTTGGTTTTAATTTGCATTTCTCTGATAATTAGTGATGTTGAGCATTATTTCATATATCTGCTGGCCATTTGTATGCTTTCTTTTGAATGTCTGTTCATGTCTTTTGCCCTCTTTTAATTTTTTTTATTCTGTTTTTTTTTTCCAACTTTTATTTTAGGTTCAAGGGTTACATATGCATGTTTGTTACATGAATAAGCTTGCATTATGGGGATTTGATGTACAGATAATTTCTTCACCCAAATAATCAGCATAATATCCCAATGAGTAGTTTTTCAATCCACATCCTCCTTCCTTCCTCCACCCTCAAGTAGTTCCTGGTGTCTGTTGTTTGATGTTTTGAGTCCATGTGTATTCAATGTTTAGCTCCCACTTGTAAGTGAAAACATACAGCATTTGGTTTTCTGTTCCTGGATTAACTTGCTTAGGATAACGGACACCAACGCCATCCGTGTTGCTACAAAGGATATGATTTTGTTCTTTTTATGGCTATGAAGTATTCTGTGGTGTATATGTCCCACATTTTATTTATCTAGTCCACTACTGATGGGCATCTAGGTTGATTCCATGCCTTTGCTGTTGTGAGTAGTGCTGCAATGAACACATGTATGCATGTGTCTGTATGGTAGGATGATAAACATTCTTTTGGTTATATGCAAAATAGGGATTGCTAGGTCAAATGGTAGTTCATTTTAAGTTCTTTAAGAACTCTCCAGGCTGCTTTCCACAGTGGTGGAACTAATTTACATTCCAACCATCAATGTATAAGCATTCCCTCTTCTCTACAATCTTGCCAGCATGCATTATTTTTTTGTTTCTTAATCATAGCCATTCTGATTGGTGTGAGATGATATCTCATTGTGGTATTGATTTGCGTCCCCCTAAAGATTGGTAATATTGAGCATTTTTTTTCATACACTTGTTGGCCATTTTTATGTCTTCTTTTGAGAAATGTCTGTTCATGTCTTTTGCCAATTTTTTGATGAGATTGTTTGGGTTTTGCTTGTTGATTTGCTTAAGTTCCTTATAGATTCTGGATATTAGACCTTTGTCAGAGGTATATCTTGAAAATATTTTCTCCCATTCTATAGGTTATATGTATATTCTGTTGATAGTTTCTTTTGATGGGTAGAAGCTCTTTAGTTCAATTAGGTCCCATTTGCCAATTTTTTTATTGTTGCAATTGTTTTTGGAATTTTTGTAATGAAGTATTTGCTAGAGCCAGTGTCCAGAATGGTATTTCCTAGGTTTTCTTCTAAGGTTTTTATAGTTTTAGGTTTTACATTTAAGTCTTTGATACATTTTCAGTTGATTTTTTAATATGGTGAAAGGTAGGAGCTCTGTTTTAATCTTTTTCATATGGCTAGCCAGTTATCCCTGCACCATTTATTGAATAGTAAATCCTTTTCCCATTGCTTGTGAATGTTGACTGTGTCAAAAATTAGATAGTTGTAGGTGTGCAGCTTATTTCTGGGTTCTCTAATCTGTTCCATCAGTCTGTGTGTCTCTTTTTGTATCAGTATCATGCTGTTTTAGTTACTGTAGTCTTGTACTGTACTTTGAAGTCACTTTGTCCACTTTTTAATGGGATTATTTGTTTTTTGTTGTTGATTTCTTAGAGCTACTTGTAAATTCTGATATTAGATGAATAGTTTGCAAATATTTTCTCTCATTCTTCAGGTGTCTCTTCACTCTGTTATTTCTTTTGCTGTGCATAAGCTTTTTAGCTTTACCAAGTCTGATTTGTCTATTTTTGGTTTTTGCTTGTGCTTTTAAGGTCTTAGTCATAGATTCTTTTTCTAGACTAATGTTCACAAGAGTTTTCCCTATGATTTCATCTAGTATTTTTATACTTTTGGGTCTTACATTTAAGTCTTGAATCATTTGGGGTTTATTTTTGTATGCAGTGAGAGAAAGAGGTCCAGTTTTATTCTTCAGCATATGGCAATTCAATTTTCACAGTATCATTTATTTAAATGGATATTCTTTCCCCATTGTGTGTCCTTGTTGGCTTTATTAAATATCAGTTAGCTATAAATATATGGGTTTATTTCTAAGTTCTCTATTTTGTTCCATTGATCTATGTACCTACTTTCATAACAGCACCATGCTGTTTTGGTTACTATAGCCTTGTAATATAATTTGAAGTAGGGTAATGTGATACCTCCAGCTTTGTTCTTCTTGCCTAGGATTGCTTTGGCTATTCAGGCTGTTTCTTTGGTTCCATATGAATTTTAGGATTGTTTTTTTCTAAACCTGTGAAAAATGATGTTGGTATATTTTGGAATTACTTTGAATCTGTAGATTGCTTTGAGCAGTATGGTTATTTAAACATATTAATTGTGATTTATAAAAATGGGGTAATTTTCCATTTGTTTTTGTATCATTTGTATCATCTATAAATTGTGACTATAACTGACTCTTTCTTTTTTGTTGCTCTTATTTATAGCTGAATTTTTATTGTATAAAACCATTACCACTAAATATTGAGGAACATTTTCATTATTCCAAAAAGAAACTCTGTACCTATTAGTCATGAATCTCTGTAATTTTCTGGCCCTGTTCTGGAAATCTAATTCCATCTCTATGTAATTGCCTATTCTGGACATTTCATATAAATAGAAACTTACTAAACGTAGCCTTTTCTCTGACTTTTTAACTTATCCTAATATTTTCCAAAGTTCATCCATGTTGTAGCATGTATCAGCACATTATTCATTTTTTTTATTATAGTTTAAGTTCTGGGGCACATGTACAGAACATGCAGGTTTGTTATATAGGTATACACATGCCATGGTGGCTTGCTTCCTCCATCAACTTATCATCTACATTAGGTATTTCTTCGAATGCTATCTCTCCCCTACCCCCAACCCCAACAGGCCCCACTGTGTGATGTTCCCCTCCTTGTGTCCATGTGTTCTCATTGTTCAACTTCCGCTTATGAGTGAGAACATGCAGTGTTTGGTTTTCTGTTCTTGTGTTACTTTGCTGAGAATGATGGCTTCCAGCTTCATCCATGACCCTGCAAAAGACATAAACTCATCCTTTTTTTATGGCTGCATAGTATTCCATGGTGTATATGTCCCACATTTTCTTTATTCAGTCTATCATTGATGGGCATTTGGATTGGCTCCAAGTCTTTGCTATTGTGAACAGTGCCACAATAAACATACATATGCATGTGTCTTTGTAGTAGAATGATTTCTAATCTCTTGGATATATACCCAGTAATGGGATTGTGGGGTCAAACGGTGTTTCTAGTACTAGATATTTGAAGAATCATCACACTGTCTTCCACAATGGTTGTACTAATTTACACCCCCACAAACAGTGTAAAACCATTCCTATTGCTCCACATTTTTTCCAGCATCTGTTGTTTCCTGACTTTTTAATGATCACCACTCTAACTGGTGTGAGATGGTGTCTCATTGTGAGTTTGATTTGGATTTTTCTAATGATCAGTGGTGATGAGCTTTTACTCATATGTTTGTTGGCTGCATAAATGTCTACTTTTGAGAAGTGTCTGTTAATATACTTCACCCACTTTTTGATGGGGTTGTTTTTTTCTTGTAAATTTGTTTAAGTTCTTTGTAGATTCTGGATATCAGCTCTTTGTCAGATGGATAGATTGCAAAATTTTTCTCCCATTCTGAAGGTTGCCTATTCACTCTGATGTTAGTTTCTTTTGCTGTGCACAAGCTCTTTAGTTTAATTAGATTCCATTTGTTTACTTTGGCTTTTGTTGCCATTGCTTTTGGCATTTTGGTCATGAAGTCTTTGCCCATGCGTATGTTCAGAATGGTATTGCCTAGGTTTTCTTCTAGGGTTTTTTTTTTTTTTTTTGGTTTTACATTGTACGTTTAAGCCTTTAATCCATCCTGACTTAATTTTTGTATACAAGGAAGGGATCCAGTTTCAGCTTTCTGCATATGGCTAGCCAGTTTTCCCAAAACAGTTTATTAAATAGGGAATCCTTTCCCCATTTCTTGTTTTTGTCAGGTTTCTCAAATATCAGATGGTTGTAGATTTGTGGTGTTATTCCTGAAGAGTCTGTTCTGTTCCGTTGGTCTATATATCTGTTTTGGTACCAATACCATGCTGTTTTTGTTACTGTAGCCTTGTAGTATAGTTTGAAGTCAGGTAGTGTGATGCCTCCAGCTTTGTTCTTTTTGCATAGGATTGTCTTGGCTATGTTGGCTCTTTTTTGGTTCCGTATGAAATTAAAAATTTTTTTTTTCCAATTCTGTGATGAAAGTCAATGGTAGCTTGATGGGGATAGCACTGAATCTATAAATTATTTTGGGCAGTATGGCCATTTTCACAATATTGATTCTTCCTATCCATAAGCACGGAATATTTTTCCATCTGTTTGTGTCCTCTCTTATTTCCTTTTGCAGTGGTTTGTAGTCCTTCTTGAAGAGGTCTTCACATCACTTGCAAGTTGTATCCCTAGGTATTTAATTCCTTTTGTAGCAATTGTGAATGAGAGTTCACTCATTATTTGGCTCTCTGTTTGTTATTGATGTATAAGAATGCTTGTGATTTTTGCACATTGATTTTGTATCCTGAGACTTTGCTGAAGTTGCTTATCAGCTTAAAGAGATTTGGGGCTGAGACAATGGGATTTTTTAAATATACCATCATGTCATCTGCAAAGAGAGATAATTTGACTTCCTCTCTTCCTATTTGAATATGATTTATTTCTTTCTCTTGCCTGAATGCCCTGGCCAGAACTTCCAATACTATGTTGAATAGGAGTGGTGAGAGAGGGCATCTTTGTCTTGTGCTGGTTTTCAAAGGGAATGCTTCCAGCTTTTGCCCATTTAGTATGATATTGGCTGTGGGTTTGTCATAAATAGTTATTATTTTGAGATACGTTTCATCAACACCTAGTTTATTGAGAGTTTTTAGCATGAAGGCTGTTGAATTAGGTCGAAGGCCTTTTCTGCATCTATTGAGATAATCATGTGGTTTTTGTTGTTGGTTCTGTTTATGTGATGGATTACATTTATTGATTTGCATATGTTGAACCATCCTTGCATCCCAGGGATGAGGCCAACTTGATCGTGGTGGATAGCTTTTTGATGTACTACTGGATTTGGTTTGCCAGTATTTTATTGAGTATTTTTGCATTGATGTTCATCACGGATATTGGCCTGAAATTTTCTTTTTTAGTTGTGTCTCTGCCAGGTTTTGGTATCAGGATGATGCTGGCCTCATAAAATGAATTAAGGAGGATTTTCTCTTTTTCTATTGTTTGGGGTAGTTTCAGAAGGAATGATACCAGCTCCTCTTTGTACCTCTGGTAGAAATCAGCTGTGAATCTTTCTGGTCCTGGACATTTTTTTGGTTTGCAGGCTGTTAATTACTGCCTCAATTTCAAAGCTTGTTATTGGTCTATTTAAGGATTTGAATTCTTTCTGGTTTAGTCTTGGGAGGGTATATGTGTCCAGGAATTTATCCATTTCTTCTAGATTTTCTAATTTATTTGTATAGAGGTGTTTATAGTATTCTCTGATGGTAGTTCATATTTCTGTGGGATTGGTAGTGGTATCCCCTTTATCATTTTTTATTACATCAATTTGATTCTTCTCCTTTTCTTCTTTATGAGTATGGCTAGAGGTCCATCTATTTTGTTGATATTTTCAAAAAACCAGCTCCTGGATTCATTGATTTTTTGGAAGGGTTTTTCATGTTTTTCTCTCCTTTAGTTCTGCTCTGATCTTAGTTATTTCTTGTCTTGCTTGCTTTTGAATTCATTTGCTCTTGCTTCTCTAATTCTTTTAATTGTGTAAATTTTAGATCTTTCCTGCTATCTCTGGTGGGAATTTGTTGCTATAAATTTCCCTGTACACACTGCTTTAAATTTGTCCCAGGGATTCTGGTATGTTGTGTCTTTGTTCTCATTGGTTTCAAAGAACATCTTTATTTCTGCCTTAATTTTGTTATTTACCCAGTAGTCATTCAGGAGCAAGTTTTTCAGTTTCCATGTAGTTGTGCAGTTTTGAGTGAGTTTCTTAATCCTGAGCTCTAACTTGATTGCACTGTGGTCTGAGAGACTGTTTGTTATAATTTCTATCTTTTGCCTTTGCTGAGGAGTGTTTTACTTCCAATTATGTGGTCAATTTTAGAATAAGTGCAATATGGTGCTGAGAAGAATGCATTTTCTGTTGATTTGGGGTGGAGAGTTCTGCAGATGTCTATTCAGTCTGCTTGGTCCAGAGTTGAGTTCATGTCCTAGATATCCTTCTTAATTTTCTGTCTCGTTAATCTGTCTAATATTGATGGTGGGGCGTTAAAGTCTTCCACTATTATTATGTGGGAGTCTAAGTCTCTTTGTAGTCTCTAAGAACTTGCTTTATGAATCTGGGTGATTCTGTATTGGGTGCATATATATTTAGAATAGTTAGCTCTTCTTGTCGCATTGATCCCTTTACCATTATGTTATACCCTTCTTTGTATCTTTTGATCTTTGTTGGTTTATAGTCTGTTTTATCAGAGACAAGGATTGCAACCCCTGCTTTTTTTTTCCTTTCCATTTGCTTCGTAAATATTCCTTCAACACTTTATTTTGAGCCTGTGTCTGTCTTTGCACATGAGATGAGTTTACTGAATATAGCACACCGATGAGTCTTGACTCTTTATCTAATTTGCCAGTCTATGTCTTTTAATTGGGGCATTTAGCCCATTTACATTTAAGGTTAATATTGTTATATGTGAATTTTATCTTGTCATTATGATGCTAGCTGGTTATTTTGCCCATTAGTTTATGCAGTTTCTTCATAGTGTTGATGAAGAAATTTTACAATTTATTATGTTTTTGCAGTGGTTGGTACTGGTTGTTCCTTTCTGTGTTTGGTGTTTCCTTCAGGAGCTCTTGTAAGGCAGGCCTGGTGGCGACAAAATCTCTCAGCATTTGCTTGTCTGTAAAGGATTTTATATCTCCTTCGCTTACGAAGCTTAGTTTGGCTAGATATGAAATTCTGGGTTGAAAATTCTTTTCTCTAAGAATGTTAAAAATTGGCCCTCACTCTCTTCTGGTTTGTAGAGTTTCTGCCAAGAGATCCACTATTACTTTGATGGGCTTCCCTTTGTGGATAACCCTATCTTTCTCTCTGGCTGCCCTTAAAATTTTTTCCTTCATTTCAACCTTAGTGAATCTGATGATTATGTGTCTTGGGGTTGCTCTTCACAAGGAGTATCTTTGTGGTATCCTCTGTATTTCCCGAATTTGAATGTTGGCCTGTCTTGCTATGTTGGGGAAGTTCTCTTGGATAATATCCTGAAGTGTGTTTTTCAGCTTGGTTCTGTTCTCCATGTCACTTTCAGTTACACCAATCAAATATAGATTTGGTCTTTTCACATAGTCTCATATTTCTTGAAGGCTTTGTTTATTTCTTTTCACACTTTTTTCCCTCTGATCTTGTCTTCTTGCTTTATTTCATTATGTTGATCTTCAATCTCTGATATCCTTTCTTCTNTCTTGAAGGCTTTGTTTATTTCTTTTCACACTTTTTTCCCTCTGATCTTGTCTTCTTGCTTTATTTCATTATGTTGATCTTCAATCTCTGATATCGATTCAGCTATTTATAGTTGCCTATGCTTCACAAAGTTCTTGTGATGTGTTTTTCAGCTCCATCAGGTCATTTGTGTTCTTCTCTAAACTGGTTATCCTGGTTAGCAATTCACTTAACCTTTTTTCAAGGTTCTTCACTTCCTTGAAGTGGGTTAGAACATGCTCCTTTAGCTCAGAGGAGTTTGTTATTACTCACCTTCTGAAGCCTATTTCTGTCAATTCATCAGACTCATTCTCCATCCAGTTTTGGGGACGTCATTTTTGTTGATGTTGAGGCTATTCCTTTCTGTCTCTTTTTTTTCCTTCTATTAGTCAGGACCCTGTGCACTGGAGTTTGCTGGAGCTCCACTCCAGATCTGTTTGCCTGGGTATCACCAGTGAAGGCTGCAGAACAGCAAAGATTGCTGCCTGTTTCTTTCTCTGGAAGCTTTGTCCCAGAGGGGCACCCACCAGATGCCAACCAGAGCTCTCCTGTATGAGGTGTTTGTCAGCCCCTACTGGGGAGGTGTCACCCAGTCAGAATACATGGGGGTCAGGGACCCACTTGAGGAGGCAGTCTTTCCCTTATCAGAGCTTGAAGGCTGTGCTGGAAGATCTGCTGCTCTCTTCAGAGCTGTCAGGCAGGAACATTTAAGTCTGCTGAAGCTGCATCCACAGCTGCCCCTTCCCCCAGGTGCTCTATCCCAGGGAGATGGGAGTTTTATCCATAAGTCCCTGACTGGGGCTGCTACATTTTATTCAGCAATGCCTTGCCCAGAGAGCAGGAATCTAGAGAAGCATTCTGGCTGCAGTGGCCTTGCTGATCTGTGGTGGGCTCCACCCATTTCGAACTTCCAGGTTCGAGTGTTTGTTTACACTGTGAGGGTAAAACTGCCTACTCAAGCCTCAGCAATGGCAGATGCCCCTCCCCTCACGAAGCTCGAGTTTCCCAGGTCGACCTCAGACTGCTGTGCTGGCAGTGAGAATTTCAAGCCCGTGGAGCTTAGCTTGCTGGGTTCTGTGGGCGTGGGGCCCACCGATCCAGACCACTTGGCTCCCTGGCTTCAGCCCCCTTTCCAGGGAAGTGAACAGTTCTGTCTCACTGGCATTCCAGGCACCAGTGGGATATGAAAAAACAAAGATAAAAAAATAAATAAAAACTCCTAGCTTGGCGTCTGCCCAAAAGACCACCCAGTTCTGTGCTTGAAACCCAGGACCCTGGTGGCATAGGCACCAGAGGGAATCTCCTGGTCTGCTGGTTGCAAAGACCGTGGGAAAAGTGTAGTAACTGGGCTGAAGTTCACTGTTCCTCCCAGTACAGTCTCTCACAGCTTCCCCTGACCCCTTGTGCTTCCTATGTGAGGCAACACCCCCTGCTTCAGCTTACCTTCTGTGGGCTGCACCCACTGTCCAACCAGTCCCAATGAAATGAACTGGCTACCTCAGTTGGAAGTGCAGAAATCACCTGCCTTCTGCGTCAGTCTCACTGGGAGCTGCAGACTGGAGCTGTTTGGCTATCTTGCCAGCAAAAAATACTTTATTCATTTTTACAACTTATTTCACTATATGTATATTTCACGTTTTATTTTTTCACTCACCTAGTAATAGATGTTTCGATTATTCCTACTTTTTGGCTATTATTAATAATGTTGCTATGAAATTCATGTACAATTTTTGTGTGAAGACATATGTTTCCATTTGATATTGAAAACATGATATTAAATATTTTCTTATGTGCCTTTTGGACATTTGTTAATTGTCTTTGGATAAATATATATTCAAATACTTTAGCCACTTTAATTTGTCTTTTAATTGCTGAGTTGTAAAAGTTCTTTGGAGGTTTAGATTCAATGGGGTTCCAGGCCATGCTGTGCTATGGAGCAGGCCAATGAGCTGAAAAAGAAGGGCAACAAGACCCCAAGCATGAGCAACATTGACAATGCCTTATAGTGCTACTTAGAAGCTATTAAGCTGGATCCCCACAACCACGTGCTCTACAGAAACTGTTCTATCACCTATGCCAAGAAAGGAGACTACCAGAACGCCTACAAGGATGTCTGCAAGACCATCAACCTGACTGGAGCAAGGGCTATTCACGAAAAGCAGTAGCTCTTGAGTTCTTAAACTGATTTGAAGAAGCCAAGCAAACCTATGAGGAGGGCTTAAAGCACGAAGCAAATAACTCTCATATGAAAGAGGGTTTACAGAATATGGAGGCCAGATTGGCAGAGAGAAAATCCATGAACGCTTTCAACATGCCCAATCTATATCAGAAGTTGGAGAGTGATCCCAGGACAAGGACACTGCTCAGTGATCCTACCTACCTGGAGCTGATAGAGCAGCTGAGAAACGAGCCTTCTGATCTGGGCACAAAAACTACCAGATCCCTGGATCATGACCACTCTCAGTGTCCTCCGTAGGGTCAGTCTTGGCAGTATAAGTGAGGAAAAGGTTGCAACACCTCCATCACCACCTCCTCCCAAAAAGAAGGCCAACTCAGAGCCAATGGGAGAAGATCTTCCAGAGAATAAGAAGCAGGTACTGAAATAAAAAGAGCTGGGGAACAATGCCTACAAGAAAAAAGACTTTGACACAGCCTTGAAGCATTTTGACAAAGCCAAGGAGCTAGACCCCACCAACATGACTTACATTACCAATCAAGCAGCAGTATACTTTGAAAAGGGTGACTATAATAAGTGCTGGGAGCTTTGTAAAAAAGGCATTGAAGTGGGGAGAGATAACCAAGAAGACTGTGGACAGATTGCCAAACCTTATGCTCAAATTGGCAACTCCTACTTCAAAGAAGAAAAGTACAAGGATGCCATCCATTTCTACAACAAGTATCTGGCAGAGCACCTGATCCTAGATGTGCTCAAGAAATGGCAGTAGGCAGAGAAAATCCTGAAGAAGCAAGAGCGGCTGGCCTATATAAACCCTGACCTGGCTTTGGAGGAGAAGGACAAAGGCAATGAGTGTTTTCAGAAAGGAGATTATCCCCAGGCCATGAAGCATTATACAGAAGCCATCAAAAGGAACCCAAAAGATGCTAAATTATACAGCAATCAAAGCTGCCTGCTACACCAGACTCCAGAGTTCCAGATGACATTCAAGGACTGTGAAGAATGTATCCAGCTGGAGCTGACCTTCATCAAGGGTTACACATGGAAAGCAGCTGCCCTGGAAGTGTTGAAGGACTACACCAAAGCCATGGTTGTGTACCAGAAGGCACTAGACCTAGACTCCAGCTGTAAGGAGGCGGCAGCTGGCTACCAGTGCTGTATGATGGCACAGTACAACCAGCACGACAGTCTGGAAGATGTAAAGTGAGGAGCCATGACCGACCCAGAGGTGCAGCAGATCATGAGTGACCCAGCCATGCACCTTATCCTGGAACAGATGCAGAAGCATCCCCAGACACTCAGCGAACACTTAAAGAATCCTGTAGTAGCACAGAAGATCCAGAAGCTGATGGATGTGGGTCTGATTGCAATTCAGTGATGACTTGTTCATCCCTGCTTCCCTTCACCCTCATGTGGAAAGAGGAGCTGGGACCCAGCAAGCAGCATGGAGACAAAGGGAAAGCAGGGAGAGAGAAGGCCTTATCTCTCTATATTTATACATAACCCCAGGGAAGACAAAGAGACTTGTACTTGGTGCTGTTCGTGCCACTGTGCCCCTGAGCCCTCCCAGCACACTCATGGTCTCTTCACCGTTGCCCTCAAGTTCTGTGTCTCCTTCTCCTGCCCCTAGTCACTGTCTTGGCTGCTCTCCCATAGTTGGTTATTTTTTTATTTGGGGCAGTAGGCATGTATGGGGAAGGGAGGGGGTTTCACCAGCCTCAGGTCCCAGCTGTCTCATGTTGTTTATTCCACGTCCCCTTCTGCAATAAAACAAGCCAGTTGGGCATGGAAAAAAAATTCTTCAGATTTTTCTGAATACTATACATTTATCAGGTACATGATTTACAAATATTTTTTCCCATTCTGTGGTTTCTCTTTTCACGTTCTGGATGATGTTCTTTGAAACACAAAAGTAAGTGTGTGATTTGAATTTTGATGTATTTATTTTTATTGCTTGTATTTTTGGTGTCATATCTAAGAAACCACCACTTAATACAAACTCACAAAGATTTACAACTGTGTTTCCTTCTAAGAGTTTTACAGTTTTAGTTCTAACATTTAAGTCTCAAATCCATTTTGAGTTTTATTTTTTAATAAAATGTGGACAAAGTATTTTCCTTTCAGTCTGGATATGCAGTTGTCCTAGCATGATTGTTGGAAAGGCTGTTCCTTCCCTTATTGAATAGCAATCAACCTAAATGCGAAGATTTATTTTTGAACTCTCAATTTTATTTCACTCACCTATATGTCTGTTTTTATACTAATGCATAAATACAAACCAAATATAAAAGCATTTATCAAAAATCTCTGAAAATATAACCAAAGTAGTTTGATTACAAAGGGAATTCATAACTTGAAGAAGTGAGAGCAAAGGGTTGAAGTTTCTTTTTTCATTCTCCCCCTCTTTCATAATGTTTAACTTAAGGGTGGGATCTGATACCTGAGTGGCAAAGTGGCACAGGTGATGAACTCTTATAGAAACTCAGTCTTTGTGGTCAGAGTAACCAGGAAAAGAAGCCCCTCAAGGTAACTGCATGAAGAATTTAAATGAGGAGAGAATCTTAATCAATGTGGCTTTCTACTAAGTTTTGAAATCAACAAGTGTGAGTCCTCCAACATTGCTTTCTTTTATCAAGATTTTTTTGGTTATTCTGTGTTCTTTCCCTTTCCATATGAATTTAAAGATCAACATGTCAATTTATGCAAAAAAAGCCAGCAGAGATTTTGGTATAGATTACATTGGATCTGTATATCAATATGGAAGTGTTGCCATCTTAATGATTGTATGTCTTCCAATCCATGAACATGGAATGTCTATTTATTTATGTCCTTTTTAATTTTTAATGATGTTTTGTAGTTCTCAGTGTAAAACATTGCATTTCTTTTGTTAAATTTATTCCTAAGTATTTTATTCATTATGATGTCATTGATAAAGAATATTGTTTTCTGGGTTTTGTTTTGTAGATTGTTCACTATTAGTACATAGATATACAGTTGATTTTGTATATTAATCATTTCCTGCAATATTTTTGAACTCATTCATTTGTCTTCAAATGATTTTAAACATGATATTTTGATTTTTCATTCTTAGTTGAACACATTAAATGTACTTTTAAAACTGCAAAGAAATATTAATCCACTTTTAGTAAGATATTTTCACTAATAATAATGTACGCACATTGTAAAACAAACCAAATAAGTAAATATTAAATCTAATCACAGGCTGGTTGCAGTAACTCATGCCTATAATTTCAGCACTTTGGGAGGCTGAGGTAGGTAGATCACTTGAGGTCAGGAGTTTGAGACCAGCCTGGCCAACATGGTGAAACCCCATCTCTACTGAAAAATATGAAAATTAACTGGGCATGGTGGCACATGCCTGCATCCCAGCTACTCAGGAGGAGCTACTGAGGCAGGAGAATTGCTTGAACCCAGAAGACAGAGGTTGCAGTGAGCCGAGATTGTGCCATTGCACTCAAGCCTGGGCAACAGAATGAGACACTGTCTCAAATAATAAAATAAATAAATCTAATTACAGATTCATATTTTGATGTAGGACAAAAACATATAAATATTGAAATGAAATTCAGTTAAAATTTTGTAATCCAAACCTAAAGTTGAAAATATAAACTCACAGTTTACAGCCACTCAGTAACAGTTTCCTAGCTCTAATTACTGGAAGTACCTGAAAGCAATAGCCTGTGTAGTTTGTACAAGTATCCCTAATACATATATATTATTTTCTAATAATATATTTCCTTAAAGAAACCAGAGCTTCTTGAATCCAAATCAGGAGGGGGAAAATTATAAGTTAAACTTGACACATCTTGGTATACTAGAATACAAGAAAGCTATCAAAAATTACTGGAGTTATAAAAGAAAAGGACATCAAATCAATTCTGAGTTTAATAAAAATGATCAATATAGAAGTTCTAGTTCCAGCATGATTCCAGTCTGATTCTACTTCTCAGTAATTACACACACACAAAAACTGAACTAAGTACAAAAGAATTTATCAAGACATCTCTGAAAATTGAACAAAAGCAGGTTGATTACGGAGAGGGAATTCACAACTTGAAGAAGTAACAGCACAGGATTGAAGTTTCTTTTTATGTTCTCTCTCTCTTTTGTGACATTTACCTTAAGGGTGGGGCCTGATACCTGAGTGGCAAAGTAGCACAAGTGATATGTTCTGATAGAAACCCAGTCTCTGTGGTTAGATAAATTAGGATAAGAACCTCCTCATGGTAGGTGGATGGAGAATTCAAATCAGGAGAGAACAAGAGAAGGGGATCTTCTAATACTATTCATGGACTTATATAAATCTTAGGTTCTCTCTTGAGTTTTGAAACACGTTGAACAGACTTGGACCAGTACAGCAAAGTCTGGGCGCTGAACTAAAATTTGAGCCACTGTTCACAGAAGGCAAGGCAGAACTTATGGTCTGAACTTAAGTATGATGATTGCCTGGTAAGTCAAAAACATCACTATTCTCCAAAGGATTACAGGACCCAAGGCCCATACAGTATAATATTAATGATGCTCAGGATTAAATCCAAATCAATCAAAATTCAAAGAACTAGAGAAATGTAACCAGTTTGCAAAGGAAATTACCATAAACAGAAGCTAGCTTTGGGATGACACACTTGCTATAATGATCATATAAATAATTTACAGAAGCTAGTATAAATATGCTCCATATAACAAAGGAAAATATACTTGAATAAATGAAAAGATAAGATTACCAAGAAAGAAATAAAAAGTATTTAAAAGAACCAAATGAAAATTTTAGAACTAAACAAATAAAATATTTAAAGTTTTAAAAATTCACTAGATGAACTCAGTAACAGAATGATTCACACAAGAATGAGTCAGCGAATGTGGTAAGGATGAATCAATAGAAATCAGTACAAGCTATAAAATCTGAAGAATAACTTTCTTAGAAAGAGAAAACCAGAAAGAGAAGGAAATTGGGGCAGAAAATATTTCAAAAAAAAAATAGCTAACAACTTTGCAAATTTGTTTAAACACATAATTTACAAATTCAACAAGGTCTATGAAACCCAAACACAATACATTCAACAAAAACTATGCCTACACACAATACAGGAAGATACTGGAAACCAAAGATTAAAAAAAAAACCTGAAAGTATATAAAAGATAATACACATTACATTGTAAGAAATAATTACTTCAATATCACAGATTTCTCATAATCTACAGAGGCCAGAACACAGTGAAACAACATTTTTAAAGTAGATTAAAAAAGAAGAACTGCCAACACAGAACCCTATATTCAGCAAAATTTTCTTCAGGGATGATGACAAAATAAATGCTTTCTCACAGGAAGGAATACTAACAAATCAGGTCACAGGTGCTAACGAAATGTTAAAGCAGGTTCTTCTGGCTAAAGAGAAAAATATTACAGGAAATTTGAACCTACTGGGATGAAGAGAGAAAAATGGGAATGATAAATATATAGTTAAATATAAAAGACTATTTTTTTCTTTTCCAAGTTTTTCAATGTACATGAAGCTTTTGAAAATAAAAATTTTAACTACATGTGAAAGGCTTTACAGTGCAGGCAGATGTAACATGTAACACAATAGCATAAATTAGTGGAGGAGGGTAGTTAAAGGGACCTATATACTTGCAAAGTTTCTACATTTTACTTAAGTGGTATGATAACAACTCTAAGCAGGTATTAGTTACTACAGTAACTCTATTAATTACTACTATTTATTACTATATTAACTCTTTGCTAGTATATTATCTCTATTAACTACTACATTAACTGTAATATTGGTATAAATACTACAATCCTGACAGGATCCACTAGAAAAATACATGATTATAGCTTAGAAGCCAATAGATAAAATGGAATATTAAAAATATTCTAATCTTTCAAATTAAAGCAAAAAAGAATACAGAGAGAAGCTAAACATTGAGGAGAAAAACAGAAAAAATGGTAGACTTACATCTACCATAATACTATCAATAATTAATTAAATGTTATTGTAGACAGACAAGCAAGACCTTACTTTACATTGCCATCAAGACACATGTTTCTAATATAAAGCCACAGATAGGGTAAAGTAAATGTGGTGGGCTGGTCACAGTGGCTCATGCCTGTAATAACAGCACTGTGGAAGGCTGAGACAGGTAGATTACTTGAGGTCAGGAGTTC
>NW_016107457.1:1713538-1840425 GCF_001604975.1 Cebus imitator
AAAAAAAAAAAAAAAGTAAATGGGTGACAAAATACACAGACCAAATATTATTTAAAATAACAAAACTGTTATTCAAGTAATCATATAAAACAGAGTTCACGATAAAAAGTTTAAAAGAAACAATTTATAATGATAAAAGGAATATTAGGAAGCTATATCAAATATAAATGTAACCTTTAAAAGACTACAAAAAAAGAAATTAACTTTTAAATTTCTATTAAATTCAAATTTAATAGAACAATTAAATTCAAATCCTTTAATACAGAGAAAACATATGTCATGACCAAGAAGGATTTACCCTAGAAATGTGAGACTGATTTATCATACCAAAATAAATCAGTATAATTCATCATATTAACAGAATAAAGGGAAAACTCCTATGCTGTTTTCAATCAATCCAGAAAAAGTAACTGAAAAAACACATCCATTCAAAATTAAAACTCACCAAAAAACTGAATGAAAATAACGGTAAAGCTAGCATTCTCTACTGAGTGAAAATATCTATTAGAGATGAAAGCAAAACACTTTTTAAAAAAATTATTGTTTATTTATGTTTAACAGCCATATTAAGGTATAACTGACTTACAAAACTCTGTACTTATTTAAAATCTATAATTTGTTATTATTTATGTGCATACCCCAAATCCATGATTACCATCAAGATAATAAAAATATCCATCAAACCCAAGAGTTTCCATGGGCCCCTATGAAATCCATGTCTCTCTCTCTCTCTCTACATTCCCTGCTCCTTCCTCACACCCAGGAAATAACAGATCTGCTTTTTGTCAATATAATAAGTTTTGCATTTTCCAGAATTTTATATAAGTGAAATCATTGACTATTTACACATTTTTTACTGACTTCTGTTAAAATTTTTGTTTTTAATTGACACATAATTGTGCATACTTATGAGGTGCAGTGTGATGTTTGATATATGTGTATATGGTATAAAAAGCAAATCAAAGTATTTTGTTCATTCACAACCTCATACATTTATTCCTTCTTTGTGGGGAGAACATTCAAAATCCTTTATTCTAGCAGTTTTGAATTATGCAATACAATATTTTGAATTATACAATGCAATATTGTTAACCATAGTCACCCTACTGTACAATGGAACAGCAGAGCTTATTTTTCCTATTTAACTGTAACTTTGTATGCATTGACCAATCTCCTAATCTCCCCACTACCCCTCAGCCTCTGGTAACCACTATTCTACTCTCTACTTCTAGGAGATCAACTTAGAGTGAGATCAGGTGGTATTTTTCTTTCTATCCCTGGCTTATTTTATATAATGTCCTGTAGGTTCACCCATATTTCTACAAATGACAAGATGTCATCCTTTTTATGGTGGAATAGTATTCCCTTGTGTATATATACAATATTTTCTTCATTCATCCATTGATGGACATTTAGGCTGATTTTA
Organism: Cebus imitator; assembly: GCF_001604975.1. Taxonomy (NCBI): domain Eukaryota; kingdom Metazoa; phylum Chordata; class Mammalia; order Primates; family Cebidae; genus Cebus; species Cebus imitator. Next base: position 1,714,965 of record NW_016107457.1, read on the forward strand.
TATCCCGGCTATTGTGACCAGTACTGCAAGAAACTTGAGAGTGCAGATATTTATTTGATATACTGATATTATTTCCTTTGGATATATAGCCAGTAGTGGGATTGTTAAATCATATGGTAGTTCTATTTTTAATTTTTTAAGGAACTTCCATTCTCTTTGTAATAATGACTGTAGTAATTTCCATTCCCTCTGGTAGTGTATAAGAGTTTTTCTTACTCCACATATATGTCAGCATTCATTATTTTTTGTCTTTTTGATAATAGCCATTCTAATTGGGGTGAAATAATATTTCATTGTGGATTTTATTTGCATTTCCTTGATGGTTAGCGATGCCGAGCATTATTTTCATAAACCTGTTGGCCACTTGTATGTTTTCTTTTAAGAAATGTCTATTCAGGTCTTTGCCCAAGGAAAGAGAACAAAAGTCTCTTCCTGGTAATCCAGATAATTATTCTGAATCTTGTCCAAGGTCATCCAGGTAATACCACTATAAGTCTGCAAGAACCAGTGCTGTTGGCCTTTGTGTGCCTCTCTAAAGCAGATGCACCTTAAAGCACAATGCTCAAGTCCTTTCAAATACCTAGAAAGCCTTCCCAGGAAAGACATGTACAAACAAACACAAAATGTGAAGGCTATAATAAATATATAACTCTTCAATGCCCAGACACAGATGAACATCTGCAAGTATCAAGACAATCCAGTAAAAACATGACCTCACCAAATGAACTAAATAAAGTACCAGGGACCAAACCTGGAGAAATAAAGCTATGTGACCTTTTAGATACAGAATTCAAAATAGCCATTTTGAGAAAACTCAAAGAAATTGAAGATAACACAGAGAATAAATACAAAATTCTATTAGATTAACACAGAGATTCAAATAACTAAAGCGACTCAAACGGAAATTCTGGAGTTGAAATATGCAATTGGTATATTGAAGAATGCATCAGAGCCTTTTAATAGCAAAACCGATTAAGCAGAAAAATGAAATTAGTGAGCATAAAGACAGGCTATTTGAAAATATACAGATAGAGGAGAAAAAAGAATTAAAAACAATGAAGCACACCTATGAGATCTATAAAATAGCCATAAAGGGCAAATCTAAGACTTACTAGCCTTAAAGAAAAGGTAGAGAAAGAGATAAGGGCAGAAAGTTTATCTAAAGGGGTAATAACAGAGAATACCCCAAACCTAGACAACAATGTCAGTATTGAAGTACAAGAAGGTTATAGAACACCAAGCAGATTTAACCCATGTTCTTCTCAAGTGCACAGAGAACACTGTCCAGGCAGATCATATATTAGGCCACAAAGCAAGTCTTAATAGATTTAAAATGGTAGAACTCATACAATGTATCTTTTCCAACCACCATGAAATGAAACAATAGCAAGAAGAAAAACTGGAAAATCCACAAATATGTGAAAATTAAATAACATACTCTTAAACAACCAATGAATCAAAGAAGCAATCATAAAGGAAATTAGAAATATCTTGAGACAAATGATCATAGAAATAACATATCAGCACTCAGATAATCCATGAAAGCAGTATTGAAAAGAAAGTTTATAGCAGTGAATGCTTATATTACAAAAGAAGAAAATATGAAATACAAAATCTAACTTTATACTTCAAGGAACCAAAAGAGGAAGAACAAATGAAACTTAAAGTTAGCAGAAAAATATTATAATAAAGATTAGAGCAAAAATAAATGAAATAGAGATAGAAAAAAATAGTAGAAAACATGAAAGAAACTAAGACTTAGTTCTTTGAAAACAAAATGGACAAACAGCTAAACTAAGAAAAAAGAGAGAAGACTCAAATAAATAAAATCAAAAATAAAAGGAAAGACATTACAATTGATGCCACAGAAATAAAAATGACTGTAAGAGACTACTATGAACAATCATATGTCAACATACAACATAGCAAGACTAAGTTATGAAGAAATCAAAACATCAAAACAGATCTATAGTAAGGAGTTATAAATCAGTAATTAAAAATCTACAAGTGAAAAACAAACCTCAGAACCAGGTAACTTCACTGGAAAGATCTACCAAACATTTAAAGAATTAATTCTAATCTTTCTCAAACTCTTCCAAAACACTGGAGAAGAGAGAACACTTCTAAATTTATTTTATGAGGCCAACATTACTCAGATACTGAAGTCAGGTAAAGACACTAAAAAAAAAAAAAAGAAAAAGAAAAGAAAAAAGAAAACTACAGAGCAATGTCTCTGATGACTATTGAAGCCAAAATTTCTAACAAATTACTAAAAAATTAAATTCAACAGGACAATAAATGAATTATACACTCTGACCAAATGGCATTTACTTCCAATGAAAGGATGGCTTAACATAAAAAATTTGAACAATATAATACATCACAGTGACACAAGGAAGAACAAAAACTGCATAATCATCTCAGCTGATGCAGAAAAATCACGTGACAAAATTCAACACTCTTTCATGATAAAAACACCCAAAAAACTATAAACAGCAGAAAACTACCTCACATAGTAAAGACCATATACAAAAAGTCTGGAACTAATATCATAGTCAATGATGAAAGAAATTGGAAGTCTCATGCAGAATTACTGGGAATGTAAAATGGTACAACCACTATGGAAAACAGTATGGAAGATCCTAAAAAAATGAGAAATATAATTACCATAGATCCAGCAATTGCACTTCTGGATATATATCCAAAAAAGTTGACAGCAGGATCAGTAAGAGCTATTTGCACAGCAATGTTCACTGTAGCATTATTCACAATAGCCAAGAGGTAGAAGCAACCCAGATGTTCATATATGGATCAATGATTAAATAAAATGTGGTATATAAATACATACAATAGCATATTATTCAGTCTTAAAAACTTGTCATATGCTATACACGTGCTATATGAATGAAACTTGAGGACATTATACTAAGTGAAATGAGGCAGTCACAAAAAGACAAATACTGTATGATCTCACTTTAATGAATTGTCTAAACTAGTCAATCTCACAGAAACAGAAAGTAAAATGGTGTTTTCCAGGGATCAGAGAGAGGGAGAAATGGGACGTTGTTATTCAATGTGTATAGAGTTTCAGATTTGCAAAATGAAAAGTTCTAGAGATTTTGTAAAAGAACGTGAATGTAGTTAATGCTATTGAACTGTATACTTAAACATGATTCAGATGATGAATTTCTTTCTGAGTTTTTACCACAATTTTTTAAAAGACTTCTATGATGTTATCGTTGTGTGAAGAGTATTAAGTTTTATTTTCTTTTGTTTTGTCTTTTCTGTCAAGTAGTTATTTTACTAGTTATCTAACTGATCCTCTTGAGGCTTGGTTTTAGGCTTTGAAGAACATGTCTAGAGCAACCTTTGCTCTAGGGCAAGAATAGACCTACCCCTTAGATAATGGCTTTTTGACATGTCATCTACACGTCCAGTGTTCAATATATTCAGCAAGGTCCCTCTACTCAGACTCATTGAACCTCCAACATCCCTCAGCACTATTCAACCTGTAATATCTCTATTCATCAAGCAGCTCTCAAGTAGTTTTCCTCCTCTGGGTTTCAGCAAATCTTGCACTACAAATGCCTAAAGTTAAGCCAGTGGTTCAAGGGGACCTTGGAAGAGATTTCTGAATCTTCATCTCTAAACAGCTACCTCCCTTCTACTAACCTGCTTTACAAATTCCAGCCACAACGCTAATACTTTCTGCCTTAGACACAATCTATTTCTCTTTGGGTTCTATTTCACTGTGTTCCTAATCAGAAAGCCAGGGTAAATATGTTGCTCACCTCTAGCAGTTCTTTCTTTTCAAAGATAGCAGTGTTCTAAAGTCTGTTGTTAGATGTCTAAAGAGAGTTGCTGCTTATATATTTTTTGAGTGTTATATTTGTTTGTGGCTGAACCATAAACAAATGTAACATAATAGTTATAACCCTGTCATTATTCAGATGAGGAATTTGTCCTTTTAAGTTTCTTTTTTAAATTCTATACCCAACACCCACCATTCTACAATATTTTGTGTGTGTTTGTGGGATTTCTCTTTGCCTCTACGATAACATAACTTCCATGAGAAGAGTGACTCTGTTAGTCTTTTTCAATTCAGATCTCTAGTGCTCAGAACAGTGCCTGATACTCATGACTAAACATCAAATATTTAATAAAATGAAATAAAATGAATGAGTAAATTATTGAATAATTATGCATTGACAAAATTTGCTTCAGAACATATTAAACATTTTACAATAGAAATATAAAAGAATAGATGCATAGATGTTGAAAAAATTTATGTAAAACCTATGATATTGAAGATAAAAATAAGGAGCAGAAAAATAAGTGAAGGAATAAAAATGAATGTAGAGGAAATAAGACAGTAAAAGAGGAAACTGGGAAAAAGAGAAAGTTTGTAGAATTGCAGAGAAAAGAGACAAAAAGACAAGGGAAGAAATTAGGACATTTTTGTAAAAAAAGAAAGGAAGAAAAAGGAAAGAGACAAGTATTATTCTAATTCTCTAACACAGCAAACATACTGTGTCTTGCCTTTGTATTTCAAGGCAAAATTCTAGGACTGCAATAGTGAAAACAGTTGGATTACTCTCTCCGAACACCTTTTTCCCCAAATATCTTTGCCCTGATGTGTAAGAAACACACACAAAAATATAACCCAACTTAGATTATAATGAGTGCTGTAAGAAAGAGCTGTGAGAACAGTGGTATCAAAACCTTATATGGGGCTCTGGGTAGGCTTCTTAGAGAAAGTGACTAAGTTTGAAGGATGCATAGAAATTCAACAGATGTTATGGGAGGAAACAGTTTGACAAAAAGATTTGGAAGAAGGAAAAGAAAGAGCATGGAACAGAAATTGTTAAAAGTTCCTTATTGGCTTTCCTAATAATGTCTGAACGACACTGTTGGGAATGTATGTTGGGAAGGAAAGTTTAAGTCTCTCCTGGAGAGTCTCGAATATTGTGCTAGGAGTTTGAACTTTAAGTGCTCTTTAGCTTTTGGAAACATCCAGATTTTTTTCAATAAGAAATTAATAATCTCAGAGCAGTGATTTTAGAACGTAAAATATATTTTTAAAAAGCAGAGAAATAAATAGAAAAGAGAAGGCAACATTGAGCAAATCTTTTTTCTTAAAAAAGCATTTTTGGCACTTAGTTCTAGAAATGATAGAAAAACAGATGGAAAAAATTTTGGTACTGGAAATTATTTTATCAGTCTATATTTATCCTGCTTGCTAAGAAAGGGCATGACTTTTTTATTATGCATCTAAGAATCTCTTTTACTTTAAGTCATTTTCACTTGGACACATTACAGTCAAGTGCTGATATTACTGATGTGTTCCCTCCCCTAAATCCTTTGTCCAACAGGAATTAAGTCTTGTAGGCCTAAGTGTCTGAAAACTGTTCCTCTAATGCAAAAAATCAAATTAAAACAAAATGAGACCACCAGTTCTCAGGAATCAGCCTTTCTCTGCAACAAAAGAAAATAGAGGATCACGTTCACCCACTCTATTTATGGGAATTAAATCGGATTTGATGTACAGCATATCTCTATCTCAATAAAATTCAAGTACTACACAGAAGATAAAGGGAATTTACTTTTAAGTGGAATTGCTTTTCATTTTGGCATCAGGATATTTGGACATTCAGGTACTTTTGTACCTCTCATTTCTCACAGGTCTTTTAGAGATGTATTTCAGCTAAGGAGCTCACCTCTGTGAACGGAGGACTGGGGGCCTTAGGATTAGCTCTTAAAGGTTACTGCTAAGTCATTTCAAGCATACTGAATATTTTTCAATTATGTTTATTCAGACTGGTTTGATCATCATGGGCAATATTATTCTGAAGTAACACTTCATAAGTATTAAAAATATTACTGTCCCCTATCTGAACTATTTAAAAAGAAAGTTAATGGAATATAGAGTTACCTAATTTATTCAGACCTTCACAAATCTGAATACTTTCTAGATGTCTTCATATATTTATTTCTCCTTGTACTAAGTCCCTGAGCAACATTTAGTTGGAGTTACTTAATTTACTAACTCAAAAAAGTGTCCATAGAATTTCTTATTGCTATCTTCCTTCTATATAAATTTCCAGATAGATAGATACCTATATTTAGATAGACAGTTTGATGTCTTAGCTATATGCTACGAGCTATTTACCTAAGTACCTAGCACATAGCTAGGACATCTATCTATATCTATCTATGTATCTATCATCTGTCTATCTATTGTTATCTATCTATATTTATAGTTATATCTACAGACAAATATACATAGATTATGATAGACATCAGTAAATAACTTGCTTGGAATATAAGGAAAAAGAGTGCCTAGCTCTTTACTAGCCAAGCATACAAGAAGGGAGTGTTAATACTAATATAAGGAACACTTTACATTGGTACATCTAAGACTTAAGGAAACTTTGGAGTTCCCTCTACTATATTTGGCCTATTTCTTCTTACCACTGTCTACTATTCAGATCTTAGTCATAAGTCATTGCAGTCATTTCTCCCTATGGATAAATTATCTTTAATGTATTCTCTAATAGGTAAACTTTTTTATTTATCATATTGATCAATTCTCTAACTTCTGGATTTCTTCAATTAACCATCTGAGTAGATTACATAATTTAAAAGTCCTCTTAGGAAAAAATGTGACTGAATATATTTAAAAACCTAATGGTTGAACCATTTAATATTTAAATCAAGTTCAGTATGTGACCAGTTCTATTAACTGGGCACACATTGTCTAAGAACAGCCCAGAAAAAAGATAGAGTTACTGAAAAATGATTGATTTCATGATTGTACATGTAACTCTAAGTGTTCTTTATTAATTAAACCTTTAATCTCCAGAAAGGCGGTTGCTAGGATTCTTGCAGTCCACTATCCCTTTAGAGTAAGAATGAGCAAGCCATTCTTATTTTTGTAGAGTGGTTTTTACATTTTTAAATAGTTGAAAATCTCAAAAGAATAATAATATTTGAAGGCATAAGAAAATTATGTGAAAATCAAATTTCAGTGTCCATAAATAAAGTTTTTTTGGAGCACAGCCACACAAAATCTATATATTGTCTATGACTGCTTTCTTACTACAGTGGTCAAGGTTTGTAGTTGTGACAGAACCTGTCACTCATAAATATGGAAATACTTACTACTGGCCCTCCATAGAGAAAGTCTGCCAAATCCTCTAGTATAATAAAAGCCATCATTCATGGAATTATTTTTACTGCTGTTTCAAGTTGTATTAGTTGGAACTCTCTTGTCCATAAGTGACAGAAACTAAACTCAAATATATATAAATATAATTTAAACAAAAGAAGATTTATTGGATCATGTAGCTTAAAAGTAAATCTAGTAGCAAGCACAATCACATTCAAGGATGGACTCTTGACTCAGTCAGGACCAAAGTGATCTTTTCTGGCTGATAGGCAAATTCGACCAGAAAGATGCTGACTAGACTCTTCTGTTGGTGGTATTAATCCAGCATGTCTTAGGCCTTGAGTTCCCCCAAGTGGTGGCAAAGATGGCCTCTGGCCACTTTAAGTTACCCCAGTAGAAAGATCCCATTCTTTTCAAGTTGTTGCAGCAAAGATCTCAAGGCTAACTCTTACTTTCCCGGACTAAGTGAAGCTCGAGATGCCACAAAGCATAATACATGGATTGAATGTTGGCGGGGATGTTTATGCAGAGGAAAATTGAGAAGGAAAAGAAATGGCTGCCAAGCTGGCAAATCCAGCTGTTGGCCACTGTAGTAAGAAGACAAGGTATTCGTTTTTCACTTTTGATAGGTATGAATTCCTAACATCAAAAAAAGTTAAAATATTTATTTAAAATTACCTAGATGGAGAACACAAGCTGTATAATTCTACCACATCATGTTGGCTTTCCAAATAGTAGTTATTGAGGTCCCCAAGTATATATTTATCAGCCTGATGGAAAGTTTTAAATGTTCCACAAATTAGGTTTCTCTGATGTCATGTAAATACTCTTGTTAACTACACTGCCCAATACTCAAATCCATCTTTCTCAAAACAACCTCAGCCATTTAGCAAGGCCCAAGTAAAGGAAACTTAGAGAATAGTTTTGTGTGGAGGAAGGGAGCAAGAGAGTGGAGCAAAGTTTTTGAGCAGAAAGTGTCACTCAGTGAGAGAGCCAATGAGTCCATAGCACCCAATATATGAGAGAGTGTGTGTGTGTGTATGTTTGTGTGTGTGCATGAGAGAGAGACAGACAAAGGAAGGAGGGAAGCAGGATAAGGAGAAGAGGAGAGAAGATGCTTGGCTTCTGAGAGGTAGGGGTAAATGTACACTAGAAGGGGGCTTGAGAAGAGCTGCTGGAAGACAATTTCTGCCTATTTCACAATTTCGCCCCAACAGGATCCTGGAACACTTCCCAGGAGTAGATTGGTTTCTATCCAGAGTATAAACTGGGAGTAGAATCAATATGCTAGGCATTTCTATTTGCATTAGGCAAACAATAAGATGATTTCTTAATAGATTTCTGAGAATAATGAAAGTGCACAGCTCAGCAAAGATGAGACACTTGGTGAGTCGGTTGTTTAATGCTGTCTCTTTATAAGTCATCACTCAAATCAAATTTCAGGTTATGCTAGCAATTGGGGCCTCATCTCAGCTCAGCTCAGGGAGAATTATCAGTTCAACCTACTGGCCACTTGCCAAGTTTATCCTTTACTTTGGGAGAAGGTACTTGGCATCTGTATGCATAGAACATGACAATCTTGGGAGCTAACACCAAAAGAAATTTAAAAATTGTCTACTTTGTGGTTTTATATTCAGTTTCCAGATAAGCAAAATGCCTTAGAGCCTTCACTATGAATTCAATCCAATTCCCAAACATTTAAAACAGTAGGGATAGCCGGGCACGGTGGCTCAAGCCTGTAATCCCAGCACTTTGGGAGACCGAGGCGGGTGGATCACGAGGTCAAGAGATCGAGACCATTCTGGTCAACATGATGAAACCCCGTCTCTACTAAAAATACAAAACATTAGCTGGGCATGGTGGCGTGTACCTGTAATCCCAGCTACTCAGGAGGTTGAGGCAGGAGAATTGCCTGAACCCAGGAGGCGGAGGTTGTGGTGAGCCGAGATCGCACCATTGCTCTCCAACCTGGGTAACAAGAGTGAAACTCCGTCTCAAAAAAAAAAACAGTAGGGATATAAAAAAGCAGACATTTAGGTAAAACTAGTTTGATTATGGTTTGCACAGACAACATGAACTAGATGTTAAATAAATGCCAATATTTATCAATGTGTTTTCAATTTTCAGACCCCAGAATTTCAACTCCCCATAAATTCCTTAGGAATAAAAGTATAACCAGAAGCAGAGCTTCTATTAATATTAATTTAGCTCTTGAATATTTGAATTTTGACATTTATTGAAAGAATATAATTCTTTTGAATCTGAGCAAAACATTCAGGATCTATTAAACAAAGGTAAGTCTGGCACATGAAAATTGTAAACAGAGGTAAATCACGCTACAATTCCATATAGAATTCTTTAGCCATTCATGGCCTCTTAAACTTGTGTTAGTAGCTGCAGATTGATGGAGGAATTAGACTCTTTGAAAAAAGGAAACATAATCAACATAGAATACTGTAATATGTTGGGGAGAAATGACGTTTTTTTTTTCTCATTATTCTCTGCTTGTCATTTCCTCTCAAACTTAATAGTGGTGCACCCCCAGGCAGGTTAAAGAAAATTATTTCTTTGTCAATTGTCAGCTGTGATGAAACCAGCAAGGGGCCAGCAAAAAAGAGGGAATATGAGCTCAAGGCTTAATTAAGATGGAAACTGAGCAGAGGCTGCTGAGAGGAGAAAGAGGACCGCCAGGATTTATTTTGCCATTCAGGAGCAATGTCATAAGAAAGAAGAGTTTGCACTGGGTACCAGGGGAGTATTTGGGAATTCAAAAAATGTATATGCAATAAGGATAAATTGTGTTTGCCTGCTCATCTCTTCTCCCAGTAGAAGAAAACATGGCTCTCCTCATCTTCTTTCAGTTCATGTGAATTACGTAGAGTTGACCTCACCTCATTGTGACACTCACTACAAATCATAGTAGTCACATGGCCCTCCAGATCATTAACATAATCTATTCCCTTAGCTTCAGTGAATCATCAGGATTGGGTGTCAACCCAAGTCATTCCAGTGGAAGGACCAGTGCTTCTTTGGATTTATTGAAAAAGATCTTGGAAAAGATCCAACAGAGTTTTTCCTGTTTTCCCTAAGATTCCTAGTAGGTTGGAAGTTGGGTGCAATAAACTTTCTCGTTTTCATTAAAGAACCTACCTCAGAATGAGACCAATATGGGAAAGCTAGACTTGAGTGACAGGCATCCACACGCATACAAAGATCCTAGCATTCTTTGTGCATCTGAACCAAACAATGCCTTGTTTTACTTGACCATACAGTTATATAAGCCAATAAATCTTCTTTCATTTTAATCTAGTCTGAGCCAAATTTTTGTTGATTTTTGTAATACTTGCAAGCGATATGACTTACACAAGTTATCTATTTTTATTTTCATCATGGATTATAATAGAAAGCATACAAAGGAAAAAGAAATATGAAAAAGATAAGGAAAGAATCTCTATTTATATTTGGTGTCAAATACCAGATACCCTGAAATAATCTCCTATTTGGGAAACCAAAAGAATAGGTTTTTTTTATAGCAAAATGTTTTTATCTCCTTTGAAGCTGTTGGGGGAGGATTAGAGGATTAACATCTCAAGAAAATTTTCCCTTGCACACTTTATTACTCATTCCATCATCTAGTGCATTTTCAGTTTGAATTCTGATACTTTAAGATGCCCACTCCAATTTGTTATGACAATCTAATCTTCAAAATATACTGTAAGTTCTGAATGACACCTGATTTAAGACTGAATCATACCTACAGAAAAGCTTATGAATAATCACTGTTAGAGTATACCTCTAATCACTGTTACAGTATACCTCTAATTCTTATTTTAAAGCCTCTCACCCATAACTATTCTTTACAGAAATAACTATTATGAAATTTCTCATATGTATGAACACAGCAAAGAAATTCTGTTATCATACAATGTAGGTAATGAAGACTTACATAGTGATTATTCTTAAGCCTTCTATCTGGATATAGTATTTTTGCAGTTATTGTTATTATTTTGAAAAGAAAAAAGATGAAAATGGGTAAAATAATTGACCAGTTTTGAAGAAAAACCAACATTTCCTTGGAATCTGGTTATTTTCCAAGAGCTATGAGTCATGAACAAATGAGATTATGAATCACTATCCCGAACACAGAACAAATTTATAATAAAGTTATCTTTGGTTGCATTTTTTTATATTAAAAATATTTTCTCAGAACAATTCAAAACTTTAACATAACCTCTCTACTACACTGGATAATTTATCAAGTTGGAAGAATAAAAGGCTAGTTAACAACGAGAATCTAGAGACACAGGTTTATCTCCTAGTTCTGAATAAACTGCTGAATGTAACTGGACATATTTCCTCTGTGGATGTGATGTACAACCAAATTGTACTTTGCACTTTGATTGTGTCCATGACAAAATGATATAGTTAATGAATATGTTTTGCCTGATTTTGTGGTTAAGGTAATGGTATTTAAGTATCATTTTTTGAAGAGCTGCAAAGACAAGACAGTAACATACCTGTGAAATCTATAGACTGCCTCCATAACACTAAGCATCTTATTTAAAAATGAAAAAAAATCAGTTAATCCAATTTTCTTTTACACAACTCTCATTCAATGAAGTGATTTAAAATTTCCTACAATGCAATGAATTTAATTGTAGTAACAATGTTAAGGAGATTTTTCTCTGATGAGGGTGACCCTCCCCAATATCAACTTCAATGTCTGCTCAGGCATGGAGTCACAATCTCAGGGCTTTTCAGCCTCCTGCTGACTTTATTGAATGATGGACAAGTTTTGCACACCCCTTATCTTCTGGTACTAATCTTAATGTCTCAGATGCTCTAGCCAGCCTCTTCCCATATGTTTTCCTTGTCCATCATGTGAATTCCTTTTCCTTGGCATTTTTCAGTAAATGCTGTTTCGTTAGCAGGAATATTTGTTTTTCTATAGATAAAAGATCTGTTTAACTGAACTTTTAATTTGCTCAGACATCTGAGCAAAGGGAGAAGCTCAGTCAACTAGAGAACTTGCAATAAGCTTTGCTTGCCTGAGGTTATTACCAGCTGGATTTTCAAGAATCACAGGCTAGATAAGTAGTGGAGCTATATTCTTGCCAAAGAACACCTGTAAAGGCCAGAAAAGAAGGATGTCTCCTCAAATTCACAGACAACACGAAGAAACAAGGATTATGAAGAATTAGGGAATTATGATATCTCAAAAAAGAAACTAGTAAAGCTTCATTTTTGAAACCCAAATAAATGGAGATCTAATAAATGATTGACAAGGAATTCAGAATAATATTCATAAAGAAGTTTAATGAAGTATAAGAATATACAGATAGAAAATTTAATAAAATTTGGAAAACAATGCAGAAAATGGTGAGAAGTTTGACAAGGAAATAGAAATAATTTTAAAAACAGACAGAAATCCTAAAGATGAAGAATGCTATGACTGAAATTAAAAATTCAGTAGAAAACTTCAACAGCAGATTCAGTCAATCAGAAGAAAAACTCAGTTAACTGAAAAATAGAATATTTGAAATTATTTACTCAGAGGAGCAAAATACAAAACAGTATGAAGAAAGAAAGCCTATAGGGATTATGTGACACCATCAAAAGATCAAACCTATGCATAATAAGTGTTTCAGGAAGGAAAGAGGCCCAGAAAGCATATTTAAAGAAATAATGAATCTTCCAAAATCTGCTTCCCAGATTTGGTGGTAGCTGCCAACAGCCAGGTACAGGCAATGCAGAGCTCCAATAAAATGCAGCTCAAACACAACATATAATTATCAAAGTATTAAAAGTCAAAGACAAAGAAAACATTTTGAAAGGAGCAAGAGATTAAAAAAGAGAATCATATATCCCAAGGAGTGCCAATAAACAATCAGCAGATTTCGCAGCAGAAACCCTGTAGGCCAAAAGAAAGTGAGATAATATATTCAAAATAGGATAATATACTCAAAATACTAGAAAAATAAACCCCAACAACCAAAAACATTTTATGCAGTAAAGCTAATGTTTCAGAAATCAAAGAAAAATAGAAACTTTTTCAGGCAAACACAAGCTAAAGGATATCATACTACTGGACCTGCCTTACAGGAATTGCTTTAAAAAGTTCTTTGGAACTAAAAGCCACTAATTAATAACATGAAAACACAAAACTCAATGATGTAAGTAAAATAGGGACATATTCAGAATATTTGAGAGCTACAATGATAGTGTATAAGGCAATTTTATCTCAAGTAACTGGCTAAAAAACAACACTATTAACAATAACTATAAATAAAATAAATGTTCAAGAGATACACACTTAAAAATAATGTAAATTTTAACAGTATAAGCAGAAATGTAGGGGAGAGTAAAAGTATAGAGGTATTGTATGTAGTCAAACTAAGTATCAGCTTGAAGTGGGCTGGTATAGCATAAGATGTTTTATGTGAGGCTCTTGGTGACCATAAAGGAAAATTCTTTAGTAGAATCACAAAACAAAAATACAAAGGATTTAAAGTATACTGCTATAGAAAACCATCAAACCACAAAATAATGGTAATAGAGAAAGAAACAAAATATATACAAAACAACAAGAAAAAAACTAATGAAATGGTAGTAGTATGTCTTTATGTATCAATAATTACTTTAAATGTAAATTGATTACAATCTCCAATAAAAAGACATAGAGTGACTGAACAGATAAAACAAAAACAAAACCTAACTATATATACTGGCCTACAAGTCATTCACTTCACTTTGAAGGATGTACACACAGACTAAAAGTGAAAGGATGGAGAAAAATATTCCACACAAATAGAAACAATGTAGCAGAGGTAGCTATATTTATATCAGACACAATAGACTTTAAGTCAAAACCTGAAAAAAGAGAAAAAGAAAGGCATTATATAATAACAAAGATGTCAAATCACCAACAGAATATAACAATTTTAAGTATATATGCACAAACATTGGAGCACCTAATATATAAAACAAATATTTAAGAACCTGAAAAGAGAGAGAGATAGAGATTGCAGTACAATAGTAGTAGGGGACTTCAATACCCAACTTTCAACCATGAACAGATACTACAGAGAGAAAATTAATAAGGAAACATTGGAATTGAACAACGCTTTAGACCAAATGGAACTTAAAGACGTACGGAACATTCTGTCCAACAGCAACAGAATATACACTCTTCTCAAGGGGACATGAAGATGCTACAGGATAGATTACACATTAGGGCACAAAACAAATCTCAGAGAATTTAGGTAAATGAAAATTATGTCAAGTATTTTGTCTAACCAAAATGGTATGAAACTACACACCAATACCAGGAGGAATTTTAGTAAATTTAAAAATGGAAATTAAACAACATGCTCCTGAAAAATCAATGGGACAGGGAAGAAATTAAACTGAAAATTCAAAAACACCTTGAGATGAATGAAAATAGAAACATGACATGCCAAAATATATAAGAAACAGCAAAAGCAGTTCTAAGAAGAAAGTATATAGCCATAAATACCTACATCAAAAAGTAGAAATATTTTAAATAAAAAGCCTAACAATGCAACACAAGAAACTTAAAAGGCAAGAACAAACCAAGCCCAAAATTAGTAGAAGGAAAAAACTAATAAAGATCTGAGTAGAACAAAACAAAACAAAACAGAAACTTTTTTAAAAATGCAAAGGGTCAACAAAATGAAAAGCTGATTTTTTAAAAAGGTAGAAAAAATTGATAAACCATAGCTAGACTAAGAAAAAAGGAGAAAGATGCAAAAATAAAATAAAATCAGAAATAAGAAAGGAGACATTGCAGCTGATAACATAGGAATACAAAAGATCATTAGAGACTATCATGAACAATTATACACTAATGAAATGGAAAACCTAGAGGAAATTAATAAATTCCTGGAAACACACAACCTGACAAGATTGAACCAGGAAAAAATACAAAACCTGACAGACCAATAGTGAGTAATGAGGTTGAATGAGTAAGAAAAAGTCCCCAAGAGAAACGCCCAAGACAGAATGGTTTTACTGCTAAATTCTAATCTATAAAGAAGAATTGACACAAATTCTACTCATACCATTCCAGAAAAATGAAGAGAAGAAAACTCTTTATAACTCTATGATGCCAGCATTGCTCTGATACCAAAGCTAGAAAGGAAACAACAACAACAACCAACACTACAGGCCAATATTTCTTATAAACATTGATGCAGAAATCTTCAACAAAATGCTAGCAAACAAAATATGACAACACATCAAAAGCATAATACATCATAATCAAGTGCAATTAATTTCAAAATGCAGGGATGGTGCAATATACACAAATCGATAAATGTGATGTATCACATCACAGAAAGACAAAAACCATGCGGTCATTTCAATAACTCCACAAAACCGTTTGATAAAATTTAACATTACTTCATGATTTTTTTTTAATTTTATTGCATTTTAGGTTTTGGTGTACATGTGAAGAACATGCAAGATTGTTGCATAGGCACACACATGGCAGTGTGATCTGCTGCCTTCCTCCCCATCACCCACATCTAGCACTTCTCCCCGTTGTATCTCTCCCCAACTCCCCTCCCCCTGCTGTCCCTCCCTTATTTCCCCCCAACAGACCCCAATGTGTAGTGCTCCCCTCCCTGTGTCCTTGTGTTCTCATTGTTCAACACCCGCCTATGAGTGAGAACATGCGGTGTTTGATTTTTCTGCTCTTGTGTCAGTTTGCTGAGAATGATGGTTTCCAGGTTCATCCATGTCCCTACAAAGGACACAAACTCAACGTTTTTTATGGCTGCATAGTATTCCATGGTGTATATGTGCCACATTTTCCCTATCCAGTCTATCATCGATGGGCATTTGGGTTGTTTCCAGGTGTTTGCTATTGTAAACAGTGCTGCAACGAACATTCGTGTGCACGTGTCCTTATTACTTCATGATTTTTTTAAAAAAGTATCAACAAATTAGGCATAGAAGAAACATGCCCCAACATAGTAAAGGCTGCATATGGTAAACCCACAGCTAACATCTTACTGAATGGAAAAAAGCTGAAAGCTTTCTTTCTGAGATCTGGAACAAGACAAAGATGCTCATTTTCACCACTCTTATTCAGAATAGTACTGGAAGTCCTCTCTAGAGCAATCAGGCAAAAGAGAGAAATAGAATGCATCCAAATTGGAAAAGAGGAAGTCAAAGTATCCCTATTTCCAGATGACTATACATATTAAAGACTCCACCAAAATTTAGAACTAAAAACAAATTCAGTAAGTACAGTTGCAGGATACAAACTCAACATATAAAAATTAGTAGCGTTTATATACATCAGTAACAAACTAGCTGAAATAGAAATCAATAAAGCAATTTCATTTATAATAGCTACAAATAAATTCCCTAGAAATAAATTTAACCAAGGAGGTGAAAGACCGCTACAATAAAAACTACAAAAAAAGCTGACAAAAGAAATTTAAGAGAACCCAAATAAAAAGACATTCCATGCATATGGATTGAAAAAAATAAATATTATTAAAATGACCACAGCATCAAAATCTATCAACATGTTCAATGCAAGTTCTTTAACAATACCAATGCTATTCTTCACAGAAATAGAGGAAAGCAATCCTAAAATTTATATTGAGCCACAAAGATCTTGACTAGCAAAAACAGCCCTGAGAAAAAGGAACAAAGCTACAGGCATCACTCTGCTTGACTTTAATATACACTACAAAACTATAGTAAAGTGGCATGAAACCCTGCAGAATTCACCAAGAATCTGTTACAAATAATAAACACAAAAACAGGCACATAGACCTATGGAACAGAATAGAAAATTCAAAAATAAATATACATATTTATAGCCAAAGTGATTTTCAATAAACTTGCCAAGAATATACCTCAGGTAAAAGACAACATATCAATATATACTGCTGAAAAAAATTGGCTGTTTGCTTGCAGAAGAACAAAACTAAATCTCTATCTCTCACCATATACAAAAATCAGCTCAAAGTGGATTAAAGACTTAAATGTAAAACTAGAAGCTAACTACTAGGAGAAAACAGGAGAAATACTTCAAGACATTGATCTAGGCAAATATTATATGGCTAAGACTCTAAAAGCATAGGCAACAACAAAAAAAGTAGACAAGTGAGACTGTATTAAACTAAAAACTTTCTTCACAGAAAAGGAAACAACAGACTGAAGAGTCAACCTGTAGAATGGGAGAAAATATTTGCAAACTATTCATCTAACAAGGGACTGATACAGAGAATATACAAAGAACTCAAACCCTCTACAGAAAACAAAAAATATGCAAACAATCTCATTAAAAAGTAAGGAAAGAGTCTATGTAGATGAAATCTAAATATAAAAGAAAGAGATAAAATTGTTCCTGTTTGCCAATAACATGATCTTACACAGAAACCCTACAGACTTCACAAAACACGTTAAAGCTAATAAACAAATACAGTAAAATTGCAAGACACAAAATCAACAAATAAATTATCTGTAGCTCTTCTATACATAAACAAGTTATGCAAAAACTCAAGAGAAAAATCTCCTTTACAATAGTTACAAAAAAGTACATAAAGTTTAAACAAGCAGGTAAAAATCTATATATTGAAAACTACAAAATGTTGATGAAAGAAACTGAAGACAAATGAATGGAAAGATATCCTATGTTCATGGATTGAAGGAATTAATATTGTTAAAATGACCATACCATCCTAAGCTGTCTACAGATTCAGTGCAACTCCTATCAAAATTCCAATGTAATTTATATAAAACAGAAAACACAATCCTAATATTCATATGGAACGGTGAAAAAGAGCCAACAAATAGCCAGAGCAATCATAAGCAAAAAGCAAGAGGTATTACACTATTTACAAATTATACTACAAAACTTTGGTAATTAAAACAGCATGGTTTGGAGGGGAAAAGAAAATAGCTACATCAAAAAAAAAAAAAAATGGAGCAGATTAAAAAGCCCCAAAATAAACTCACTCATATATGGTCAATTGATTTTCAACAAAGGGGCCAAAAATACAAAATGGGAAGACATATTCTTTATAATCAATATTTTAGGGAAAACTGGATATATGCATGCAGAAGAATGACACTGGATCCTCCTTATCTCACAACATATAAAAAATTAACTCAAAGACTTACATGTAAGGCAAAAAACTATAAAAAGTGCTAGGATAAAGCAGGGAGAAAACTGCACAACATTGATCTGTGCAATAACTTTTTGCATTTGACCTCAAAATCATGTGCAACAAAAGCAAAAATAGACAAATGAGATTACATGAAACCAAAAACCTTCTTCACGGCAAAGGAAAAAATTAACAGTGTGCAGAGATTGAGAGAAAGTATTTTCAAGCTATATATTGATAAAGTGTCATATCCAAAATATTTAAAGAGATCAAAGAGCTCAGTGGCCAGAAAATTTTAAAAAAATTTTTGATGGGCAAAGGACTTATATAGATGTTTCTCAAAAGAAGATATACAAATGGTCAGTGTATATATGAAAAAATTCAACATCACTAATCTTTGAGGAAATGTATATTAAAACTACAACATATTATCTCACACTTATCAGAATGGCTACTACTTAAAAAAGACGAAAACAAATGTTAGTGGGAATGTGGGGAAAAGGGAATCTTTGTAGACTGTTGGTAGAAATGTAGAGCCATTATAGAAGACTGTTTGAAGGTTCCCCATAAAGCTAAAAACAGAATTTGCTGTGTGATCTAGCAATCCCATTTATGAGTTTTGGGGTTTTTATTTTGAGACAGAGTCTCACTCTGACACCCAGGCTGGAGTGCAATGGCACAATCATGGCTCACTGCAGCCTTGACCTCCTGGCCTCAAGCAATCATCTCACCTCAGCCCCCCAAGTAGCTGGAACTATAGATGCATGCCACCATGTCTGGCTAATTAAAAAGAAATTTTTTTGTAGAGATGAGCTCCCATTATGTTGCCGAGGCTGTTCTCAAATTCCTGGGCTCAAGCAATCCTCACACCTCAGCCTTCCAAAGTGCTGGAACGACAGGAATGAGTCACCATGTCCGGCCCCCATTTATGGGTATTTCCCCCAAAGATTTGAAAATAGTCAAAGAGATGTCTGCACTTCCTTGTTCACTGCAGCACTGTTCTCAACAGCTAAACTATGGAATCAACCTAAGTGCCCATCAACAGATGGATAAAGAAATATTTATCTAATATACATACATAATGGAATATTATTCATTCTTTACAAATAGGAAAATTCTGTCATTTTTGACAATGAAGATGGAAATGGAGACCATTACACTAAGTAATATAAGCCAGGCACCAAAAGACAAATACCTCATGTTCTCATTTATATGTGGAATCTAAAACAATCAAGCTCATAGAAGTGGAGAGTAGAAGAGTGGGTATGGAGGTTAAGGGTGTGGGGGAATGGGGAGATGATGATCCGGGTACAAAATCTGAGAAGGAATACGATGTTTTTTAGATCTATTGCACAGTGTGGTGAATATAGGTAATTACATAGAGTACTGTACATTTAAAATCGCTAAGAGAGTAAATTTCAAATGTTCCCATCATAAAAAAATTGAATATTTTAGGTAATGGATATGGCAACTAGCCTGACTTTATTATTCCAGATTATATTTATAAATTGTAAGAGCACTTTCTACCCCATAAATGTATACAATTATAAATTGTCAGCTCACAATTTTAAAAACAAGCCTTATTTGAACATCCTGTTACATATATTATCATTAAATTTTAATAAAGTTTGTGCTTCTATTACATATAGGGACTGTGCTAGGTAAAGAATAAGACCCCATTTCTGCCCTAGAAAACTTTCTGTCTAGTATAAGACAGATAGATAGATACATTATTACAGTATCAGAGGCAAGGTACAATTGTAAAGTTTTACAAAACACAAAATTATACAAAGAAATTATTGATTAGTTCTATCACAGGCAGGGAAAGCAAGATATAAAATGAGTTACTAGAACTTTGTCAGGCACAAGGGAGGAAAGCCTGTGCAGACACACAAAGAAGCATGAAAAGCATAAAATATTTAGAGAACCAGGATGCATTAGGGACACTCCTGGAGTGTCCAGGTTGTGGGTGAGCCTAAAAAGAGATTAAGCTTAAAAAGCAGATAGGAAAGGAATCAAAGTCTTTCCAAGGAGTTTAGACTTAGTCCTGCAAGTTTTGAGGCATTTATGAAGGATTTTAAGTAGGATATATTGGCATGTAAAGATTTAGAGTTTAGAATAATCACTTCAACTGCTGTATGCCAAAGGGTTTGGAAGAAATCAATGTTAGGGACAGGGAGGCTAATTAGGAATCCAGGGGAGCCAACTGGTACCATGGATTTGAATAATACAATGGCTATGAAGGGGGAGAACAAACAGCAAACTACAAACACTTGAGGCCAGGGACTTTATTTTATTCACTTCTATACCCCAAATACTAAGAAAAGTGTCTGTCACAGTGTAGGCTATCAGTAGAATGTGTTAAATGAATTAGCGATTGAGTGATTTGTTGTTTGACTACATGGCCTAGATGAGAAATTAGAAATCTATATTGAATTACTGTATATAGGTGAAGTCATAGTTGAAGCTCAAGATTGGGGTGAGGAACACAGATATATACAGTATCCCCCCCTTATGCTTAGTTTTGCTTTCACAGTGTCAGTCACCCATGGTCAACTATGGCCCCAAAATACATGTGTACAGTACAATCAGATACTTTGAGACAGAAAAAGAGAGTGTGTGTGTATATTCACATAACTTTTGTTTCATATATTGTTACAATTGTGCTATTTCATTATTGTTGTTATTAATCTTTTACAGCGCCTAATTTATAAATTAAACTTTATCATAGCTATGTATGTATAGGGAAAAAACAGTGTTTGCAGTTTGGTGCAATGTAAGGAATAAACCTGGGGTTTTTTGGCAGTTGTTTCGAGAAAATCTGCTTGTGAGTAAAGAAAATGGAGCTCAGGTGCAGTGCAGAGGGAACCAGCAAGTAGAGTTGGTAAGAGCATGTTCTGGCAACGTCAGGGCTGAGGGTCTTTTGCTCTGGAGCCCAGCTGAATCCTGCTCTTTCCTCTTCCTGATTGTTCTACCATTCTATTGGCAAATTCTACTTTTGCTTAAGGTAGTTCAAGATGCATTATCAAATGAATTCATAATTAATATACATTTGTTCCTTGTGCACCCAGACCAGGAAATGAACTCAATGTTTATCTAGATTATAAAACTAATTTTATAAGTAATAATTAAAATAATAATAATAGTTATTTACTGGGAACCTCCTATGTGTCACATGTTGATAAGTATTCTATATACATGATTTGTAATCTTTGTAACAGGCATCCAATGTACATATTCTTATCTCCAGTTTATAGGTAAGGAATTCAAGGCCCAGAGAGGTTTAGTGACTATATACTAGTTATACTGGGAATTCAGAAGTCCCAATAATTTCCATGGATTCTTTTTCTCTGCTGGATTGTATTAAATATTGAAAATCTATGATGAAGTCTGGAAAGGCCAAGTGTGTTAATTCATAAGAGCCCATGAAGTTACATAAACATGATAGTGATTGAAAATAGATGATACAAATAATAGGCAAGATACATTTAAAAAATTATTAACTCTACACCAAGCTATAATTCTATAACTACTAAATTTCAAAACAGAACAAAATACTGCACAAACACAGTGTTATGGTGAAATGAAACCCTCATATATTGCTCGTAGCTGTAGAAAGTGATAAAAGCTTTTTTGGAGAGCAATTTGGAAAAACATTTCAATAGCCATTAAATGTTCACATCCTTTGACTCATGTAATTTTACTCCTGGAAAAAACCACCTTAGGAAATAATCCAAAACAATATTCATCAAGATGTTTACTAAAGCTATATTTATAACAAGACAAATTGGACACCTTCAAAATGTACAAAACTTAAAATCTGCCTAAGCATGAATTTGTGGGTTAATTCATTTGATCAACAAAAATACCTACCATGTGGCAGACACTATGCTAGACACAGAGGTTTACAAAGGTAAACAAGGCCAACACACAATTTTGTCCAGTGTAAATGTTGTATGTCTATGTAAATTAGGAAAACCTGAACATAAAAAATAATTTTTATACTTTTTTATAGCCATTTTATTACACAAGAAATATGAAGAGGCTTACAACATCATAAAGTAGAATAAACAAATGCATGACCAGGAAGAATGCACATTTTGAAAAAAAATCAATTTCAGGTAGAAAGAGTACAGCTCTACAAAATCCCTTTTGGTTAATAAGAGCTCAAATTTGGTTCTGAGCTTCCAAGCAAGTAAAAGAAAGAAGAAACATTATTAGTGACTGATTTATCTTACTAATGAAGAGATAACACAGAAGTTCCTCAGGAGAAAGAAGTGATTCCTTATATTTTGTTCTAAAAGATACCTCTCTTTTTGTAAATGGCCAATAGGTGATACTACTGGCATCTCTTAAGGGTTTTAGAAGATGTTTAGAAACAAAATAGTTCAGGCACATGAAAATGTATACCGAATTATGTAATGAGTGTATATAGAATTATGCAATGAGTATATATCTGTGTATGTCCCACATGTGGCCTAAAAATAAAAAACATTGTAATTAAATCCCTTTTGTACCTTTGCATGATTTTATTTCTTGGTATCTCTACCCAGAATTAATCACTTTTCTAAGCTTGGTGTCTCTCATTTTTATTCAACTTCATTCATATGTATACATTCATTCAAACAGATAGCACTGTTTTCATGAAATACATAGCATTTCTATAAATGAAGAGTGTAGGGCTTCTAGCTCATTTACTTTGTATTGCTGAATAACATTTTATTTTACAAATATGCACAATTTGTTTGTTTTCCTGTTGATGGACATTTAGATTATTTTCATGATTTTCCTATTACCAAGCTGCAACAAACTTTCTCATGAATAACTTCTAGTGATATATGAGAACGCTTTTCTAGCCCTTTGTCTAGAGTGAAGTTGCTGGCTAGAGGGCATGTGCATGTTCATCTCGGTTTGATATTGCCACATGGCTCTCTGAACTGATCATACCAATTTACAGCAAGGAAAACCAAATTTAAAGATACCCCATGGTCATACAGCCAGGGATGCAACAATGCTCTGCTGACCACTCCCTCCTTCTACAAGTTTCTACTTGTAGAAGTTTCTATTGTAGGAACTTGTAGGGACAAGAGTAAGATTTATACTTAAAACTTACCCTTGGAGCAAGCATCTGATGACATCCGAGGTAGAGGAAGAGAAACACAATTGGAGCCAAAGTGTGGGTCTTCTATTGACTCCTGAGTCTCAATCCTGAAATCTCTCAGACACATGGGTAGAGAGAGCTAGTTTGAAGGATAGGGCCTGAACCCAGGGCCTGGAAGAGAAGTTCAGGCCTTAAAAGCAAAACCTCTCAACTCACCTACCCTATATACACATGTAGCAGACGGAAGAATAAGAGAGATCATGCAAGGGAGCCACCTCTGGCCTATGTGGCCTAACTGATGATCAGAAGAGAAGAAACTTCTCCTCTCTGAAGACAGCTAGCACATGGGATGTTGGGGAGAATATTGGAAAACTAGAAAAAGCAGGGCTCCTATGTGACAATAGTTAATTTTGCTACCCCACTGATATTTCAACAATCAACATTTTTTTTTAAAGTTTTCTTTAAAGCATGGTAGTGGTGGACATGTTAACGTCTTTCTCCTTCATGAAATTATAAAAACCATCATGGTGGAAAGGACTGCTTGGGAAGTTCAGCAGGGGTGCATGCCATGCACAGAAAGCTGACGTTTCCACTCTAGGAAACTGCCTTTGTAAAGTTACGGTGAAGACTGGAATTAATGTGTAGTGTAGCCCTACTGATAATCTTGGAATACCTTGAAGTTCATTTCATGTTATTTTTCAAACTGCAAATGACTTGGCTAACGTTAGGATTATTGGTTTATGTCCCCCTTTCTTTGGTAATTGCCAATATTCAAACAATCTCTCCTTATCCATGAATTTATTAGTTCACCCTATCTACAATGCCATTTCTTATTACTTTTAAAGTAATAAGAACTTTAAAAGGTTTTCAGACAGCTGCATGTAATTATAAAGGAAGAACATTTGTATAAAGGGGCTTTTTACTTTGCTTCCTGCCCATTTCTGACCACTAGAGATGACCTAACAGGCTCTCTTTGTTCTTTCTTTCTTCTTAAGATATTAGAGAGAAAGAAGATATGGTAATTGCCCAAAATCATTATATTAATAAACACTAAACAGCCATTACAAAATACATTTCCTATTCCTCACATTTTCCAGCTCCAGTGGCAGATACAATCAATAGACAATGAGGGATTTAAAGTGGCCTGAGGCTGAGAGGGCTATGTGGGTCCTTGCCTGATACGCCCTCTCTCAAGGTCTTACAAAGGATGATGAACACCTAGCCAAGTATTACTTACTGTTGAGAACCCTTGAAAATTCCTTTAAAAAAAATATTCTGCTAGTCCCTTCCTTTTTGTAAGGGAAATATTGCTTAATTTATATTCATACCTTCTGCTTCTTTATTTCAAAAAGATTAATCTGACTCCCAGCAGACTGATAGTCCCATCTGGATTTTGCTGAAGATCATAGGAAGAGTCACTGTATGTAAATTCATAACCACCTACCTTTAGTTTCCATGTTACGGGAGAGAATAAACAACTTTCGTTCAATCGTATTGAAATTTCTATTCCTTGCAAAACAAACACAAATCAACCTCCAGGTGTACACCCTCTTATACTGACTCAGTGATTAAGTGCTGGCAATTCTTTCTTCCCGCTGTTTCAGGCTTCTGCCCTCTTTTTTTTAATGACCACTATAACTAAAGCTCAAGCTCGATCACTTCATGACTTGCTTGCTGATGTAGCTGCCAAGGGTATTCACCAGATTACTCTTTTATCAAAACCCCCTTTAATCATTTCTTTCCCATAATCAAAAGTCTTTATTAGTTTCTCACTAGTCCACGTCTAAATACACAGTCTATTTAGGGCATTCAGCAGTGTGGCCAAAATACGTTTCCACTCCATTTTCTGCCATCCTTACTGGTGTAGTCCTTCAGCTCACACCTAACAATCTCATCAGGATTTCCAGGACACATATTGCTCATTTCCACCTTTGTACATTTCCTCATATCCTCTCCCCAATTTGGAAGACATGAATTGACCAGGGGCCTAGATATAGTTCTAAGTACTGAGAGGACAAAGATGAATAGATTAAAGTTCCTGCCTCCTCCTCTATATCCATCTGTAGGCTCAGTAATGGCCCCCAAAGATATCCTTGTCTGAATCCCCAGAATTTATGAATGTGTTACTTTATATGGCAAAGGGAAATTGCAGATGTGATGAAGTTAAGCATCTTGATTTGGGGAGATTATTCTGAATTATTTGAGTGGGCCCAAGTAACTACATTTATATAAGCACGAGGTTCCTTATAAAAGGGAGGCAGAAGGGTCAATGTGGGAGAAGGCGACCATGGGGCAATGGAAGCAGAAATTAGAGTAATGCAGCTAGGAGCCTGTTTTTTCAACATTATCCCTAATTTTTAGCAAAAATTCTTGAGTAATAAGGATTGCTTTAAAATCTTTCATGTGTTTTATTAAATCTTTTTATTTTTTGTTCTGAAGTGCTTGGTTTCCAGGGATTTTTTTTTTTCATGTGAGCATTAATACTTACACCACCACTACCATGCAATGAACACTTAGATAACTTTGTTACAGAAAAATATTTTAGATTATTTTAATGGAGAGTGTTAAAATAATAGCTCAATAATCATCAAAATCGTGTGTACATAAACAGTAGTAAGCAATTCTAAGAAAGAACATTGGGTATTTCTACATACCAGCTAAAGTGATACCAACATTTCCTCTCAATGGAAACACAATTTATAGTTTACCCAGACAGCCAATTGTGAAATTTGTAATTTTTTTTAATTTGGAGGTCAAAATATAAGTATTAATCATTTTGAATTGCTCAATTCCAAATTAATATACAATGTGACCATGTTTATTGCCTTTACCACGCATTTGACCCTTGTAATTCAAGGCCTTGATTATTTTAGCTGCCCAATCTCCTTAGCTATACTAGAAGCTTCCTTAAATCTTGTATCTTTCCTCCCTCCACAGTTGCTTCTTCCCTCCCCACTTCCAGCATAATAGAATGCTCTGTTTAGGCATTTTCTTCAGAAACTATTATATTTATTGAAGACTACCTGTTTGAAGTTCTATAAATAATCACTTACTCTAAACAAATGATAATTTATGTTACAGTAAAATTAACTTTCCTTATTTCACTCTTGTACTTTCAAGAGTGAAAAGAGGGAACAACAGATCAATGCCAACTCACAAGCATCTCAATTTATATGACTCTGGTCCTCCAATTTGGAAGAAGAGCTCCCAGAATTAGCTAATAACCAGTATTAGCTCCCAGAATTCTTACCTTTTTTGACCTGAAAAATCAAGTTTTTACAAATCTGAAACTCCTCGTCTTTTAATACCAATATTAAACTGATTCTGTTTCTTCTGGGACACAGCATGGAATTACTTTTTGTTAATGGAAATATAAACTTTGTCTTATGTTAAAATTTCCCTCAAAGACTTTGCTTAATAGGTCTCAAAAGAAAAAGAAAAATGAAAGAAGCGGCAAGTTTACATGTAGCAAAATGGAATAATGACATTTTAAATTCATATATTTGGTTCTCCAAAGATAATGAATTTATCTAGGAATGATTTGCAGATGGAACTTCAAAATACTAGTGCAAAGGAGAAGAGGATAGTTGTCATTAGTCTTCTAAATTCTACCCCAATGAAGCATTTCAAGGTAGCATGTCCTTCTTACAGAAGAATATTTCTGATTAATAAAACTGGTACAAATAAGATTACAAAAATATTTAGGGATTAAACTTTGGCCTTTGGTATTCAGTCTGGAGTTTGACTCCAAAGGTCAAATTGTTATGTACCTTTAATTGATTTTTATCTGAGTCTATTAATTAGGTGACATACAGTGAACATGGGCAAAGGAATCCAGTTACTGAGTTGCTTGGACATCTTGATTTTTAAAACTATTATTAGTCCATCTAATTTAAAACAAGACCAGAAGAGGTTACCTTTGGGATGCTATAGTTCTCAGATACAAAGTTTTTTGTTTGTTTGTTTGTTTATTTGCTTGTTTCTAACCATGCAGCCAAAGAACAAACTGTTCTTCTTTGAACACCTTTTAGGAGATGGGATTCTTAAATTATGAATTATGAGAAGTTAAATGAGTAAATCTTCATTTCCTTAATCCTAATGGCTAAAATAGCTTCAAAGATTATGGAGGGAAAAATACTAACCTTCGAATGAGGCCATTATGATAATTTTTTAAGTAATAATATTTAACTTTTATTTGGCTTTTATAACATTTTAAGCACTTTTATACATATCACCTCATTAAACTCAAACAATAACCAATGAAATACATAATACTGTTATTATCCCCCTTTTGGCTACATGGAAACAATAGTAGAGAGATTAAAAAACTTTAACAGCATCACATAGCTGAGAATGAAAGTGCCAAGATGTGAACCTTGGCTTTCTGCTTCCAGAGCTGGAGCACATAATCCCAGTAACACAGTTGTGTGAGGATCAAGAGGGCACAACTAGAACTGCCTGTCCAGTGATCCTATGTCATCATCATTTTAGATTTTGAGTTTTCTGTCGATGTTCCCATAAAGACCTTATTTCTTCCAAAACAGTTACAGTTCTATTGTCATTGTGAATTGTGCTGTTTATAAACTCATCTTCTCTATCTCATTAAATGCTTTTATCCTCATATTAATCATGTCATGCCTGCTTTCCTTTGTCTGTACAGCTGTCAGATTTTTCTTTGACTATTCTTTAATAATCAATCTTTCTGAGTCACGTTATTTACATGTATGGAAGGAAAATTGACACATTGCTGCAGCGATTACACAGGATCAAATAAAAGGATAGATGGATTCCTCAGGCTCTACTGATAAAAGGCTTTGATGAAGGTAAAGGGTAACAATACAGCAGCAGACATAAAGCCAAATAGATATCAGGGAGAAATAAGATTTCTAGGCACAAATGCTTGTGTCCTTTCTGTTTCATAGGATATGCTTTTTCCTTATGTCCTTACCAAGATATATGCAAGATACTTGGTCTCTGAAGAACTGCTTTTTCAAAGAGGAGTTCTTCACACTCTTTGGTTACGTAGCCAAAACCAGGCTATTGGAAATATAAACCAGGTGCAAATATCTCTAGGTAGATTTTCTATAAACAATGCTAACAAGATGGGACAGGTTGTCCCTGTCTATCTTGGCTACTAGTACAGGAAAAAAGTGCATTTCACTTACATTTAACTAAGGGTCAGCACCATGATTTTAGGCATCTCCAGAAATGAGCACAGGTGAGATTAACTCAGTACTGACCTAGGCGAACCTCTGACCCTTGGTCAAGCTTTTGAAATTAAAAATTGCTCCATCATTTTTCTTTCTGCACATTTTCCCACCATTTATAAACCACAAAGGCAGAAGGATAAATGCCCTCTGCTTTACATTTAATCATTTGTATCATCCAGTGAGATTTTGGACTGCTTCATTCTTTCATTTATTTATTTACTTACTGAGAGAGGGTCTCACTCTGTTCACAGGCTGGAGTACAGTGGCATGATCTCAGCTCACTGCAGCCTCAACTTCCTTGGGATCAGATGATCCTCCCTCCTCAGCCTCCCGGGCAGCTGGGATTACAAGCACGTGCCACCACCTGTGGCCAATTTTTTATTTCTTGTAGAGGCAGGGCTTTTCCATGTTTGCCAGGCTGGTTTCAAACTGCTGGACTCAAGCAATCCACTTGCCTCAGCCTCCCAAAGTGCTGGGACTACAGGGTTGAGAGGATTGCTTTAAAGTAACATTTTATTTTACAAGATAATCTCACACAGATATTCTTAATCATGCACAAGTTTAACAACTTTTTTATCTCCATCCACTACTGAAACCTAAACTTTATAAAAGGTGTCAATAGATTGATTTAAAGTAATAATTGATTACCAACAAAATCTAGTCCTTTTTCTGGCCAATGGTTTCCATCAGAAAAGTGTCTTGCGGGAGTTTAATTTATTCTGCCAATTTGTTTGATCATTGATATCAGTACTACCACAGGTCTGAATCAAACATTTTCAGATACAGTATTAATAACATGACATGTGTTTTGCTTTGGTTTGCAGTTGACAGATATATTTTTGTTCTTTTTTTTGCAATCATTCTTTCTGAATTACTTTAGCTATGTGTAATAAACACTGATACATTGGCCTGCTGTCATTACAAATATGTACATCATGACCCACATCCAGAAAGGAAAAAAAAAATTTTTTTACACTGAGATAAACCAAAAATAACAAGTCAGGTTGTCAAGTTCTGGTCCCTGAAATGAATGAAACATTGAACATTTCCTGTTCAAGGGAGCAATTTCATTCCTGGCTTTTACAATGATAATGTCTGAACAAATACGCTGGCCTTTGTGGCTATAATAATTTTGAAAACTTTCTGTGTTTTCAACATATTCAGAGAGCTATAAATTAGTAATTTTTGAAACCTCAGAATTTTTTCTTTAAATGTATATTTTTAATTGCTGAGACAGTACTTCTGATGTTTGACTCCCTCGCACCTCTTTGCAGGTAACATTCTTTTTTGTAAAATGCTGTTGAGGCCGTTTTCCTTTGAAAAACATGCCTCTTATAGATCATGTATATAATACTCTTTTTTGATTGCCTATTTGGTTAGGGGTGTGTGTGTGTGTGTGTTGATGCGTTTTGAAAGAGTCTAGCTTTGTTACCCAGGCTGGCGTGCAGTGGCACAATGTTGGCTTACTACTCTGAAATCTCCACCTCCCTGGGTTGAAGCAATTCTCCTGCGTCAGCCTCCTGAATAGCTGGGATTATAGGCACCAGCCACCATGCCCAGCTTTTTTAATTTTCATTTTTGCATTTTTTAGTAGAGATGGGGTTTTGCCATGTTTCGTCCAGGCTGGTCTCGAACTCAGTAACCTCAAGTGATCCGCCTGCCAAAGTGCTGGAATTACAGGCGTGAGCCACTGCACCCAGCCAGAAGACTTTTAATAAATTATTTTAGACCATTTATTTATCCTTGGCTTCTCTTTAATAAAAAATTGGATTTTTCTTTTTGTGTAGGAAAAAATGAAAGAGCTGTGCTTTTTCCTGCTGTCGTTCCTCCGAAACTCTTGCTATGAAAGAACAGAAATTGAGGAAATAAGATTTTTATAGCCTTATAGGTCTCCTTACTGTAATCCCTGACTTCTTCAATTATTCAGCACCTAATATGTGGCTGGCATAATTTTAGGCATTGGGAATACACCAGGTAACTAAATAAATAGTCCTTGATCTTGTTCTTTCATCCATTTGAAAAGAATTGGGCAATAAAGAAATAAATATGTGGTAATTGATTTAGATTAAGTGCTTTAAAAAAAAAAAAAGAAAGGGAATAGAGGGTCAAGCTGGCAAGGTATGTTTGTGATGTCTCTTATAAGGAGACACAAATGAAGGAAGCAGGTGATCTCTAGAGATATCTCCAGAGAAAATGTTACTAGAAAAAGTAGCAGCAAGTACAGAAGTCATAAAGCAGAAGCTTGCTCGGCCAGTAGAGTAGGACTAGAGTAA
The DNA here is from genome assembly GCF_001604975.1 of Cebus imitator. NCBI lineage: Eukaryota > Metazoa > Chordata > Mammalia > Primates > Cebidae > Cebus > Cebus imitator. Next base: position 1,745,864 of record NW_016107457.1, read on the forward strand.
GCAAGGGAGACAGTGGTGGGAGATGGAATCAGAAAGTTGGGGTCAATGTGGTACAGATTTTTTTTTTCTTTTCTTTGTCAGTAGAACTACCAGAAAAGTGGTACAGATTTTTTAAGCGGCATGAACATTTATTCCAGGATGGAAAGCCTTTGATAGTTTGGAGGTGAGAAATGACAGGATCTTACATTTAAAAGGAACACTGGACGCATTGTGGAGAGTAGTTTGCAACAAAGCAGGAATCCTAGCTAGGAGACCAGCTGGGAGGCTGTCGAAGTAATCCTAGTAAGAGATGATGGTAACAACGGAAGTGGGGATAATCCATCAGATTCTGGACTTTGATTTTTTTTTCTTCTTTTCAATGGGAGCCTATGATGGGAAAAGTGGCTCCCATAATCTGGTTGAAATAAGGAAGATAAATAATCAAGAGAAAAACAAAAACAAAAAATCTTTAAAGAAGCTTATGATGGCAGTGGCGGTTTCCTCTCTCCCTCTATTTGTCTAATTACTGAAAACACAAGAGCTTAGCTCCTGAACTACCACAAGGATACTGGTGGGGTCAGAAAGTGGAAAGATCAAATCAACTAGACCAAGTGGCTTCCACATATGAGGCTCTACTGAGAAATTATATTAACTAAATAGGGGTAGGCAAAAATATCTCTTTAGGTGAATAAATACCCCCACACTACTCCCAAGAATAATTTTTATAAGACTTCATTAAGATATAATTCACATATCATATAATTCAACCATTTAAAGTATAAGATTTGATGGTATTTAGTATATTTACAGAATTGTATAGCCATCATCCCTATCAATTCTAGAATATTTCATCACCCCAAAAAGAAACACCAAAACTATTAGCAATCACTTTTTCCCCCCCACAAGCTCTACCCCTAACCTGGGGCAACCACATGTCTACTTTCTGACCCTACATATGTGCTTATTCTGTAGATTTCATATAAATGGAATTATACAATATGTGGTTCTTTGTTACTGGCTTTTTTTAACTTGGCACAATGTTTTCAAGTTTCATCCATGTTGTAGTACATATTAGTCCTTCATTTATTTTTACGAACAAGTAATATTCCATTATACAAAATATATGGGACATGTATGCAGATATACATTTTGTTTGTGCGCCACTTAGTTGAGGGACATTTGGGTGGTTTGCAGCTTTTGATATGAAGAATTATGCAGCTATTAGCACTCATTCATGTACAGATGTACAAGTTTTTGTGTGAGCCTGTTTTTGTTTCTCCTGGGTGGAATTGTTGGATCCTATAGTAACCTACACTTAACTCTTTGTAGAACTGACAAACTGTTTTCCAAAGAGGCTGCATCAGTTTCACCAGTTTACATTCCCACCAGCCATGTATAAAGGTTCTATTTTCTCCACATCCTTACCAACACTGTTATTGACTGCCTTTTTAATTATAGCCTACTAGGGAGTATAAAGTAGTGTCTCACTGTGGTTTTGATTTGCATTTTCCCTAATGAATAATAATATCGAGATTATTTTCATGTATTTATTGGCCAATTGCATGCCTTCTTTGAAGAAATGTTTATTCAAATCCTTTGCTCATTTTAATTGGGCAATTTGTCTTTGTATTATTTGGTTGTAAGCCTTTTTAATATATTCTGTATGCAAATCCTTTATCAGATATATGATTTTAAAATAGTTTTCCCATTTTCTGCTCCTTCCCTTTCTTGGTAGTATCCTTAATGTACAATAGTTTTTAATTTAAGTCCAATTTATTTATTTTTTTGGCTGCTTTATGCTTTTGGTGTCATATCCAATAAATAATTACCTAATCCAAAGCCATGAAAATTTACACCTATAGCGTTTTCTAAGAGTTTAATAGTTTCAGCCTTATATTTAGGTTTTTGATCTATTTTCCACTAATTTTACATATTTGTATAGGAAAGCCCACTTTGTTCCTTTGCATATGGATACCCAATTGTCCCAGAACTATTTACTGAAAAGATTATTCTTTCCTTCATTGAATTGTCTTGGCACCCTTGTCAAAAATTAATTGACCATAAACATATGGGTATGTTGTGATTTTTTTAAAATAAAATTCAATGTGAGTTTTTTATTATGAAACTAATACATGTGCCATGTGGAGGGCTGGAAAATGCAAAAGTAGAAAATAATGGGATCTATTTTTTATTATGAATACATATTTATTTAACAGTATATATTTTGTGTATATGTGTGTGCATAGATATATGCCAACTCATAAGGTTATTATTATAATCTAAAGCAATCAAATGACATACTAAAAATGCTGATGAGAAAATATTAATTGTTATAGATAACATTTATTAAGCACTGACACATTAAACAGTCTGTCCCCAGCACTATGAGTAATTATCTAATGTAACCCTCAGAACAACCCTAGAAGGTAGGTTCTGTTCTTAGGTCTATTTTACAGCTGAGGAAATGGAAACTGACCTCCAAGCACTGCCTAACCACTTGTTAGAATAAAACCCACTAAATTATGTCCTTAGGATTCCATGGCAAGTTTTACTCTGTAAGACTTAGGTCTTCTCTATGCCTATGCAAGGCACACTTATACTCACAAACTCCTTAAAACATGAAAGAACTCTAGAGGGGGTATTTTAAATTTCCATTTCATAGATAAGGAAACAGAAATTCAGAGATTTGGCAAGCTACATGGCAGAACCAATATGCAAATGTAGAACCTCTCATTCCAAACTGTTATCTTTCTGAAACACCAAAAGTGATTTAAATATTATATCAATATACATAGAAACATTGAGTTTATATTTAATTTGGTTAGTATTAGTAATTTAAAGTCATAGAAGCTGACTCAAAATCTGACGTTGGGCAAGATTGCTGAATTTCAATTTGTTCCTTTTAAAATGAAGACTCTGAGTGATTTTTAACCAAGTTTTCCATCATGGATTTCTTTGGGAATCTGATAAGTACTTGACATTTGGTACTCAAGGAAAATGGACACACACACACACACACACACACACACGTATATTATTTCTGAGGGTTTATGGACTTCTTACATTCCTTCAAGAATACCAAGGACCCACATCTCTGTGGTTTCTAAATTCCTTCTAGCTTCAAAATGCTAGAGTTTCTCTGATGTCAAAACAAAATTCAGTAAAATATTTGTAAAAATATTTAGAGAAACTAGTTTTTCTCCCTGCTTCAGAAGCAAAATCAAAGTAATGCATGTTGACATTAAGTCAGCAATTGGATTTATTTCAAAAAAAAAAAAAAAAAAGGTAATTGACGAACAACCCACAAGCTGAACCCACATGGCAAGTCCTCCTGCAGAAAATCCTTGTTTCTAAATTTAAAGTGCCCCATTCCTACGACACATAAGATAATATTATTATTAGCAGGCAGAAAATTCATCGTGACATGGATTTCAGTAAATATTTATTTGGTATTTCTGGGAAGTGGGATGTTTCTGAAAAGTAACGGGGCTATGTGGATAAATGTAAAAGGGCTTCTAAATCCTTTGGGGTAAGCAGGATATGAAGCAAAGTGGTGGGAAGCAAGATATGCACTTTTTCAATTTGCCTAAAAACCTAATTTCAGTTTTTCAAAAAGTGCTGCCCCATTTCCAAGGGCTGCCTGTTCCTTCCTAAAGAAGGGGAGCCTGAGAATTTAGATATTTCTTAATACCCAGTATCAGTAGCAGCCCAGGCCCAACAAATATGGCAATCACTCAGGAATTTCTGAAATCCACTGAGCATCCTCACTTCAGAGGCCTGAGAGCACATCATGGAAAACCTGTCAAGAGAAAGCAGTTTCAATGTTGTTATATTAGCAGTAGCAACACTGTAGTACCACTATAAATGTCCATCTATTCCAGTGAATTAGTGGCATAGAATTGCCATGTGGCCATTTAGTTTGGCATCTATTAACATGTAAACCCAATTACAGGTAGGGTAAAAAGGGCAGTTACAAAACTGTATGTTTTAACTTGATTCCATCTTTGTGAAAAAACAGAAAAGTGTTTACATATCAACAACTGTTGAAAAAATGGAAGGCTATCTAGCAAAATGTCAATAGTGTTATTTCCAGATGGTAAATTTTTTAATCTTTTTTTATTTGCATTTAACATTTTTCCCCAGTGAATATAGTACTTCCATAATCAGATAGAAAAATAATAACATTATTTTCATTAGAAGGATAAAAGGTCTTATATAAAACTATCATTGACTACATTTTTCTCCTGTTTTTGTTTTACCAAAGAGTTAAAAATTCAAATTGTTTTCTTTCAATGCATTGATTTTCATCTCTCTTGGTAAACTCTATTTTTAATACTCATATCCTTACCCAAAAATAACCTTCAGTGTCTCCGGTAAATTGAATAAAAAAGCAAATAAAGTAATCATCTTTGATTTATTGGTTGCTGATGTTTGAATTCACACAGACAAAAATGAGAACAGATATATTTCTCTCTGATTAACAGAGCAACCACTGTTTATAACTCTCTAACAGTAAGGAATTGTTAAGCACCTATTTGTATAAGGTGCCTAAAGGATACTTAGTTTTATAAGACACAGCCTCTACTCTGAAAGTACTATAGAATCTATAACTTCTGGATGCCGAACATGAAACTGGTGCAGAATCCAATACAAAAGGATTTACTCCCAAAAGGATTAACAGCCTCTTAAGTATAGCTTTAGTGCATTCTTCCATTCCCCTCTGCCTCAGTTGAATACACTACACCCAGAAGATGCGCATGGCAGAGTCTGAAGGAATTATCTGCTGTCAAGTACATGAAGAAGGTCAGTTGAGCCTTAGTTATAGGCAGAATGGGTGATGGGTTGCTTGATGTGAAATGAGGTGTGTCAGGCTATTCTATGACCAAAAAATAATCTATCTCCACCAAGATCTCAAGTAACCTGAAATTCTAGTAGTAGAGATATATTGCTTTGAATCTTGAAGACTTTTTACCCTTTGAGTATTAATAGGAAAACATCCTTTGAATGACAACAACTAACCAACTATTAGCTCACATTTGTAAAGATATAAATTTATGGGCCATTATTTTCAGAACCATAAATCAGGCTACCTGGTAAGTTTGAGAAATTTTGTGGATAGTAATACATTTTTCAGAGTGTTGAATTTCCTAGAATTTCAGGATGTGGAGTCACTGTATCTGCCATTACTCTTTTCTATTGGCTTGGAAAAGTTTGGAGACCTCACTCAGAGACTGCCCAATCCATTCATTCATTCATTCATTCACTCATTGAAGGTTCAGCCTTTCCAGCTGTCTAGTCATTCAAATAGAGTAGAAGATCATCTGGCTTGAGTTGCTTGATATCCACTTGACACATAAAGACATAAAGCCCTTCAGGTCTCTCTATTAAGGGAGTAAAGGAAGAGGAAATAATTAGCAGGAGAGGATGTTTACAAGGGTACCGAGATCAGAGTTGAACTGATGTGAACACGTACACACACATACAGGATTGTGCCCAGGAGTGGCTCAAATCATGAAAAGATCTATACTGCATATTCCCTTATAGCTTATCTGTAAAAAATTGCTGTTTAATAAATAATTAAAAATTCCAAAAATGACAAGTAGTTATTTAGGTATATTTGAAAGAGTCACATGTAGGAGCAGGGGAAAAGGAGAGGAGTCCTGCTGTTTGTGCTTTTCACTTATAGACACTTAAGGAATTTTTATTGAATAAAATAATTAAATAAGTAGAAATGATATGAAGCATAACAGTAATATTATAGTAATAACCACATTAAAATGCAAGAAGTGAAAGACCGATAAGCAGCTTTCCATATGTCATCAAATTAAGCACACTCTTGTCTCCACATTTATATTTTGAAAAAGTACAAAACACACCAGCACTTCCCAAGAGGGAAAAATGTCTAACAAACAAACAAACAAACCAAAATACCAAGTCTTGAACCCTTGCTTCTGTCTTTGTTATTTTTGTCTGCTCCCGTTTCCAAAATGAATAACTACTGACATTCTGAGCCTTTATAAATTGGCCTGGAACTATTTTTTCCACTGGTTGACCTTAACATGAATCAGAAGCAACCAAAGCCTTTTGCTTTTGTTAATTACAGATTCTAAACTGGTCAAAAACTTCATTTCAGGTAAGACCAGGTAGTGGAAAATCTGTGACCCAGACTTAGGTGAAGCATCTGTCAAAAAGGGAGAACATGCTTCTCTATCACAGTGACATTTAAGAAGAGGATCATCTTCTATTTAGGAAAAGTGCTTTGCACATGTGTTATGCAGAAATAAAGCAACTCAAACCAGATGACCTTCTGCTCTATTTGAATCCCTGGACAGCTGGAAAGGCTGAACCTTAAATGCATGAATGAATGGATTCAGTCATCTCTTAGTGAGGTCTCCAAACTTTTCCAAGCCAATGGAAGAGTAATGGTGGATACAGTGAATATACATCCTGCGTTTCTAGGAAAATCTAACATTTTGACAAATCTATCACTATCCACAAAAATATTCTCACACTTATCATGAACTCTGATTTAGGGTTCAGAAAAAAAAATGGCCATTCTATTTATGGATCAAGTCTCTTATTGGACAATAGCTTGTGATTATAGAAATCATGCAATAGGATTGTTAGCTTTGTATAAATTTGTTATGTTGTTATAAACTAAAAAAATTAATCTCAATGTAACCCACTCTGCTTCATAGGCTAAAATGTTACATCCCAAATGCCTTTGAATATAACCGACAATGGTCCAGGTCAAATAACAATAGATAAAAGGAATACACTAACAAAAATACTACATGATAATGGAATTCTCTTCTTAAACAGATTTTCTGATTACCTAAGGATTAGGCAAATCAACTTTTCCAAAAATAAACTTTCTAAAATGTATGAGTCATCCTTAAGAGTACACATCTGGTGAATGAAATTAAATCTGTTTTTATGGTCTCAGGGCTTAAAATTCTCTAATTTTTCAGGGGCCATTTCTGAAAGTAGACAGGAAGATAGTGCAAGCCATTGGACTAATGCTGGCCTTCCTGGCTTTAAAGCAGATTCTAAAAGGTGTTTAGGTGAGTGATTTAAAAAATTAGATACATGCCATAAATTATTTTGTTTTTAACACTTTTCTTCCAGTTCTGTTTAAGATTGGAGGGTGCTATTTAATAAATCTGCCTATATTCTCATTGCCCATTTTTTCCTAACTGCTATTATTGGTAGATCAAAGTTTTGTTGCCATTTTTTTTCAGTCGGCTTCTCTGAATTCTAGATATTTCTTCTTCTTCTCATTTGAATGCCTGATTGTATCTTTGTCTAGTGTTCGTAGGAGGTGTCTGTGAACCTTGAATAAGAAACACCATCTGTGGTTCATTTTCTTGGCATAAGCGTCCGTTTGAAGAGCTTTTTTGCCATTTAAAATCAAACTGCTGTGCTGCCCTCTGGCTGCTTCTGATAAAATCTTAACAGAACAAAAATCACCAGCTTGTTCCCCTATAGGTCTTTCTCAGTTTAGGATTTCATGACTGTATCACAGCCTAGTTAAATATCCACTAACCACATAAAGTTGTGATGTTTTATTTCTTACTGATAGGACTGCAGACATTTCGAAATAAGTTGCCTTGACCCTGCCACCCTGTTAAGGTCCTCTGTAAGACTGCATGTGCACAGTTGCGGTAATTTTCCAGCCACTAAGCTTGAGTGTATTTCCTGACAGTTCAGATACTCCATTATTTTTCATTTTCACTTCCCTTTGTTTGATGACTGCAGAACAGGGAAGTACCAGGTGAAATGCAGCTTTATTTGCTGTACATTTTGCAAAGTTGGAAGATTTTTAATGGCCTATCTCTGCAAGTATCCAGAGAGGGATAAATAACTCATGTTGCTACACTGAAATTTTAATTGTGATAAACACATCATATCCCTCCAATTAGCTTCCCCTCAGATTCAGAAGGGCACACACCTTTAGCTAGCCCATGAGATGGCAGAAGCAGTCTCTACTTTTACACTTCAAAAGGATGAAATTCCTTCCATCCTTTTCAAGATGATAACAATCTATCAAATATGCCAAATTTTAACAACAGTTGTACCTTAAATTTATAGAGGACCATTTGTCATAGTGTCTTGTTTGAGGAAGTTTTTATACACAAAAAATGAATGTTAAGAGACTCTCATGTTCGGTTCTGACAAGAGCTCAGAAATTGTCACTCCCAACTTTAGAACAAGAAAAAAAGCTGAACAAACTGAAAATCAATAACTTTTCTTGGAGCATCAGAGAATTAAGGTTGCAGGACAAACAGTCACTCTGAAATCTGGAGAGACAGAGACTATAAAGAAATACAGTCAAGATTAGCTAGCCCTGAGCAGAAGTTACTGGAGCCATACATTGGTAGGAATACCTAAATAGTTATTTGGATACACTGTTCTAGGCTGAATGTAGCTTAGCATGAGAATGAGAAAAACTGGGGACTCCAGTCTTAGGGAGGCCCACCCAACTTTCATAGATAGATTTTACCACCAGGAACCTCACCAGGTTCCCATAAAGAAGAGCCAAGAAAAATCACCTCATATCTTTAGCAAGGTGAGGGGGAAATAATCATTTTGAAAGGTTTTCAGTATGTTCTTCATAACAAAGTGCTCTGCTCAAGTGAAAAAGACTTCAGCAGAACCTTATCTCATATAGGCAGAGGAGCAATTACCTCCAGCCCTCTCCAGCCTTCTATCTCACTCGAGGAATAGGAAGAGGGGGAAAAAAAAGAAGTTGTAGTGAAACTTACAGCCCACAGACACAGGCCCACCAAAAACTCAGCTAATCTTAAGATCACTGAATACGACACCTTACTCACTCTTTAGCATCACTTCAACAGGGCCTCAGTATAAATCATGGATTGCAACTGAAAGCATTGCAAGGCTCAGACTCTGTTTAAGAAGGAATTCTTAGGAAAACCCGAAGACAGCAGTAGGGATAAAAAGAAGAACACTAAAGGATTTTGAAATTCATAGCACCTACATCTACAACAGACATTAAAAGCAACATAACTCATAGCTAGAGCTCACACTAAAGGCCTATTTCTCTCACTTGTTACTACGAGTTATATCATGCTTGGCTTTCAACAAAAAATTACAAGGAATGTAAAAAGCAAGTCTGATGAGACAAAGCAAGTATCAGAACCAGATTCAGATAGGACACAGATTTTGGAATTATAAGACCTGGAATTGAAAGTAACTTTGATTATTATATTAAGGGCTCTAATGGAAAAAGTGGGCAACCTGGAAGAACAGATATGTAATGCAAAGAGAGAAATGGAAACTCTAAGAAGGAATCAAAAAGAAATGCTAGAAATCAAAAACACTGTAAGATAAATGGATAATGCCTTTGATGGACTTCTGAGTAGAGTGGACACAGCTGAGGAAAAAATTCAGTGAACTTGAAGATATGTCAATAGAAACTTTTCAAAATGAAATGGAAAGAAACCCACAATATTTAAAAATTGTAAGGCAATTTCATAAGATGTAATGTAGCATAATTGGAATACCGGAAAAGAATAATATTAAAAATATTTGTATTAAAAATATTAAATATTTTAAAGTATTTAAAAGTATTAAAATATTTTAAAGTATTAAAAATATACCAGAGTATTAAAAATATTTGAAGTAATATTCTTTTCAAATTTAATGAAAGATGCCAATTGCAGATACAGAAATTCAAAGGACGCCAACAAAATAAAAATTAAAAACTTTAGAAATATAATATTCAAGCTACAGAAAGCCAAAGACAAATGAGAAAACTTGAGAGAAACCAGAGGAGAGTCAAAGCCTTACCTAGAACATAAAAAGATTAAGAATTATAGGAGAATTTCCTTCAGAAATCATGCAAGCAAGAAGTAAGAGGAGTGAAATAATTCGTGTTAAAGGGGAAAAAAAGCCCTAGAATTTTATATCCAGCAAAATCAGCCTTCAAAAGATAAGGAGAAACATTTTCTCAAACAAATGAAAACTGAAAGAATTTATCACCAACATACCTGTCCTGAAAAACATAACTTTTTTTTTTTAAGAAACAAAGGTCTTCAGAGAAAAGCAAAATGATATAGGTCAGAAACTCAAATCTACATTTTAAAAAGTAAAGTATTAAAGAAGGAATAAATGGCAGTAAAATAAAGCCTTATATATTCCTTACTGTTAACAGAGCAAATTTTTTTTCAAAGTAATAGTATTAATTGTGTGATTATATCATATGTACAAGTGAAATGAATAAAAATACAGCAATTTTAGAAGGGACAGGAGAAAGAAATTGGGAATACTCTGTTATAATATGTGCATTGAGAAGTGGTACACTGTTATTTGAAAGTAGACCTAGATTAGTTGTAAATGTGTATTGCAAATTTAAGGAGAAATACTAAAATAATTTTTAAAGGTATACAAAATGGTAGGACAGTTTGGTATTTTACAAAGCTAACCGTTGTTTTGCAATGTGATCCAGAAATTGCACTCCTAGGTAGTTACTTAACTGATTTTAAAACTCACATCTACAAAGAAAACCAACATGCACATGTAGCTTTACTCATAATTGTAAAAAAATGGAAGCAACAAAAATTCTCCTCAATAGGTGAATGGATAAACTGTGGTCATATACACAATGGAATATTATTCAATTATAAAATAAAATGAGCACCAATATTAATAGCAGCATTATTCATAATTGCCAAAAGGGAGAAACAATTTAAGTATCCATCAACAGATAAATGGATAAACAAAATATGGTATATATATGCAATGAAATATTACTCAGCCTTTAAAAAAGTGAAAGTTTGGCACATGCTACAAAACATTATGCTACATGAAACAAGCCAGATTTAAAAGGACAAATGTAGTATGATTTCATTTATGTACAGTTTCTACGATAGGCAAAATTATAGACAGAAAAATAGAGTTTACCAAGAGCTAGGTGAAGGAAGAATGGGGAGTTATTATTTAATGGATACAGAATTTCAACTGGAAATAATTAAAAGTTCTAGAAATAGGTAGTGGTGAAAGTTCACATTCAACAATGTGAATATTATTAATGCCACTGATGTGTGCCTTTTTAAATGGTGGTTAAAATGGCAATTTTTATGAATATTTTCCCAAATATGCATGCATAGTAAATATACAGTAAACATTTGTTGAAAGAGGAAAAAAAATTCAAAGGAGCTAACAAGCCACAAAGGTCATGGATTAACCTAAAATGCATATTGCTAAATGAAAGAAGGCCACCTGAATACGCTATAAAATATATAATTCCAATTGTATGACATACTGGAAAAGGCAACACTATAGATACAGCGAAAAGATCAGTGGTTATTAGAGGATGGGGAGTAGGAGGGAGGTTTAAACAGGTGAAACACCAGCAATATTAAGGGCAGTTAAACTATTCTGTATGATTCTTAAAAGTAGATATCATTGCACGTTTGTCAAAACCCATGGAACTTTACGGCACAAAGTGATATATCAATTGCATTAAAAAGTATGAAACAATTTCATTGGAGAGGATGAGGGGATACTGTGCTAGCCTAAGTATTTCTGGAAATAAGTAGAGTCTGTAAGACTAAAAGCAGAAAAAACTACACATAAGCGCTGCACTCTAGTCAATAAAGTTATTTTCTATTGGAATATGAGTGCTCATATTGCTATACATGTATACTGGAACAATTAAGTAAATAGATGGTGAATGGTGAGAGCCAGCTTTCCCACTGTTGGAGTGGAAACTTAAAGATAAGCAAGGGAAGGAGGCTAGAATGATAACTCATGTAGCAATGACTTAATGATGGAAGCAGCATTTAGAACTCGTGTTTATCTTAATATTGACATACATGATTGCACATAGAAATATGTATATTTATAAGTATTCACACATATTTTTCCTTGCTTAGTCAGCTGAGAGAGACTGGAAGCAATGACACCCCAGTAGCAATAATCACATCTAGCATCCAAATCTTGGTTTCTAATACCACTTGGTTTCTAATACCAATTAAAAGAATCAGGGCCCCTTGGAGAAGTATTGGATTCTGGGACATGTCTGAGTCTAAAACAGGTAATATAGATGAGAAGAGTGGAGTATCACCTAGTGCCATAAAGTAAGGAAATACTGAAAAAAAAACAAAGAACAAACACACACCCCTAAAAAACTCACATTGATAGCTGCATGTCAAAGAGACACAGGGGTCAACTGAAATATATCCCAGTGACAAAAGCTGGAATGACTGAGTTACAAAATAAGATGCTATTGTAATATAGGCCAAAATACAAAATGAATATCCATGAATCCATAGTGACATAAATAAATGGTTAAATAAGTGTAGGTGGGGAAAATAGATGCCTCCCATGCAGAAAAATTCCAGATCATTTATGTAGCTACTCTCCCTTTAGAAAAGGGAAGCATAATCCCCTATTCCTTAAATGTGGGCTGTGCATAATGACTTCCTTCCAAAGAGTACAGTGTGGAAAGGAGGAAAAATAATAACTTTATAGTGGAGAAACCTGACAAACACTACTTCAGCCCGGTGACTAAGGTCAATATCAGCAATGATAAGTCGTGTTGATAGTAGGAACTCTTGATACGATATGATAAAATGGTACTTCATCTCTGTGTCCTTCCTCCCCAAAATCCATAATGCCAGTCAATTCCTCAGGCAAATATTAGATAAATTAAAATAGAGATTTTCACCATACAAAATGCTTGGCCAGAACTATCAAAAAATAAGGAAGGTCTGAATGACAGTCACAACCTACAGAAGACATGACAATGACATGTAAATATGGATGGGATTCTGGAACATAGATGGTACATTAGGTAAAACTAAGGAAATCTGAATAAACTATGGTCTTTAGTTAATATGAATATATTAATATTGGTTCATTAACTCTAACAAATGTACAATTCTAATGAAAGATGGCAACAGCAGGCAAAACTGGGTAAGGGAGTGTAAGGGAACTCACTATACTTCTGTCTTTGCAATTTTTCCATAAATCTAGTGTTCTAAAAATAATTATATTTTATTTATAAAAGCAGATGATAACATACTGAGAACAGGAAAAATAAATGTGCTTAAGTTATTTTTCCAGATATTCCTCAATTTGTAATTATGAGGAGGAAACATGTTCCAATTTGAAGAAAAACTATTGTTTTAGTAAACAAACAAAAAGAGAACAAAACAAAAACTAAAGATTTTTAATGAAACTTTCCAAATTGTTTAATATTTAGATTAAGCAAACAAATTCTATTGTGTATCCATGTGTGTTGTCAGACAAAAGACCACTTCTGATCTGGGTACCATCTAGAAACACCATCTCTTAATATTCAGAAGTAATTTATGCTGTGCCTAATTCCTGTGTCACTTTTCCAAGAAAGCCTCTTCTCCGCAAGATCTGTGGTTTTACTCGCTAACCATTTTTTGCTCCCTTTTATGTAGATTTATTACACAAGTTTCTAAAAGGAAGCAGGTTCAATCATTCATTTATTCAAAAACATTGATTGAGTACCTACTATTTTATTCCAGGAACAAACTTTGATGGCTATATTTGTTAAAGTAATGCTGTATGCTGTGGCAAATAACATGCAAAATCTAGTGGTCTAACATAATAGGAACTTATTTCTCACTCATGAAACAGTTCAGTGCTGGTGCTGGGCCTGAAACAATTCATGAACCAGGCTTTTTTGAGATTGTAGCTCCACCTTCCTTTAGGGCTTCAAAATCCTTCACTTCCAGGGTCCAGATGGGAAGGAGAGGATGGATGAGGCATATCTGCTTCATAACCACATCAACCTCGAAGTGATAAATCACATCTGCTCCCATTCCACTACTGAGAACTAGTCACATGGTCACAGGTAGATACAAGGGATTGGTGGGGGAGCAGGCAGATGTGGGCAGCTAGACAATGTATCCCTCCATGGGGCAGCACCTCCTAGCCATGAGTCTACACCGTAGAGGGAGAATATGCATCTCTGGTGGATGGCTAGCCATCTCTGCAACCCTGCTGGAGATTCTAAGACCTAAGATGAATCTGACTCACTCTGATATATGTGAGACTCTCTAGCCAAACAAGACAGAAAGAATTAACACCTAACCAAATTCTTTCCATCTTTGCTAATTCACACCTTCTGAGAGTTAATTTAAAGAGCTAAAAAGAACTTGGAGAAAAAATGTAAAAGCATTTTGCTAGAATCCATAAAAATGAGTACTGATTAGAACAGAAGACCATAGACAACAACTTGGCTTTCTGCCACAGGATGCCAAAAATTGAAGTGTAGACCTATTGCACACAATGGAGTAGCCCATTATCTAACAGTGTGAGTTCCCAGGCTCAGGATTAGACATCACCTATGTGCAACATGATACTCCATTGCCTAGAGCCCCATTACTCCAAAGCACAGGGCTGTGTCCCCCAGTCACTGGGCCTACATAAGCAGATTAGTCACCATATTTTCTGTATTAAAAATGATCTGCTTTTTATTTACCTCAAATGCTTTTGATTTCCAGGAAGCTGAGAAATGACAGAATGTGTGCTTGATCAGGCAGCGGGAGGTAACGGGGCGGAAGCATCATTTCTGTCAGCATTGCCATCTTGTCCCTGGGCATTCTAGCAAAGAGCCGAGAGAGGGATTTACAACAGCGGTCACCTTTGAGATCACCCTCATTCTGCTCACTGAAGCTTTAATTACAGATTCTGATCTGCCGGTTGGCGGTTTTTGTATGAGACGGACCATGTAGCATTATCTTTGCACAACAGTGAATATCAATTGTCATTATATAATCCTAGCATCACTAGGAAAATGAAATTTGGTTTAACAGGTTGTTCCCTTAGACCCTGGATTCACATACCCATTGGAGGGGATTCCTATGACTCTTCCCTCTCATACTCCTCCATCCTCCAATTGCCTAGGCAGGGCTTTTACACAATTCTTTGCTGAGGCAGGGGGAAAGTCTCCATTGCCATCTCTGTTTGTATCTTTACTAGTTCTTTGCCAAAGTTAGGAGGGGACACTTGCTGAACTAAGAGTTTAGCATCTATAGAGGTATGTTTCCAGCCTCCTGTTTTCTATTTAATTATTTTTCTGATGCTGCTTCTGTTGTTTTTACCAGGGTGGGCAAATTAAATAAGCAACATGGACCTTTTTCCATCTGCTCTGTGCTGTCCAACTCACAGATCAGTCGGAAGGGCAGTGGCCCTCTTTTCTGTCTTGCTCCCTGTGAGGGTGAGTTCTGCCATCTAGAAACAAGGCTGAAAGCTTGTATCTCCCTGGTATTAAAAATCTATTGGCAAGTCCATATGTAACGAGGTTTATTATCCTCCAATTTTAGGCACATGAATTCAGGGTCTATTTTTGCTCCAATTCTCCCCCTTAGTAAGTCACGAGGTCTAAGCATGAGCAGATGTTAACAGATGGTTTCATTTTGACTTCAGACTAGGCTATTTTCTCCCATCCAGCTTTCCCAAAAAACCCTGTACTTGGAGAACTGTATTAGTCTGTTTCCTCCCAACAAATAAAGACATACTGGGTAATATAAAGGAAAGAGGTTTAATTGCTACACAGTTCCACGTGGCTGTGGAGGCCTCATAATCATGGTAGAAGGCAAAAGGGGAGAAAGACATGTCTTATACGGCAGCAGGCAAGAGAGCGTGTACAGGGAAACTTCCGTTTATAAAACCATCAGATGTTGTGAGACTTATTCACTACCATGAGAACAGTGTGGGGAAAACTGCCCGCATGATTCAATTATCTCCACATGGCCCTGCCCTTGACATGTGGGGATTATTATAATTTAAGGTCAGATTTGGGTGGGGACACAGCCAGGCTATATCAGGAACCAATAGGGCACGATTCGTAAAGCCAACTTATTAATCACCATTGACTGCCTGGATCTGTTCTCTACCAGTTAGAACCAAGTGGGAAGAGTGATGAGAGACTGGAACCTCTACCTTTTGACACGGATAAATGAGTTAAATAAAGGATCCAAAATAATCTTACTATATAGTACTATACACCCCAAATCTCAAAATATAATCAATTATGTAGAAACAATACCAACTGAAGGCATTTTTTCTACCTCTTTCTCTCACCAATCATTGTCATTCATATACTTCAGGAAAAGCAAAAAATATGACAGGGGAATTGTGAGATGTACTGTCTATTGTTTCTGGTTGTCAGTTTTAATGTTTGCTGAAAACCAGGTTAGGATGTGACATTGGTCTGTAGTAGAAGTAATGCATCCTCTTGGACTCCCTTTGAGGCAATGTATCTTTCCTCCACTACTGAGCTGGGACTTTTTGCTACCCCATCATTTCACTGCTGCTTGAACCTCTCCTTGGTCCAGGATGCTTTCTTTCCTCCATGCTATCCAGAGTCCTAAAGGAAACACTGGGGGAAGAAGGCAATTAAAAAGAAAAAACTTAGAATTTACCTAGTTCACTCATACCAAACTAATACTTTAGGATATCAAACAGTTTTTTCAAATTCATATCTTTTTTTCATGGATTTCCTACAACAAACAACTTATGGTACTAAACCTGAATGAAAAAAATCTGTAACCTGAAGAATTTATGTCCTAATTTTTCTGGGATAAAAATAGGCAGAGCAGCAATTGAAATTTATATTTCTCAGCAGGTAACAAGCATGGGGTCAGTACAGAGATCCTCTCCGGTGTCCTGAAGCCAGCTCTCCCCACTACCTTACTGCTGCTTTTATTGATTTTTTTTCTCCTTAAATATGGACTGTATTTGCAAGTTCATGTACATTTCTTTTGTGGAAAAATAAACAACAAAGATACCCACTGTAACAGAAAAAAAAAATAAAATACACTGTCAGCTGGAAAAGCTTATGCAGACCTTGCTGGAGCAAGATCATTGTGGTCTCTGAAGAATAGAAATGATGACAGAGGTGAGAAAAGTAAAGCATAATAGAAGGGCCAGACCGAGAGAAAGAGGGAGAAAACAAATGGTGTGGGAATGAAAGAAAATAGAAAGAAGGAGGAGGAATAAGACTGAGGGGAAAAGGTATGTGTTTTGTGGGATAAACTTAAATCACAGAAGGCATAAAGTATCTGCCTATAAGTCAGGAAGAGAATATATAGTGAGAACTTGTTTCTGTGCAGGATAAATGCCATGGCAAGGTATTACTAATCAAAGGGGTAAAATCCATTTTCTGTCACTCAATTGCTGAGAAAACTTCAGTGGCTCCATATGACCTGCAACTAAAGTGGCAGACACTGAAGGCGTTTCATATTATGCCTCCATTTTTCCAAATGCAACTGGATACCCCTTCAGTACCTAATGTGAACCTCTTCTCCCACCACCTGCTTACATCTTGCAGGTCCCAGAGAGTTGCTGGCACTGCTTGACCACACTTCTGCCCCTGCCTGTATTACTCTTTTCATTCTTCCCACACATCTCCACGGAAGTCCTATTCGACTATCAGGACTCGCTTCACATTCCATCTCTTCCCAGAAGTTTTCCATAATGACTCCAAGCCTCAACTGATCTCTCCCATTCTTTGAAATCAATCAGACCTGAATTATTCTCTTTCTGAAAGAAGTTGGGGAATGAATGAACAAATGAATGAATGAAGCAAATAAACTGTTTGGATATGTATTTACATTCTTAATTACTCATTGCCTTGCAGTGTTGATTACCGTATGTGTAAACCTTTCTCTTCTCTTACAGATTGCACACTCTAACAAAGTCAGAACACAATAGCCCCGGCATCACAAAAGTACTTTTAATACCGAAAGCTTCTGCCTCTCTACCTTCAATGGATAACATTTTTTTAGTGTAAATCAAAGAGGAAATTCCTCTTTGATTTGAAATTTCTCTTTCTTTAAATGTGTCTGTCGAATCCAGGTTCTAGTAGATTCTGTTTTTTTAAAGAAACATCTTCTGCTTCAACTTTTAAGGAACAGGAAGCAATTTCTGAAACTCAAAAGAGGTTTCCCTTTTCTACACTAGCATCCCTCTTGGAAGGAAAGATGACTCCTGCCTGCTGAGCCAAGTGGAACCAGGAACTGAGAATGTGTCACATGAAAACTGTACCACTAACTCGACACTCCTTTGTGTGATACTGTTTTTAAATGGAGTTCGAAGAGCCACATTCCTTAAGACCAACTAGCACGAAAACAATGTCTACTGAAAGTAAGCTTACAGTGAGGGCCACGTTTTCATTATTAATTTCATGATTTTTTTAAAAAAAGCTATTTTTAAATGTGTGAAAGTAAGTTTATTTTATCTTAGATTTAAGCACATAAGACAAGATTGTAAATATACTCCAGTTATTAGCAAAGACAGAATGATTCAGAGACAGCTAAGTTTTCTGGCAAAACTGATTACATAACATCGTTCATTATACATTTAAATTCTACAGTATGATTACAAAAAAAAATTACTTTTGCAAAAGTATTTGCGAGTGTCATCAATTTTCCAAATAATTTCTCTTAATACTTTGGTAGGCAAACACTGTACCTTCTTTTGAAGGTACATTGCCCTTGTTGATTCTTTCCTTCAGCATTTCTGCTCAAATATTACAAGATTTTCTTTATCAATGGCTTTAGAGGGATCTACCCAGTTCTCCAACATTAACTTATTATCTTCAGGAAATCCTGCATCTTTCATGAGATTAGAAGTTTCACTTTATTATTGAGTTCTATGCATTCACATTATATTACCAATTATTAAATAGGCATAATGTTAGATCAAAAAAGACATTGACCTGTTAGGCCAGCTAACATGACAGTGATGAGCAGAAAGAAATCATTGAATGAACTAATTTAATACAGATGTTTTTCAAAGGGCTGTTGCTTTCCCATAGAGCTAAGTGATATCTGTATCTCAGAGAATAAACACTAGGACCGTTAGGATCCTCTACTGTATACTTCAGTGCCAAAGTAAGTCTTCAGAATGGATTGATCTGCAAACAATTTGCTTTTAGTCTGTGAAAAGATAAATACAGAAATTGAAAGTTCATCAAAGTAACTTTTATAAAAATTTGGCACTTCTGGGACAACCAAGCATGGATCAGTGAACTTGTCTCATTGAATGAGACATAGACTATTTTGGGTGTTGCTGAACTTACACAATGAGCCAGTATGCATTGTGCAGTAGAAAGATCATGTATTAGTCTATGAAGAACTGGGATTTTTAAAAATTGATACTTCACCACAGATACTTTGAGAAATACTGCTCTCTTTTATTCCATATAGTATCCCACGGTTCAAAAAATCATAAACCTTACTCATGTGGCAATGTACATTCTATAGTAAATGAATCTTTCCAAGAGGGACTTTTGGTGGATCATTCCTTTTTTTTTTTTTTTTAATAAAGTGACCAATCCCTTGTATTATTTTTTTTTCTCATTACATTTTACATCTATGGATATACTTTACCATTGTAACTTTCTGAAATGAGTTGTCTCAGAATAGAATTCCTGACTTGTGAGAGAGTGAGCTCTCCATTGCTGGAGTTGTTTAAGCAGAAGCACAAGAACCACTTGGGGATAATTTTGCTAAGGGAGATTAGTATATCAGATGAATTCTGGAATTGTAAAATTCCTTCTGACTCAGAGATTCTTCAACCATATGAAGGGACTTCAAATAGTTCATAGAAAACTGGCATAGAATGATTAAAATTTTTTAAAAATGAATTTTATTTCTCAACATAAGCTCTGTGAAGTTCAAGACACTTTGGGAAGTGATGATACCAGCCATTTAGCCCATTCCTAAAGAACTGAGAATCCTTGGAATTTAACCATGACAATTCAGTCTGTTTTACATTATTAACTTAAGAAAATGTGTGCCCTTTATGGACTTTTTTAAGGTTAAAAAACAAGCCAGGCACGGTGGCTCACACTTGTAAACCTAGCATTTTGAGAGGCAGGTGAGGGTGAATCTCCTGAGATCAGGAGTTCAAGACCAGCCTGACCAACATGAAACTTAAATACAAAATTAGCTGGGCGTGGTGGCATGTGCCTATAATCCCTGCTGCTTGGGAGGCAGGCTGAGGCAGAAGAATCACTTGAACCCAGGAGGCAGAGGTTGCAGTGAGCTGAGATCACGCCATTGCACTCGAGCCTAGGCGACAAGAGTAAAACTCTGTCTCAAAAAAAAAAATTAAAAATAATAACTGAATAATTTTTTAAAATATTAAAAAAACAAAAAGAAGTCAGAAGGAACCAAATCAGGGCTGTAAGGTGGATGCTAATGATTTTTCATTGAAACTCTTGCAAAATTGCCCTTGTTTAATAAGAAGAATATGCAGGAGCATTATCATGCTGGAAAATAACTCTCAGGTGAAGCTTTCCTGGGCATTTTTCTGCTAAAACTTAACTTTCTCGAAACACTCTCATAATAAGCAGATGTTATCATTCTTTGGCTCTCCAGAAAATCAAGCAAAATGCCTTAAGCATTCTAAAAAACTGCTGCCATGACCTTTGCTCTTGACCTGTCCTCTTTTACTTTGACTGGACAAATTCCACCTATTGGTAGCCATTGCTTTGCCTTCAGCATCATTCTGGTAAAGCCATATTCCATCCCATGTTACAATTCTTTGACAAAATGCTTCAGAATCTTGATCTTACTTATTAAAAATTTCCATTGAAAACTGCTCTTGTCTGCAGCTGATCTGGACATAATGGTTTTGGTACTCATTAAGTGGAGCGTTGATTCAGCTTTAATTTTTCAGTCAGAATTGTGCAAGCAGAATCAACTGAGATGTTTGTGGTGTTGGCTGTTGTTTCTGCTGTTAATCGTTGGTCTTCAATTAGGGAACAAACAAGATTGATTTTTTTTCTTCTAAATTGATGTTGATAGTTTGCCTCTGTGAACTTCATCTTCAACACCATCTTGTTCCTTCTTAAAATAAGTTATCCATCTGTAAACTGCTGGTTTGTTTGGGATATTTTCCTCATAACTTTTTGTAAAGCATCGATGATGTCTCCATTCTTATACCCAAGCTTCAGTATAAATTTGATGTTTGTTTTGCTTCAATTTTAGCAGAATTTATATTGCTCTGATAGGGGCTGTTTTCAAACTAGTGTCTTATCTTCTTAGCACCTCAAACTAAGTTCTGTTCAGACACACAATGACAAGTTAGGTGTGGTTTATTTTGGTGCAAAATAATAGAAATACATTCATAGTTTCTTTATAATATGCATTTTCCAAGAACTTTTAGAAGGCCACCCTCATACTTCATCACTAATGGAGTCCAGCTAAATGAATTTCTAGATGTTTTTCTGGAAAAAAGAAGCAAGACACAAGAAGCAACCAGGAGCAAAGAAACTTGGAAAGTGGAGGATAAATTTAAACAAACACTGAATATATAAATATAAAACAATCATAATGAATTTTTTCCAGGTTAACTCCATTATTTAGATGCACAATTTTGATGCTTGTAATCATTATTCTAAAAATACTACAGTTTATTTTTGTAGCAGATCTGCTCATTGCTCACTTGTATAACACTCCAGGACAGGCATTGGATCGTAATAAGACTGGAGCTCACGGCTAAATTCTTCTTCTTTCTCCTCCCATATAGACTAGCCTTAAATGCTGTGGTTCCTAAGCCTATCGGAAAATACTCTGTGAGGTAAAGCTATCAATTCTTCTTGATATCAAGCAGTGGCCAAGTTTTTAATGGACTCTCATGCTGATTCTCCTTCCTTTCCAGCCTCACTCCTCTTTCCTTTCATTCCCACTCCCCTGATATAAATAAGTGTTTGCATCAGTCTCTGCTTTCTGGGGTACCAAAGCTAAAGCAATAATTATATTAATGCAAGCAAAGTCTCCCATGCTTTTCTGTAGGTCCTATTATAGCATTAATTTATACTGAAATTTTATTTATCTAAAACTCTGAAATCTCTTTCTTTGTTGCAACAACATTAATAACAACAATTTTATAACTAGCGCACATTGTTTATTATAAGCTAGGTGAGTATAGGTGCCATATAGATATTAACTCATCCAATCCTCCCAACATTACCTAAGAGACAAATTGGCAATTATGATTGCTAATTTACAGCTATGGAAACTGAGATGCAGTGAACACAAGAACAAGGACTTAATTTGCATGTCTGAGGTCACAGCTGGTAAGTGGTGGACCCTGGAGCTGGACCAGACACAGCCCTCAAGACTGTGTTCTACTCACTCTTTTAGCTTCATTTCCACTGCTAGATTTTTTAAACCAATCATGGAATTTTCCGTTTATTTCTCTTCAATTTTATATTGTTAGAGTTCAGTTTATCATTTAAGCCAGTTAAGAATTTTGGGATACTCATTTATCATGATCTCTTTTCACCAACCTTCCAGTTTCTTACCCCATTGAAACTTCACTGGCCTTCCACTAATGTATTTTGCTAGTCATTAATAAAATGATGAGTCAAGCAGACAGATATGAGGACAGAGTCCTATGACAAATACCAGATATTTACTTCCAAGTTGATCAATTTTGATCAATCAGTAACAAATTTAATGTAGCTATCGCATAGTCCCTATTTATAGCATAGTCCCTATTTATCTCAAGCAAGTAAGATATGGTTAGTCACCTTATTAAGATCCAGTCATACACATAAAAGCACTCTCTGAATCTGTTGCTTTAATAAATAACCCTATCAAGTAAGAAATTTGGTTTAGTGGCATATATTTCACTTTTAGTGAATCCATATCAACTAAATGATCATCTTGTTTCTTGAATCATCTGCTTGTTATTTTATTCCAGAATTTTGCTTTGGAGGAATCTCTACCTCACACACACACAAACACACACACACACACACACACACACACACACACACACACATACCTTCTTTCTTGTGAAAAAAAAAAAAGTTCATCTATTTTTTCCTTTGCAGTTTTTTCATGTCTCCCAGTCCATAGAGTTCCATAAAGGGTACAGAAAATGCTTTTTACTTGCAAGTTCTCTTTGTGCCTTGCAGGGTTAGCTCTCAAGATCAGAAGACTTGAATTTACTTAGGATGGAAAAGGTTCAACAGAAATCATTCCTGTCTACATCATCAATCCTCTTTCACTGAACTAGTCCCAGCCTTTGTGTCATTTTTTACAATGGAAGTCAAGTAAAACCTGTATAGTTCTGCCTCTTCTTTAAGTCACAGACATTGCATTTACAACTACTTGGAGCTTTTAAGATTTTGATTCTCTCAAGTGCTTTTACATCACATTAACCAACTTAATTATCTGTAAAGTTATTTTTTCTTCATTTTAGTTGATACATAATAATTGTACATATTTATGGAATACAAAGTGATGTTGCAATTCAGGTATACAATGTATGTTGATCAAATCAGGTTAATCAGCATACCATCTACTCAAACATTTATCATTTCTTTGTGTTGGAAACATTCAACGTTCTTCTAGCCATTTGAAAAGATACAATAAATTATTACCTATATCCATGCCAAAGTGCCATAGAACAATGAAATTTAATCCTCCTATGAAATTGTAATTTTGTAATTATTAACCAACCTCTTCCTATCCCCACCTCCCCCTACCCTTTTCAGTCTCTATACACTGCAATTCTACTCTCTACTTCTATGCAGTCAACTTTTTTTAGCTCCATATGTGAGTGAGAACATCCAATATTTCTCTTTCTGTGTCTGTTCTCTGGGCTCATGTTTGTTGCCACAAATGAGGATTTCATTCTTTTTAATGGCTGGATAGTATTACATTGTATATACACCACATTTTCTTTATCCATTCATCTGATGTTGGACACCTAGGCTGAGTCCATGTGTTGGCTGTTGTGAATAGTACTACAATAAACATGGGACTGCAGATTTCTCTTCAGTATACTGATTTCCTTTCCTATAGATAAAATCCCAACAATGGGATTGTTGGATTATATGGTAGTTCTATTTTCAATTTTTTTTTAAGAATCTCCATAGTGTTTTTTATAATGGCTATCGTAATTTACAACCCCACTAACTATGTATAAGTGTTCCATTTTCTACACATCCTCATTAGCAATTGTTATTTTCTATATTTTTGATAATAGTCATTCTAATTAGGGAGAAATAATATTGTGGTTTTGACTGCATTTTCCTGATGATTTGTAGTGTTGAACATTTTTTTTCATATACCTCTTGGCCATTTGTATGTCTTCTTTTGAGATATGTCTATTTGAATCATTTACCCATTTTTCAAGAAGATTATTTGGGTTTTTCCTGTTAAATTCTTTTGAGTTCCTTATATATTCTGATATTAGTTATTTGTTGTCAAATGAACAGTTTGCAAATATTTTCTCCCATTCTACAGGTTTTCTCTTCACTTTGTTGATCGTTTGCTTTTCTGTGAAGAAGCTTTTTAGTTTGATATAGTCCCATCTGTCTGCTTTTGGTTTGTTGCTATACTTCTGAAGTCTTACCCATAAAATCCTTGCCAAAACCTATGTCCTGAACCATTTCCCCTGTGTTTTATTCTAGTTATTTTATAGTTTCAGGTCTGAACATTTAAGTCTTTAATTCATTTTGAGTAGATTTTTATATATGGAGAGAAATGGGGGTCTTGTTTTCTTCTTTTACATATGGATATCCAGTTTTCCCAGCACCATTTATTGAAGTGGCTGTCCTTTCCCTAATGTATGATCTTGGTGCCTTTGTCAAAACTCCATTGGCTGGAAATCTATAGCTGTATCTCTGGGTTTTGTATCCACTGTCTTCCTCCATTAGTCTGTGTCTATTTTTTATGTCAGCATCATGATGTTGTGGTTACTATAGCTTTTTAGTAAATTTTGAATTCACGCAGTGTGCTGGTCCAGCTTTGTTCTTTTTGCTTAGTATGGCTTTGGCTATTTAGGGTCTTTTATGGTTCCATACAAGTTTTAGGATTTTCTGTGATGAATGTCATTAGAATTTTGAAAGGGATTGCATTGTATCTGTATGTTGCTTTGGATAGTATGGTCATTCAACAATATTAATCCTTCCATACTGTGAACATGGGATATCTTTCCATTATTTTGTGTTCTCTTCAATTTCTGTTGTAGTTTTTACTGTAGGGTTCTATCACCCCTTAGATTAAATTTATTTCTGGGTATTTTTATAGGTATCATAAATTACTTTTTTCAATTTGTTTTTCAGCAATTTTGTTATTAGTGCTACTGATTTTATAAATGCCACCAATTTTCCTATGCTGATTTTGTATCCTGTAACTTTACTGAATTTGTTTATCATTTCTAAGAGATGTTGCTGATGCTGAAATCTTTTTTTTTTTCTTCTGTATATGGGATTTTGTTATCTGCCAGGAGAGACGATTTGACTTACTTTTGAATTTGAATGCCTTTTATGTCTTTCTCTTACTTAAATTCTCTGGCTAGAACTTCCAATACTATGTTCAATAAACGTAGTAAAAGTGGGCATCTTGTTTTGTTTTAGTTTAGCTTTCAGTTTTTTCCACTCAGTATAATGTTATATGTAGTTTTGTCATATATGACCTTTATTGTGTTGAAGAATGTTCCTTCTATGCCTAATTTGCTGAGAGATTTTGTCATGAAGGGATGTTGAATTTTTTCAAATGACTTTTATGTGTCTTTTGAGATGATTATGTGGTTGTCCCTCATTTTGTTGATATGACATTCATTGATTTGGGTATATTGAACCACCCTTGTATCCCTGGGATGTCCCACTTAATTATAGTGATTTACCTTCATCAGGGATATTGGCTTATAGTTCGTTGTTGTTAATGTTGTTGTGTCCTTATCTGGTTTTGATTTGAGGGTAATTGTAGAATAAGGAAGAACTGCCTATTCTTCAATTTTTTTGAAATATCTTGAGAATAATTGGTGTGGTTATTCTTTAAACATTTGGTAGAATTTAGCAATGAAATCATCTGATCTTGGGCTTTCCTTTGTTGGGGGATGTTTTATTACTGATTCAATATCATTACTCATTAATCATTATTAATCTGTTTGGGTTTTAAAAATTCTATCCTATTCAATCTTTTTAAATTTTTTGTAATTATCTTAATGTATTTTCAGTGTGAGAACTGAAGCTCAGTTTCTACATCAGTACTTATTCCCTTCTGAAAGGATTCTTTTAAAAACTCTCCCTTGATTTTTTGTTTTTTGTTCTTTTTTTTTGATTGTTTGTTTAATCCTAGTTCAATCGTGATAGGTAATATGTGTTCAGGAATTTATCCATTCCTCTAGGTTTTCTCATTTCTTGGCATATAGTTGCTCCTTTTAGGAGAAAAAAAAAAAGGAAAAATCTTTCTGGGGGCTACAGGATGGCTGACTAGAGGCATCTGGCACTAGCCTCCTCCACAAAAGAGAACCAAAATAGAAAGTAGATAATTATTCTTTGAATAGATCACCTAAGAGAACACTGAAATTCAACAGAAAGTGACAGAAAACTCCAAAGGCAAGGAAGGAGAGGGAAGAGAAGCAGCCTGCCCAGCAAAGATTGGCTGGGAGCCCTGAGAGCCTCCTCAGTTCAGAGAAAGAGTAAGTGAGAAATTCCCAGCAGTCTATTCCCACCAGTAATTCCTGCAATCCTAGCCACAGGAGAGCCCCCTCAACCCTGATGGGCCCTAGACTAACATAAGTTGCTGCCTGGAGATTATGCAGCAGTATCACTCCAGAGATGGGCTCAGATAGGGTCCTATACCCCTCCCGCAAGATCTAAGCAGCTACAGCATGATATTTTGAGAGATCAGCCCTCACCAGACTGCCTCCTGCCCTAGAGCCCAATAGCCCTTGCATCTCCACATCCTTGGAGCCCTATTGTCATCCCCATCAGTAGTTACTGCAACCACTGGCTGCCACCATGGCCAAAGTGTACCCCTGTGTCAGCCTCTCTTCCTTTCCCAGCAGTGGGGCTGGCCACATGAATTTGCAGATGCCCTGAGGACAGGCTCCTCTGCCTAAGCTGCTACTGCTGGCTGCTGCTACTGTGGCCAAAGTGTAACCCACTCCCCCTAGCTGTGTGACTGCCACACATTTGCATGTGCATTGAAGACAGACTCCCCCACCCACAACCACCACCAACACTGGTTGCTGCCATCGGGATGGTAGGTTGAGCCATGTGCAATAACCCCACCATCTGTAGCCGTGAGGCCTCCGCACATTTAGATGTGCCTTGAGAACAGCTCCTTCACCCGCAGCCACTGCCTGGTGCTAAATTAGGCACTCCCAAGGTGCCTACCTAGGCTGCTGCCTCTGACAACAGCCCCACCCTCTCCAGCTGCAGGGATACAGAGCAATTGTATGTGTCCTGAACACAGGCACCCCCACTCATCACCTCCACTGCTTTCCTCAATGAAGCACTTCACCAGAAGCCTAGGAATTAACCTACCTCTGTGTACCAAAGTCAGTGTCCATATGTACCACCAGGAGTCCCATGAACATGTCTGCCAGACATGTCTCCACCACCCCCAACCAGTGTCTGGCATGCCATTTGCAGGCCTAGAGATTGCCCCACTTCATCCACCACAATTGGCAGCTGAAAACTCCTCTCAGAGGCCTGAAGATGGACCCACCTTGCCTACTGCTACCATCACAGTGGGCACCCAACTGCATGCACCACCTGCTCATCTGGAGATGATGCACTCAGCCCATTGCAGCCAACGCTAACACCAGCATGGACTACTCGAGAACCAGAAGGTTGTCCCACCGCAACTATTGCCGTTGCCCATGCTAAAGCCACTGCCCAGTGACGCAAGGACTTGCCCACTCACCTGGCTCATCACTGCCACTGCCTGCACCTAAGAAAACCACCTGTAAGCTCAAGAATTGGCCCACATGGGCCCAATAACACAGGTACCAGTGTTTGCCACTCTGGGGTCCAAAGGCAGACACATTCAGCTTGTGGATGCCATCATTGGGGCCCAAGGACTGGCACCCCTGATATCCCCATCTCTAGCAAAACTTCACCACAACTCCTACTAACAACCACACCCTAAATCACTAAGGAAATCAGATCCCACTGACACCATTTAGAGCCAAATAAATTATACAGACTATACCATTGCATGCACCCAGAATGAAAGCCAAAGTGTCTTATATCACCAACATTGTAGATACATTTTCAGCTATTCAAAGTAGTCTCTAATAATCCTTTGTATTTCTGTGATACCAATTGTAACGTCTCCTTTTTTGTTTCTAATTTCATTTAATTGGGTATACTCTGTTTCTTAGTCTAGCTAATGGTTTATCCATTTTGTTTATCTTTTTACATACCAATTTTTATTGCATTGATATTGCATATTCTAAGTTATTTTTCTCTATTGTTTTTAGTTCTACTCTGATCTTTTTTATTTCTTTTCAACTACTTTTGGGGTTTGGGCTGTTCTTGCTTTTCTAGTCCCCTGAGATGTGTGATTAGGTTGTTTATTTGAAATATTTCTAATTTTTTACATGTAGGCATTTATCGATATTACTATCCCTCTTACTAGTGCTTTTGCTATATCCCATAGGCTTGGGTATATTGTGTTTCTATTTTCTTTTGTTTCAATATTTTCTTAAAATCTTCTTCTGAATTTCATCATAGATCCATTGGTCATTCAGGAACATGTTGTATGATTTTCATGAATTTGTAGTTTCCAAAGTTCCTCTTGTTATTGATTTCTAGTTTTATTCCATTGAGATCAGAGAAAATACTTGATATGACTTCAAATTTTTTAATTGTTCAGAATTGTATCCTAACATATGGTTGAACCTGGAAAATATTCCATGTGCAGATGAAAATGTACATTCTGCAGCTGTTGGATAATGTGTCCCATAAATGTCTGTTAGGTTCATTTGGTCCTCTGCATAGTTTAAGTCCAATTTTTCGTTGTTAATTTTCTGCCTAGATGATCTGTCCAAAGCTGAGAGTAGGATGTTGAGGCCCTCAGCTACTATTTTATTTGAGTTGGTCTCTCTCTCTCTCTCTCTCTCTCTTTCTCTCTCTATCTCTTTCTCTCTTCAGATCTAATAATATTTGGTTGGTTAATATATTTGGGTGCTGTAGTATTGAGTACACATATATTCATAATTGTTGTAGCCCCTTGCTGAATTGATCCCTTTATCATTAATTAACAACTTTCTTTGTGAACTTTTCTGTTTTTGATTTAAAGTCTATTTTGTCTGAAATAAGGTTTCCATATGCACAGAATATCATTTTTCCATCCCAGGCAGACCAGTTCTCCAGTCCTGCATGAGCATGCCACTGGAATCAGGTAGAACCTGTATAGTTCTTCATCTTCAGACCACTGATGTCACATTTACAACTACCTGGAGCTCTTTTCATTTTGATTATCTCAAGCACTTTTACAAAGCATTAAGAAACGTAGCATTACGCTATGTAAAAGCGTTAGATTCTTATTCAGCCACAACCACCCATAGGATAGTAGTCTGAGAAATACTATCTTCTCCAGACCATTCTTCCAGTCCTCCTTGTGGGTAAAAGCCATCCATTTCCATGGTATTTATAAGAATTCTTTTATTCTCTTTCATTTTTTGAATATTTAAAATCCTCTTCTACTTTATTTATAATTTATTAATAATTGAAATTTTATCATAAAGTAACATTTCTTATGCTTAATACACAAGTACAGATTTTCAAGTAAATATTCAGCCTAAAGCTGTAATCTACAGCTAAATGGAGCTTCCTCCCACTTCCAGGTAGCATATTCAAAAGCAGTGCCAATGTGAAGTATGCATGGGATAAAAATTATTACCCCAAGGGTGTTAGAGTTCTTTTGATCTATTCCCACTTCCATTCCTGAGATGACAGCAAGAACCGTGAGTCAGATACATTATATCTTAATGTAATTACTCTTTATTCCAGACCATGATCTAATGTCAGCTGTATTCACTTTGTATCTGTTACACAATGAAATTATGGCATTTGGGTTTTGTTGTTGTTGTTGTTGTTGTTACTGTTATATTTGCTTTTTGAGAATGAGAAGATGATGGACAGGACATGTATGTAAAATATTCCTTTTTGAAACCTCTGCCATCAAACCAGAGAGTACAGCAAGCTGTGTGCTGAAAAGTTAAAGTCTTGTGTAATTCTGAAAGGGCAATACCAAGGTCAGTTTTTTCTATTGGTGCAGTCTGCTTCAGGCTGCAATCATTTGCTCTTCGAGGCATTTTCAGTGAAAAAGAGAGACAGAATTAATTTTTACCATTAGAAAAATTCCTCCCTTTCATGGAAAGCAGTTTCAGCAATTACTAAGTACTCAATAAACATTAGAAATTGCTTTTATTATTTTAATTTCCTACAGATGATAGTAAGAAATTTTAATTTTCTTTCTAAGTTTATCTTTAGTGTTTGTTAGCACTTTTTTCCTATGCAGGCCTCCACTTCAGTTCCAGATCAATATGTCTCAAATATTCAATTATATGCCAGCTGAATAGGTCCTATTTCTGGTCTAAAGACCTATTCATGTATTTCTCCAAGACATTTGGGTTCTGCAGCAATAAATTCAGGAAAATATTTGGCTTTGGCCAAGTATCAGTCTACCTGAGATTTGGGAGTGGAAGGACATTGTGGATCTTTAACAACGACCATCTCTGTGCCTGAATGAGGGGACGGACAAAGCCTACGCTGTCATTAGATTGTATAACACTGAGCTCAATGAGGCATACCTGTCTCAGTCTACATGATGCATCTTGGACAACCTCATTTTTTTTAGGCTAAACCTCCACTCTTCTGCCTGAAATTTTCTAGAGGAAGGACCTGGAAATCTGAATTTGAAATGATTTTATTAGGCTACTTGGGGAACCCTGCATTAGTAGACAGTGCCTTTTGTTTGGTAGCCATTTTACAGAAAACAAGTGTCATGCAGTTTCTAAGGCCCAAGATCTCAGAACAAATAACAGAGCTGGGATTTGAGCCAAAAGCCAAGCTCCCTCTGTGCTAAGGGGTAGCCTGAGTTTATTATTCCCTCTGGCTTTCCCATCTTCCTTGATCCCACCCTATATGTAATAGAAGTATAAACATTAAAATAGAGGGTCCTTTCTTATCTGAAATTCTGTTTTTTCTGAGACTGGGATACTTGTCACTATGACAAGACTCAATGACACAGTCTTGACTCATAAAGTCACAATAAGGACATTGTAAATCATCAGTCACAAATGCTACATTTAGCCCACCCAGAACAAGCCAATCCCTTTGACCTTTACCACCACTATGCAAAAGGAGGTGGGGAAGAGCAGACAGGACATTGCAGGCTCAACAGTTGAATGGACGTGGGATGAAATCTTGGCAATGCTGCTTATTTGCTTCTCATTCCCAGCCTCATCTGGGATTTGATCTATTCCCACTTCCATTCCTGAGATGACAGCAAGAATCGTGGGTCAGATATATTATATCTTAATGTAATTACTCTTTATTTCAGACCATGATCTACTGTCAGCTGTATTCACTTTGTATCTGTTACACAATGAAATTATGGCATTTAGGTTTTGTTGTTGTTCTTGTTCTTGTTATATTTGCTTTTTGAGAATGAGAAGATGACGTTATTTTTTCTCATCTATAAAATTAAGGTAATAGCACATAGCTATTCTGTGGGCTATTGTGTGCTCAGCACACAACAGGTATTCAGCAAATTTTTCCCCTGAGTCTGTGATGGTTAATATTAGGTGTCAACTTGATTGAACTGAAGGATGCCTAGATGGCAGGTAAAGTATTGTTTCTGGATGTGTCTGTGAGGGTGTTGCCAGGGGAGACTGACATTTGAGTCAGTGGACTGGGAGAGGAAGGCCCGCCCTCAATGGGTATGGACAGCATCCAATTGGCTGCCAGTGTGGATACAGCAAAGCAGGTAGAAGAAGGTGAGATAAGGTTGCTTGCTGAGTTTCTGGCTGCCTTTTTTCCTGTGCTGGATGATTCTTCCTGTTCCTCCTGCCCTTGAACATCAGACTCCAGGTTCTT
This sequence comes from Cebus imitator, assembly GCF_001604975.1. NCBI lineage: Eukaryota > Metazoa > Chordata > Mammalia > Primates > Cebidae > Cebus > Cebus imitator. The sequence continues at coordinate 1,777,716 of NW_016107457.1, forward strand.
TGCCCTTTGGATTCTTGGACTTGTACCAGTAATTTGCCAGGGGCTTTCAGGACCTTTGGTCACAGACTGAAGGCTGCAATATTGGCTTCCCTGGTTTTGAGGCTTGCAGACTCCGGCTGACCCACTAGCAGTTTCTCTCCCCGCCCAGCTTATAGAAGGCCTATTGTGGGACTTCACCTTGTAATCATGTAAGCCAATTCTCCCTAACAACCTCCCTTTTCTATATGTACATATATCCTATTGGTTCTGTACCTCTGGAAAACCCTGATTTAAGCATCCATGGCCCAGGATGAGAACAGGGGAGGAAGAAATGTGCTGCAGGACCTGGTGACACACAGGGTAATGGAAAATTAAGCAGAGCACTCAGATAAAGTGCTTTACAGCAATTAAACTGTTTTCCCCTACGGTGCAGATCTGCATTATAAAAGTATTTACAGGTGTCTGATTTTGTTGACTATGCAGGAAGCCACCTCGGCAGAATAAATAGAGCTGCCCAGTGCATTTTCCTGCTCTTTATTTGCAGAAAGGGAGATAATTAAAGAACTAATGACACCCTTCAGGAGCTTGCATGCAGCAGTATCCTAGCTAACATCACATACTCCAGGAGCCCTGAAGGATAAAGCCTTTAGACTTGACAACAAGGGCCTATGCCCTGTGCTTCTGATTATTCTGTCCTCTGCTCATTTCTCATGAGGCAGCAAGGAAGAGGCAAGCCTCTTTTGAAGTCCTCATTGATTAATACCTGGAGTTACCCAACAAACATACTTTACATTTAACCTGAGCCCTAGAAGACTGAGATGAGAACAAATGAGGGAAAGGAAACTAACATTTACTGATGATTACTATTGGCTAAGTATCATACTACATTTTTTCCTATAAAAAACTTCATATCTTGACATAATAATACATTCACAGGAAGGTGCAAATATAATACAAGGAATCCTGTGTACCTTTCACCCAGCTTCCCTCTATGCAGAAGGCTGGGTGATCGGATGAGCAGAAGCATGTAGATAGACGTAAGTCATTGTTAGTGTCCCAGTTCTCAATTTGGGTGGTAGTCTTTGTATCACTATTTTAGTTATCTCTTGATATATAACAAACCACCATAAAACATAGTGGCTTAAAATAATATTTTATTATTTCTGTTAACATAACTAATTGGGAAGCCATTAGATTCAGTGTAACCAGTCTTAACCAGTCAGAAACTGCCAACTAACATTTCACTAGGGACTTTCCATTGAAATGATCCAAATAAGTCTACTTTAACCAAACAAATATTTTCTTTGCCTTGCTTTTATGTTCACCTTATAAAAGCTTTCCTCATCTGCCACTTTGGCAAATTACTGAACCACTTGGGGTCTGAAGCTGTTCAATTCATGATTTTCTGTCTGTTCCAACAAACTCTAAATTTGAGGAGTTTTTAATTTTATTTAACTTAATTTTACATTCCAGGATACATGTGCAGGATATGCAGGTTTGTTACATAGGTAAACATGTGCCATGGTAATTTGCTGCACCTATCAACCCATCATCTAGGTATTAAGCCCTGCATGCATTAGCTATTTATCCTGATGCTCTCCCTCCCCATGATCCACATCCCCATCACCCTCCTACCTAACAGGCCCCAGCATGTATTGTTCCCCTTCTAGTGTCTGTGTGTTCTCACTGTTCAGCTCTGACTTATAAGTGAAACTCTAGAATTTTAATGTGCCAATGTTTATCTTATAACATTTCTTACAGTTTTCTTGCTTGACTGGGTGGGACTCAGCTAGGCAGTTCTTCAGATGCTCACCCTTGGGGTCCAGTCACAGCTGGGAATGGAACATTCAAAATGGCTTCACTAACATGTCTGTGGCCTTGACAAAAAAGAATGGAAGGTGGGCTTCAGCAGGAACACTGGGAAATTAGGCCATTCTCTCCATGTGGTCTCAGGACCTCTCCTTGTCTACTACCTTTCCACATGGTCTCTCCTTGTGGTCTTTCCAGTAGTCACTGAGCTTCTTACATGATGGCTCAGGACTCCCAAGAGTGCAAAAGCAGAAGTCACCAGGTCTTCTGAAGACTGGCACAGTGACTCTTCTCTTGCATTCTCTTGGCTAATGTGAGTCACAACACCAGTGCTGATTCAATGTGATGTGACATCAATACCAGGAGATATGGTTCACTGGGAGACACCTTTGGAGAGTAGCTATCACATTTGATATGTAACAGAGCTTCCAAGGACCAATACTGACCCAAAAAAGTAATATATGCGTCAGTATTCATGCTTGGAAGCTCTATTATATTACTTTTTTTGTGTGTTTATAATATATATATATATATATATATTAAATCCTATAATATATGTGTGTGTATACATGTTAGTGTATATTAATAAAATCTAGCAGGATCAAAATTAACAAATAGAATCTAATTAACTATAGAGCTTCTACACAGAAAAATAAACTATCATCAGAGTGAAAGGCAACCTACAGAATGGGAGAAAAATTTTGCAATCTATCCATCTGACAAAGGGCTCATATCCAGAATCTAGAAGGAAATTAAACAAATTTGCAAGAAAAAAACAAACAATCCCATCAAAAAGTGGATGAAGGATATGAACAGACACTTCTCAAAAGAAGACAGCCAACAAACAAATGAAAAAAAGCTCATCATCACTGGTCATTAGAGAAATGCAAATCAAAACCACAATGAGATACCATCTCACACCAGTTAGAATGGGAATTATTAAAAAGTCAGGAAACAACAGATGCTCAAGAGGATGTGGAGAAATAGAAATGCTTTTACACTGTTGGTGAGAGTGTAAATTAGTTCAATCACTGTGGAAGACAGTGTGGCAATTCCTCAAGATTCCAGAACCAGAAACACCATTTGACCCAGTAATTATCGATATATACCCAAAGGATTACAAGTCATTCTGCTATAAAGACACATGCACACATGTGTTTATTGTAACACTATTTACAATAGCAAAGACTTGGAACCAACCCAGATGCCCATCAGTGATAGACTGGATAAAGAAAATGTGGCACATATACACCATGAAATACTAATCAGCCATAAAAAGAATGAGTTCATGTCCTTTGCAGGGACATGCTTGAAGCTGGAAGCTATCATTCTCAGCAAACTAACACAGGAACAGAAAACCAAACAATGCATGTGCTCACTCATAAGTGAGAGTTGAACAATGAGAACACATGGATATGGGGAGGGGAACATTGCACACTGGAGCCTGTCAGGGAGCGGGGAGCAAGGGGAGGGAAAGCATTAGGACAAATACCTAATGCATGTGGGGCTTGAAACCTGAATGACAGGTTGATAGGTGCAGCAAACCACCATGGCACATGTACAACTATGTAACAAACCTGCACATTCTGCACATGTATCCCAGAACTTAAAATAATAATTAAAAAAAATCTATACCATGCTGTTAACGCTGTGTTATTTCTGCAGCTGGAATCACAGGACACTTTCACTTTCAAAGTTACATATTTTTCTAATGTTGTGATTTTAACTAAAGAATATATTTGTAAAGTTGGGCTAAGCATGGGCACAGTGATTTCAAGATAAATACTTTCTCAGGGACCAAAAGCCAAATTTTATCTGGCTGAAGAAAAGACATCAGCTGGGAACTTGAATAGCCTGGCCACCTGAGACTGTTTGACAGGTTGTCCATGCTACAGCCATTTGCCAATCCATGTTCTCAGGTAGGCATCTATTTTCAGAGAATTAGGACTTTATCCCATTCAGCCAGGCAGTTGTGGTCACTGGCTGCTAATATGACGTGTGAGGACTATATTTAGCATGTATCATTAAAATACATTGAGATCATTAAAAAGAGGAATTACAGTATATAAAATAGAATGTTTGTGAACTGATATAGGAATCTGATATGGTTTGGCTGTGTCCCCGGCCAAATCTCATCTTGAATTGTAATCCCCATAATCCCCACATGTCAAAGGCAGGACCAGGTGGAGGTAATTAGATCATGGGGGCAGTCTACCCCATGCTGTTATCATGGTAGTGAGTGAATTTCAAGAGATCGGATAGTTTTTAAGTGTCTGGCATTTGCCCTGCTTGTACTTTTTCTCTCCAGACACCTAGTGAAGAAGGACATGCTTGCATCCCCTTCCACCATAACTGCAAATTTTTGAGGCCTTCCCAGCCATGCAGAACTGTGAGTCAATTAAACCTCTTTTTTTTTTTTTATCAGCACTACGCTCTTACCAACTGAGCTAACCGACCGCCCTAAACCTCTTTTTTTAAATAAATTACCCAGTCTCAGGTATTTCTTCATAGCAATGTGAGAATGAACTAATGCAGAATCCATTCAGTTATTCAACAAGTAATGGGGCTTAAGGTAGCAGGGATCAGGGTACCCAGTTATGGCCAAAGATATAGAAAAGGAAATCTGTTGGCTGGCTTCTAGAAAAAAAATACTCTCTGAGAAAAAGAAAAATGTATATATTTAGTAATAATAGCAGCTACCTTCACCCCTAAACTTCAGCCAACTTTCTGTTGGAGCCATCTGCCCTGAGGGAACCACCTGCCCTGAGGACTCTGGAGAGGTCAATAGTTAGCTTTTCTCTTTTCTAATTGACCAAATAACAATTATGTATATTTATGGGATATAATGAGATGATTTGATCTATGTGTCCATCATAGAAAGATGTAATCAAGCTGATTAACAGACCTATCACTACACCAACTTATCATGTGCTTGTATGTGGTGAGAATGTTAAAAAGCAATTTTGGCAACTTTGAAATATATAATACATTATTAACTGTGGTCACTATGCAGCATAGTATGTCACTGAAACTTATTGCTCCAGTCAAACTGAAACTCTGTACCCTTTAATCAACATCTTCCTTTTCCTATCTCTCCCCCCATCCTCCTGGTAACCACCATTCTACTCTCTATTTCTATGAGATTAACTTTTTTAGATTCCACATGTAAGTGAGATCATATAATATTTGTATTTCTGTGCCTGGCTTATTTCATTTAGCATATTGTCTTCCAGTTCCATCCATATTGTTGCAAATGACAGAATTTCCTTCCTTCGGAGTTGTCCTTTCTCAGGAGTGTGCCAGGAGGACTTCATTCTGGCTTGTGAGGGCCAGAGCAAAAGCCTGCTATGCTCTTGAAGAGTAACATCTGCCCACTCACCATAGTAGGTCTATCCAACAGGAAGAGGACCTGGGATAAAACAGGCATGCAAACACACACACACACACACACACACACACACACACACATACATACATACACTTTCTATCACCTTAGACTCCTTTAATTAAATGTAAAAGAATTATGGATATTTCCTTGGAGAACAGGAGACTTAAGGGAATGTGACAGTTAACTTTAACTGCCTGAAAGGAAAATGAATTAGACAAATCTATGTTTGGACTCAAGACAGAACAGGGATCATAAATTTAAAGGAGTTAAAAGAAAACAGATTTCAATTTTTTATGGAATCAACCTGGAGTGTTCAAGTGGATGAATGGATTTTTAAAATGTGGTATATATACACAATGGAATACCATTCAACATTAAAAATGAAGGACACCCTGTCATTTGTAACAACATGAATGAACTTGCAGAACACTATGTTAAATAAGCCAGACACAGAAAAAAAAATTACTGTATCTCACTTATATATAGAATCTTAAACAGTCAAATTCACAGAAGCAGAGAGTAGAATGGTAATTACCAAGGATTGGTGGGATGGGGTTGTTGTGAGGGTTCTGGGGATATTTTGATCAAAGGATATAAAACTTCAGTGAGACAGAGAATATGTTCAATAGATTTATTGTACAACCTGATGAGTACAGTTAATAACAATTAATTATATACTTGAAATTACTTAGTAGGTTTTAAGTATTTTTACTGCAAAAAAATGGCAAGTATGTGCTCATTATCTTGATTTAGCCATTGCACAGTGTATACATGTTTCAAAACATTATGTTGTGCACCATAAATACATACAATTTTTCTTTGTCAATTTAAAAATAAATAAATAAAATAGACCTGGATGACTCACTGAGTCATGAATTCCTTGTCAGCAGATATGTTCAAGCAAAAGCCAAGGTTGTTTTAAAAAGAATTAAAGTATTGGGAAGGTGATTAGATTGTAAAAGCTTCCAGTTCTTTTCATTTCTGAGATACTTTGGTTCTACCCTGTACCATGGCTGTGGCCACAACAGTACTGTGTAAGCAGTCAAATATGAAACATTTGCTAACTAAAGTGGAAATGACTTGTTCTTATTTTGGAAAAACCTTTGCTTTCTCCTATTCTTATAGGACTGAAAGTACATTTCCAGTGATTCATAAAACTTTCAGTCACATAGTTGTTTTGACACAGATCTCCTCCAAACACTTGGGAAATGTGGATCTCCACTGAGGGATGATCCTGAGAAATTAATACTCAGTTTATGTAGTAGAGTCACTTATGCAATGAGAATGAGAGCCCTGTAGAGGCAGAATGTTTTATATTTTGTTTTTTATTTTGAGGAAGAAGAAGACTATTTGAAATGTTCAACTTTGAGGTTAAGGCACACATGAATGAAGTTTTAGAGTATTTATAAGAGAGCTCATGCAGTCCCCATGGTTAAGCACATGTCCAACATAAAGGTGGCAAGAAGACAAATTCTAAGAGATAAATTTACAGCAATTAGAGTTATCTGAAATGGGATGAAGACCCCTGTGCAGCAACGAGCTCCCTGTCAGCATTGAGGACTCTAAATCCAACTAGATGACCATTCTGGGGGCTTGGATTAGAAGATCTCTAAGGTGCTGATTCTCAAGACGTGGACCCACAGTACACTGGTAGCCTAGGGCAGTTTCTGAGAGCCTAAAGCCAATCCACACATAAGTCCTCTACTCTCTTCTATGACAAATGATGCACAGCTCCCACGATCTATTTTGTAAGTGCAATTAATTCTCATAACCTACTAAAAATTATTAAGGATAGCTCAACTTTAATTATGATAACATCTCATTATTTTTCATTAAACAACTAATACTCAAATGCATTTGTATTCATTTTCTATTGCCACATAGCAAATTACTACCAACTTAGTGGCTTAAAATAACATCCATTTATTATCTGATGGTTTCTGTAGGTCAGGTGTCTGGGCATGGTGTGGCTGTGTTCTCCTGGTGTCTGAGTATTAATGAGAAGTAGAATGCCCCAGTAATAAATTATGCATATTTCAATGCTCAGAGTATCATAAGGCTAAAGTCAAGGTGTCAGCCAGACTGCTCATCTCGTCTAGAGCTCAGATTCCTCTTCCAAGGTCACACAATTGGTGCAGTTCCTTGCTGTCATAAGACTGAAGTCCCTGTTTGCTGGCTGTTGGCAAGGGCTCTTCTCAGATTTTAAAGGCTGTCTGTAACCATTGACATGTGTCCCCCTCCAACAGGGAGAATTCCTCAAATAGAATACCCTTCTTACTTTGAATTTCTGACTTCTTCCACCTCTGACTTCTAGACAGATGGTAAGGGCTCGTGTGATTACATTAGACCCACCTGGGAGAAGCTCCTCCTTTTCCTAAAGGCTACTGTGCCTCAGAACATAATCTAATCATGGACATAATATCCATCAAATTCACCACTCCAGGGACTATGCAAGATGTGTAGACTAGGGAGAAGAGTTCCTCAAGGGCTACCTTCTAATTCTGCCACAACCACTGCAACCACATTTTAATTGTAAAGGTAAAGCATCATAGAAAGGACTAGAGTTCTACTTGACCACCAGCCACAGCTACCAGCAAAATCCACTTTATCAGTTTGGCATTTACCCTTCTAAATTTTACTATGGACTTGTATACATCTCCATATATGTAAAATATGACATGTAGTCTTTTAAAGAAAATTATCATACTGTTCTATAGTTTTATAGTTTGCTATTTGCACTCAACAGTATATCTTGAAGGTATTTTTTGTGTCAGTTTTTAAAAATTTACATCATTTAATTTATATAGCTTATTGCTATACCATAATTTATATAATTGTCCCTCTATTGAGGGACACTTTTCAATAGTTTGCCATTTTTGACTACTATGAACAAGGTTGTTGTGAGCATCTTTGAAGGTACCTCCTGGTGTCTGAGTGTGAATGAGAAGTAGAATGTCCAAGACATAAAGTGTGCACATTTAAAATTATAGAAGGCACTGCATAATTGAGAGACAATATTCTTAAATATAAAATATTGAGTAAAAGATTAAATTTTTCTTTTTTATTAAAGCAACTCATATATGCACCTTTTTGATTCTTATTATCATCAAATTCGTTTTTCACTTGGAACTGTGAAAGCATGAGGTTGGTGGGCAATCGTGCTGGCTACCTGCCTAAGTTGCCAAAGATTCTACAAGTGTTGCCAAGAAGCTTAAAGTATCACCAAATGCCTGGGCTGTATCATCACACTTAACTTGTGAGTTTATTGAACTACACGTAAACCAGGTAGATGTAGTCAGTGGAAGCACCTAAAAAGTGGGAGGCCTGCTTTCCCTCTGGGTTGCAGTTAGCGGTGGGGTGGGACAGGCACACTCATTGCTTATGGTTTCTCCCAGCTGGGAATGTCTCTGAGTGTCAAATGCCAAGCCTACAGGACATAGACTCAGTCAGTGACTCTCATAACCAAGTGTTCAGTGGTGGGGCTGGCAGCAGGTTAACCATGTCTCAACCATGACTTAACCTATCACCTGCCAAAGTTCATTTCAAAATTTTTATACAACAAATCACATATTTGCTCTCCTGGAATAAATAAGCCCTTTTCCCATTAAAATAAGACAAGGAAGTAAGATTGTTAAATGTTATTTATAAGTTGCTCAGTAACTATTCATCATATTTACCCAGAAATGAGAAGAGGCTTATACCACAGAAAAAGAGATTTAGGTAAGATATCCAAAAGAGTTTTCTGAAGAGGAATGATCAAACCATAAACCCACTCATAAGAAGAAAAAAATACGTTATTTTTTTTTCCAGGCACCTTAAGAATCCAACAAACAACACCCATTATTGTATCCCATTATTGTATTAGGCAATGTTGAGGAAGGAAAAGTAACTAAAAACATTTCATAGCATGATCCAATAATCAGACCACAACTGATTTCATACCCAGCCAAAGCTGCACAATACATAAATTGAACTCTGTAGAACCTTCAGTTAAATGCGGTCATAAAAACCAACACTCTCCCCCCACAGAGAGTTACTTGAAATGGAAAGAAATTGATACTTGAGTCCTTTTGGATAGGCCAGGCCTCCTCTTCAACACACTAATCCTTTATGTATCAAAGCTCAAACGACCTTGAAATTTACTTGGTGCAGATATAATTTTCTCCAGAGGGAAAAATAGGTAGTCACTGTGAATTTTATGCTCTATTACATTGCTGAATTGACATCAATTTTAATTACTTATAATCTGTTGAGTTAATAATCTCACAAGGAGAAAACATTGAAGCCAAAATTAAAATTGTCTCACCTTCAAAGCTGATGAGGGGCCACATTACAATATTTAGAGACTGCTGAATGTCTTCTCATTCTAAACATTAGCTGACCCAGCTGCAAAGTAAAGGAATATAATACATTAGTTTACAAATAAAATAAGAAAAATAAATAACTTGCTGGTGATGTCAAAACATTCCTTATTGTCTTATAAATAAACATTTGACAGAATTTCAAAATTTTAAGTTATTCACTTTTTCCTACAAAGACTTCATTCAGTAGGAAGAGGAAACAAATGCTGAATTGAGTCAGTAAATCAGAAATTTTTCCTTGAGTAAGATACTTAACTTCCCAGTGGCTCAGTTTTCTTTATTGAATTATAAAATTAGGTAGTGGTTAATTTTTTCTAAGTTACTTCCAGCTTTCATAGTTAAGGGACAAAAATCAAATTTTCAACCATTGGAAAAAAATTTTATTTTATTACCAATATGTATGGAATTTCCTTATGACATGCATTCACCTACCATTGCAGGGACATTCATGTATTATTGTAAATACATGTAAGAGGCACAAATGTAAAGACATTAGAGTTTTCCTACTGATCCACTCATTATTTTGAGTTTAATCAAGCAAATAAAAAACAACAAAATGAAACTGAGCACTCTCAAATTTTCCTCATGTGCTCCTTCATTTCCCTTTTAAATAACTCTGATAAAAATGATGGAATAATTCTATAATCATCTTTTTAATGTTTCAGGGATCACTCATATCAACAAATACCTTCCAATTTTCCCATATGTTTTGGAATGTTGTGCTCTGCAGGATTGATGGTGATAATTTGCAATGGTAGCAATTGACAATATTTAACCCTGCTCAGAAATCAGATAGATGACAGTGAAACATAATGCCACCCAATATTTGTAACATGATTTATAGTTTCTAAGCTGTATTCTGGCTAAGTATCTTGTGAAAAAGGCCTGCAATCAAGACCTAAGATGACATTAACAGACTACTCATTCTGCTTTGGGGTGTACTTTACTTGAAAGAACTAGAAGAAAAAGAAAAAGTTATGGATTGGGGCAGAGGTAGGCAAACAGTAGCTACAACCCCTGGCATTTGAAGGAGGGCAAACTGCTAAGACCTCAACTTTGATGGCCGGGCGCGGTGGCTCAAGCCTGTAATCCCAGCACTTTGGGAGGCCGAGGCGGGTGGATCACGAGGTCAAGAGATCGAGACCATCCTGGTCAACATGGTGAAACCCCGTCTCTACTAAAAATACAAAAAATTAGCTGGGCATGGTGGTGCATGCCTGTAATCCCAGCTACTCAGGAGGCTGAGGCAGGAGAATTGCCTGAACCCAGGAGGCGGAGGTTGCGGTGAGCCGAGATCGCGCCATTGCACTCCAGCCTGGGTAACAAGAGCGAAACTCCGTCTCAAAAAAAAAAAAAAAAAAAAAAAAAAGACCTCAACTTTGTTACTAGACCATAGGCATTGGGAAGTGAGTGCTCACTACATACATTTTTGCAGGTCTACTGAGCAATTTTCTATGCCAAGTTATTGGGATTTGTCCAGCCAAAATTCTTGAATTCTGTAACTTCATATCATTTTGCATTCATACTAATCAACATTTTTCTTGGTCTTCCAATTTGGGCAGTGAGGCAGAATCTGGGTAAAGCCACCTGGGCTATGGTTTTACTCCCTTCCCATAAAAATTGTGGTGAAGAAGTTTTATGTAATCTGTGATCCTTTATAACTTTGTGGCCAGTAGCTGGACTAGGTACTACTCTCGGTAGCATTCCTGAATCGTTACTTGTTCCTAAACTAAGTGCATCACAGTCATTTGATAACTATTTAAAAATACATATTCCCTAACTCCACTCCAGACCAGCTCTAACTCAGAATATGTCAAGTTTCCCAGGAAATATGTTTGTGTATTGCTGGGGTTTTGTTGGTTTGTTTGCTATTGAGACAGAGTCTTACTCTGCCAGAAGTTGCCCAGCCTGGAGTGCAGTGGCGCCATCGTGGCTCACTGCAACCTCTACCTCATGAGTTCAAGTGATTCTCTTCGCTCAGCTTCCTGAGTAGCTGGCATTACAGGTGCGCATCACCACAGCCAGCTAATTTTTAAATTTTTAGTAGAGATAGGGTTTCACCATTTTGTCCAGGCTGGTCTCAAACTCCTGGTCTCAGGTGCTCCACCTACCTTGGCCTCCTAAAATGCTGGGATTACAGGCAGGAGCCACTGTACCTGGCCTATTGCTATTTTTAAACAGCTTCCCACCTGGTTATAGTGTAGCCAGTCCAGATACAGAATCTGGACAAATATGGAATCTTTTAAGAATTAACCAATATGCAGAGGACTTGGTCCCAGCTGTGATGCTCAATGTTGTATGTTCCTGGTTCAGATTTATAATTTCTGGACCTCATTTTCCCAATTATAAAATAATAAAAATGAATGACCTGTCCTTATGATCCCTCAAATCTAAATTTCTGTAAAGCTAACAAAGTCAATAATTAAAATGCTAAGGAAATCAATTGGTGCCCTTTAAAAAAAAAGAAAACCAATACATTAAGTCATTTAATGAGCACATTTTCAGTGACACAAGTAACTAACTAAAAATAAATTGTTAGCAGAGTGGGTAAAGATTCACCTGCATGCTTATTTTAAAATCTCGTGTGTGTATGTGTGTGTGTGTGTGTGTGTGTGTGTGTGTATGCATAAAATACAATGCAAATCCAATGAATAATGGAATTTGCATAACAATTTTGGCATACATTCATCTGGTTTAAATGATTTTTCTATTTTCCTAAATATGTACAGTCGTGTCACTTAAAAACCAGGATCTGTTCTGAGAAATGTGTCATTAGGCAATTTTGTCATGTGAATGACATAGAATGTACTTTCACAAACCTAGATGGTATAGCTTACTACACACCTAGGCTAAATGTTGTAGCCTATTGCCCTTAGGCTACAAAACTCTTCAGCACACTGTTATACTGAATATCATAGGAAATTGTACATTGATGATGAACATTTTATATATCTAAACATATAAAAGACATAATAAAAATATGGTATTTTAATCTTATGAGACCACCATCATATTTGCAGTCCATCATTGACCCAACATTTTTATGTGGCTCATGGCTGTAGGGAGCATCTTATAAATTAAGATATTTTTGGATATTAAAACTATAAAGTAGTGAAAGATGAGAAATGATAAACATAATTTAGTAGGTCAAAGGCTTAACATTGGATATTAAACAGAAAGTTTTGCATAGAGAGTTAAATAAACTTAGAATTAAATGAATACATTCTGTGGTCACCAAGCAGGATCAGGTGGTGTTGCTATGCCTTACTTGGAAGTTCACAGGTGTTAAGCTTAGAGAGCGTCTATAAAGATGTGCCTACATGCTGTAGGATATGGGTGGCAGAGTGGAGGAACATCCCAGACCTCATTTGGAAAATATATAGCAAAAATAACAGGAAATTACTTGATACTGGACCTCAGATGAAAAGAACAAAGCAGGAGGGCGATGAAAATAATGAGTAAGCAACAAGCCATAATCTGAATCATAGACCACACAAAGGGGTAGATGGTTAGAACCATCTACCTAACAGTATCCTTACAAGACATAATCTGAATCATAGACCACACAAAGGGGTAGATGGTTAGAACCATCTACCTAACAGTATCCTTACACATGTTCCAGCAGAAACTCCAAGGCTGAGTATGGCTTCCTAATGGGACCATGCTGTCAGACAGACTTAGCCAAGGCCTTTCTAGTTGGTATTGGAAAATAACACACAATTTCAGATTAGTGACTCAAAAAGTAAGTGAAATTGAACAGAAACAAATGAAAAATCTCACAGTGAGGTCAGCTATTCCAACTGCAGAAATGCACAATGGGGGTGGCATGTCTTAACATCAGGCCATGTGAAATTAACTTGGGTTGATTTGGTTTGGGAGGTGAAAACTTCACAGAAGTGCTGCCTCGTAGCCCTAGTGAGCTTATGGAGACCAAAGTACATGGAGAATCTGTTACTCCTGACAATAATGGTTAATACTGATCAGACCCCTATTATATGCCAGATACTTGGCATCATTCCATTTCACCTTCTGGGTTTGACATTGCCATTTGCCCCCATTTTACAGATGAAGAAGCCAAGGGTAAGCAGGGCTGATTTTCTTGCTCAATATCACATAGCTGATAAGTGGTGAGATAAGACAGGGTTTTAGCACAAACCACTTGGTTTTTGAGCTACATGCTCACTTGTTATGCTCTCTTCCCTTCATTAGGGAGGAGTAAAACACCTATGAGAAATCCAGCACCAGTTGCAGTTGAATTAAATGACCCCAACCATGCTGCCCATCCTTAGGAGTCTGTGATTCCAGACCCTGCACTACCATCAAATGGATATGCAGGCTTCGAAAAGTCTTTTCCCTGAGCCTCATTTCCATTTTCTATAAAACTAAAAATCAGAAGAGTCTTAAACATTTGTTAGCTCCTGGATTCTTCAAATACAATCTTGCTGAAGCCCAACATATACATCAGATGAAACAAGGGCTGCTCGGATTGAAAAAAAGGTAGGAGCCCGCCCTAACCAATTTACCACCAGCCCCACTTCCCTCCTGCAGTTGCTTGAGGTGCCTGCCCTCTAGCTCCAGATTCTACTGAACATGTTTGAAATCCATTGAGCTGGATTGTTTCTAGGATCTCTTCCAACTGCATGATTCATGCTTCATGGTCTAGATATTATCAAAATCACACAAATGTAGCAAATTAGAGTAGGCGCTTGAGCATTCAGAGTAAGTTCTATGGGTATAAGTTAAAATGATTACGCCTCCTTTCTTTCAAGAGCCTTTAGAGAAAGCCAGAGTCCCAAGTATTATGAGAGATACTTGGAAAATGATTGTTTTGCATCCTAGGAAAGTGATTAACTTGAAAGAACAGCCAGTTATCAGCAATACCTGAAAAAGAAGCATTAACGTTAATAAAATACATGGCCAAAATATAGCATTCATTTCTTAAAGATAGTGCATAGATCTGGGATCAGCAAATTATAGCCCTACATCTTTTTTTTTCTTGATAATAGCTTTACTGGGGTATAATTCACATACTATACAAGTCACCTATTTAGAGTTCACAATTCAATAGCTTTCTTTTTTAGTATATCCAAAGACTTGTGCAACAAGCACCACAGTCAATTTCAGAATGTCTTCATCACTACACTAAGAAACTTCTTATCTTTCATCAGTCAGCCCTCAACCTGCTCAACCTAGGCAAGCACTAGTTTACTATCTGCCTCTATAGATTTGCCCATTCTGGACATTTCATTTCAATGTAATCATATAATATAAGATATTCTGTCACTGGCTCCTTTCACTTAGCATAACGTTTTCAAGGTTCATCATGTTGCAGCATATAACAGTACTTCATTCCTTTCCAGGGATGAATATACCATTTATATTATATGGATGCATTTGTTGCATTTATCCATCCATCCACTGATGGACATTTGGGTTTGTAAAAAGAAAATAAAATCTCAGGTCCCCAAACTCACTATGCCAAGAGGAAAAGTTAAGCTTGGAAACTGTCAGCAAAAACAAAAACAAACAAATCTTCCTTTTGTTTCCAAACAGATAGCTGTAATTTCATATTTACATTATCATATGTAAAATGTAGATCTACGAAGAACATGAGACGAATGAGTAATTGACTTTTTCCCCCACTCCTCATTTTTCATTTGTAAAATGTGGATTCAGTGGTTGCTAATCAAAGCCTCAAACAATGTACCCACTTGTCTCACTAACCCATCATTTTTTCTTCTTTCCTCCCTTCCTTTTTGCCACATTCTTTCCCCCTTAAATACTGAAGCCCTCAAAACCTTCTTTGGAAAAAGCACAGGCCACAGATTCTATTGTAACTTGTGTTTCCTTTTCCCCGGTGTGTCCTCCACCTTGGCAAAATAAACCTCTAAATGTGCTGAGATCTGCCTCAGACACTTTTTGGTTTACAGGCTGTGTCAGCCTTTGGGAAATGGTGCAAGTGTCAGTGGCTCCGTGTTGCTCCTCCATCACCATTTGCTGTCACTCCTGCCTCCACAGATCAGATTAGGAGAAGGGAAGTAGCCACAGACAAGCAGGCTCTGTGGTTTCTGCCCAGAGCGAATTTACGGTGGAAGGAAAGAAATAGCCTTTAAGATCCTTCCCTTCCTGGCTGTTATTTTCCAAAGCCTAACTCATTTATAAGCCTATATGATGTATCCTAGGGAGAGAGAAACAAACATCTCTGAAAAAGGCACCAGAAAGAAGAAGGTAATTCTTCCTATTTCTAGGGACACAGAGGGCCAAGTGGGAAGAGAGACCACTAGGCCTGAGGAGCAGTGGGCAGTGCCCTGGGGCTATCAGCAGGAAATGGTCATCATTCCGCCAATGTGTCCATCAATCAGTGGGAGAGGGCCCTGGGTCAGTGAACAATTCCTTAATGAGAGAACCCAGTAGGGACTGAAATTTAATTTCTCCCTTGACTGCAGGGCTAGAGGCTCAGAATTACTATCATGTTAGCCCAAAGGTCCATTCAAAGCTGAGTTTTTACACTGACATTCATACTCACAAGAAACAGAAATGACTACAGCAGACTAATGAAATAAATAGGTGTGTGATTAGGACTTGAAAGAGCAGTGCCCAAGCCCTCCCTATTGGAAGTAGGGAAGAGCAGAAGGAAAGCAAGTATTAGATGGGTGCAAATGCAGTATCAGTTTTGGCAATTACTTTTAATGACAAAAACAGCAATTACTTTTACAGCAACCTAATAATTCAGACAAATTCATAATGGCAGCCGCTCTTTAATACTAAAGATAAGGTTCAGGTGAATATCAGGCATAGAGGCTCCAATAACCAACAGATGCTCGAAGATAAGACCTCTGAGCCACCTGAGTGCATCCCTTACATCGATTTCTCTTTGTAGTTTGTATTTTATCCTAAGCTCCACTGCAGGCTTTTCTTTTTTAAGTAAAAGACTATAGTATAGAAACTACATGTTTTAATGAATATATATATATATATATATATCCTTGTGACTATTAGTAATTCCTTTGCTCTATCATGATGATGGATTTCTGTAATCATAGCTATTTTACTCCTGCCAAAACCTATTTCACAGCCAGCTTTCAGGCACCAAAAACCAAAAGTGGGTGGATAAATGAGAATTTGGAAGAAAATTTTAGTAATGTCTTAAGATGTGCTTTTAACAGAAAATTTTCCTCCCGCAGGAGGCAAAGACGTTGCTCTTGTCCTTTCCACAAGAGGAGAGTCTACCTCTTTATTTGTATTTTACTTTAACCAGAAGTCTTCTTACCTTTGCAGCTGTGTCACCCATGACTCCCCACCGCCCTTGGTCTTTAGCCCCAAGGGAGCTGCTTATCATGTCTCACTGGCATACCAGTCCTCTGTGTCTTTGTGCAGAATATTCCATTTGTTCCCTCGGTCTACACAATCTCTCCCTGCTTTATTCTTTCAGAGCACTTTATAGATACTTCTGTCTCTGTCCAGATTTTCCTGACAAAAGCCAAATTATCATTTTCTAAAAGTCCACTGAATTGAGGACTCAAATACGGGACCAATTTGAGAACAATTCTGAAAGTGAATTAATTCTAAAAATGTGATTTAGAGACTGAGATCTTGAAGGCAGGAGAGTGTTCCGTTTCCTTGTCTCTTCAGTGCCTAGAACAGCGTCTGATGCACAATAGATGTTCAATAATGTTTGTTGCATGAATATGTGATTATATAATTCAAACTTAAAGCTGTTGGAATAAATTATTTTGAGCCTTGAGAGGAATATAACTATGTGGCCTAAGTCAAGCAGTATGCAGCTGCAACTTCTACTTTTTCCTGTAAATGATTAGAAATAACTGAATGGTAGCAGAGACAAAAGCCCCTCAGATCATTATCCCTCCTCAAAGAATGTTAAAGCAATCTTCCTTGAAATGTAGCAAGCAATAACCAATCAAATCACCGTAACATATATACTGGCCGTGTATGGAAAATGCTGAACCCTGTTAAGCTTCTTGGTTTCTGCCCATAGAAATGAAACCTTAACTCCCCCACTTGAGAACACTGATCCTATTCCTTTGGAGTCTCTTTCTTGGTGGTCATTTCTGAACTTTCTGCTGAATAAACTCAATCATATTTTCTGACTCTCATTGTTTCAGGTTGACAAAGAAAACCTGGGCTTTATTCTATTGCTTTTACGATACCCTGTTCAATCCTTTAGGAGTTATGAAAAGGCCATATTTGTACTTCCTTTTCTCTAAGGTATCATTGGGAATGCTCTGCTTGACTCACTCTGCTCCTTCCCACTTCTCTCCTTGAAGAAGTCTCAAAAATTTTACAATTTTCCAGACAAATGACAAGTAATACTTAGAATCTGATTGTTATAGAAATGCATAGTTCAATACCAGTACCAGGTATCTGACAGGACAGGAAAAGCTATTGGAAAAGCAAGACTTTAGCTTTCTCCACCTCATTAGTGTACCATTGAGACAAGTTTGTTTTCATCTCTGTGGCTTTTCTCATAGTTCAAGTTACCCTTCAGTACTTAGAGGCCCATCGCCCAACAAATGCACTTTATTAACATGCAATAAACCAAGGAGAAGAATATTTTAACTTGTGAGGAACTTCAAAGGGAAAGAAATAATTTGCAGTCTTCAGAGTTACCAGAAGCACACACTGCTTTTCATTAGAGAAAGGCAAAGTTGGCAGGCATTCTGTTGGCGCAACATCCTCTTAAACAAAACCTTGATGCTAATTTCTCCCTGGCTAGCAAATCCATCATGGCAATTAGTTTGCTCAGCATTTCACTTTCCAAATAGCAAATAGAAATACAACTTCAAAATTCTCCTACAAATCATTTCCTGAAAACTGAGATTCTGATAGTTGTTAGGCTTAGGGGTTTGCAGAAGGGGAAGCCTAAAAGGCAGGTGGCCCCAATACGAGAGTCTGGGAAGGGATGCATAAGCAGGTCTCTAGCCCTCTATTTGGTAGCTTTCATTCCCCAATCCTTCACCCAAGGTCAAAAGGGGTGCCCCAAAACTGTTCTTTCATGCGCTTCCAAGGTTTTTCCCAAAACCCATTTATTATCCTCTACTCCAATGGGACAGCCCAGCTGTGGGTTCAGTGTAGGTCAGTATGGGAGCGGCCATTCTTATTTCCCATAATGCTTTCTCCTCTATCCCTGAGTGACCATGATTTTCAGCACTTATATTCACCAAGAAGGCAAACCTCCTGAAATGATAACTGAGATTATACTGAGCTCAGTCCAGGGCAACAGGTTGTGTAGAAGACCTGGAGTAGAATTAACAAGACCTGCAGTCCCAAAGATAGAGCATCAGTCTCAGGTCCATAGTTAGTCCACTGGCCAAGAAATCTCAGTCAAGTCACTTAATTTCTCTATGCCTCTTCCATTTTTCATCTATAAAAGAGTTAATAAAATGTGGTCTTGTTCTTTTTTTATGAGAATCAGAATGGGAGAAGAAATTTAGTAATTGATCATTGTTACCGGGTAAAGTCCCCACTAAAACTAGCTTCTGCAAATTAGCAGGTGCTCAAGAAGTGATGCTTACTCTGTTCTACATAATTCACTTTTTAACATTAGGCTATAACACGTACCACACACTTCACCATTTTAAAGTGGCCAATTCAACAGTGTTTAATATATTCACAAGATTGTGCAACCATTACCACTATTTCATTCCAATACATCCAAAAAGAAACCTCATACCCATTAGCAGTGACTCGCATTCCCTATATCTTTTCACCTATTACAAATAATGTCACCGAAAATATTAATGTACAAGTTTTGTGTGGATGGGTGATCCCATTTTCCTTGGGCTTATTTTCCTAAGAGTAAAATCACTGGGCTATAGAGTAATTCCACGTCTGCCTTTTTGAGGAACTGCCAAAATTTTTTCCACAGCAGTTGCACCATTTTACATTCCCACCTGCAACATATAAGGGCTCCTATTCCTCCATGTCCTCACCAGCTTCACTGACTTTTAGGATGTGATTTTCCTTTGGTTATGGAATATTTCTAAAAGAGGGGTTGTGATCTTTAAGAGCCAAAGGGAAAGGAATCTAACCCCTGAAACTGGCTCCCATGGGACTTTGGAGGGGGTAGGAATGGGAGGCTACAACCCCTACAGACAGTCAGAGCCTCTGGGGTAAAGAAGCTGCAATAGCCCCTGTGGAACATTAGTGAGGGTCCTTCTGGCCAACCTAGCACAGGCAGTGGTCTCTACTATGATTGGAGTCACCCACCTGCATAAATTCCAGTAGTAACAATAATAGGTTGAAATATATGGTCTCTACCCCATTGTCTTAACATTGGACTTGCAGAGAACTTGAAAAGTGAGCTCAGAACTGGATACAATTTTTTAAATAGTCATCTTTCACCTGTAGCATTATAAAGCATTTCACACTGTTATATCTGCATAGCAGAGGGAATATATATTGTCATCCTCAGATTTTTTAAACTTATTTTATGGATTTAGGGATGCAAGTGTAATTATATTACACAGATTTATATACAGTAGTGAAGTCTGGGCTTTTATCGCACCTGTCACTCATATAGTGTACCTTGTACACAATAGGTAATATTTCATCCCTTACCCCTTCTCACTCACTTTTTGGAGTCTCCAATATCTGTTACCCACTCTGTTTGTTCCTGTGTTTATACAAGACAGGTTCAGAGAGGCTAAGAAATCTGCAACTAACTAGCAAGTGTAAGAGCTGGAATTCACAGCCTGGTGGGGTGAAAAACACACCTGTCTGTTCCCACCACACCAGCTTCATCCTAGCCATAGGATTCTAGGGCATGCAATCTACAATTGGAGACTAAAGATAATTGGGAAGAAAAAACAAAGGAGAGGAGAAAAAAAGGAGAAAGGAAAAAACTTCCTGTTGAGCAGCAGTTCCTCTGACCTGCACTTCTCTTTCTCCTCTTTGCAATACAATGGGTTATCTGATTTGTCCATGCTTGAAAGGGGGCACATGTGAGCTAATTTAAGACAAAAGACAGTTTGCTTTATTTCTGTAAGAAGAAGGATGTTGAGCAAGTTGGACATGTGTCATTTTCACAGGATTGAGAAAGCGTAAGGAGCTGAGGGAGACACATGTACTCTCCTAAGTGTTCTCCAAGCTAAGAACAATCCTTAATTTTTTTTGTAATTGCATTCATCAACTTACTTTATACATTTTAATTTTGTTTAGAATTTGACTTCACCTACTACTTATTTCTTATTTTTTTTCAAAACATTCTAACACTTTCAATTTTCTTTCTCTTTTTTATCTCAAATTAAGGCCAGAAAGATGCAGTCATTTTTAAAATTACATAGCTTCATTCATCACGCTCTTAGTTTGCTTTTCTATTTCCTAAGCAAGAAACTAGCTGGCAGGATCTTAACCATGAGAGGGAACATTAACCAAATCCCAAACTTTTAGATGATACATTTACAATGTAGTGACAAATTATTAATAACATCCTCTTCATGAAGCAGAGTAGGACATTAACATGAAAAAAAGTTGAGGACCAAAAATACAGGAGAGAGTCCAGTTCTACCAAAATAGAATGTACAATTAACTTTATTAGAAAGTGAATGATGTTCCCTAGAGGGTCATACCTTTCCACATTTATATGATTTTCATCTCTAATTGTCATTTCTTAGAACCTGTAAACTCATGTTTTTATTTAGTGATTATGTTTTAATATTTCCTTTTGAATTTTTATCAGCTCTTCTCTGGAAGCTCTCAATATGATTTCTTACTCATATTTATTGGGGGAAGGAAACAGATTACAGTTGGGATTTATTGCGCTTGATGAGAGAGACTCACTCTCTCATCAAGAGAGAGATAAGGACACAATTTGAACAATTAGCTGAAACAACTGTTAATAAAAAGGTATTCCTAATTCTTTAATTACATAATGTCATGCAATAGAATAATCTTTGTAACACCTTCAAAGGATAGTGAATTAACCAGGGTTCTTTCAGTTACAAGTGACAAAAACCCAACTTAAAATAGGTTAAACAAGAGAGAAAGAGAGAGAATTTATTGACCCATGGAACTGAAAGGAAAAGTTCCTGAGGGGAATAGAAATTTCATCTTTTTTCTTTACCTCTTTCTCTTTGTTCATTAACTTCTTCCTTCCTTCCTTTCTCCTACCTTCCTCTATTTTACTCAAATCTCTTCCCAAGTGTTAGGGAATAAATGTGTCCCCACACCACAAAATTCATATGTTGAAGCCCTATCACCCAACTTGGTAGTATTTGGAGATGATGTCTTCAGGAGATGATTAGGTTTAGATGAGGTTGTGAGGGTAAGGGCCCCATGATGGGATCAGCATCCTTATAAAAAGAGAAACAGAGACCGGAGCTTACTTGTTTCCACTCCTTCTCCCATGACACTCTCTCTCTCTCTCTCTCTCTCTCTCTCTCTCTCTCTCTCTCCTCCCACCATGTGTATGTGTGTATACGTGTGCCATGTAAGGACACAGCAAGAAGACAGTCATCTGCAAACCAAGGAGAGAGCTCTTATCAAACAATGACCCTGCTGGGACCTTGATCTTAAACTTCCCAACCTCTAGAACCAGGAGAAATAAATTTCTGTTGTTTAAGCCATCTAGTCTATGTTATTACATTATAGCAGCTACTAAGATACCAAGCTAATACACTTCTTTAGGTGTAGTAGTAATTTAAGCAGTTGATATTTTCACTGGATCATAGCTGAAGTAAGAACATTAATGAGTTTTCTATAGCAGAGCAATTTTTGAAAAGTTAATGTTTATAGAATTTAAGGATGAGCTTCAGAAACCTGAGCCTCGGGACTTAGAACTGGGGACTGAACTCAGTGTATCCCTCTTACCTCAGCTCAGCTCATTTTCACAGGTCGACCAGCCTCACAACCTCCTGCTGTGGACAGGCCTGCCCTGGGTGGCAGGAACAGTATCACTGGTAATTCTGCAACCCTACCAGAAAAAAAAGAACATGGTTTTTATCTAGCCATCAAAAATCAACATAATCCCAGAGAAGGCTTCTGATTGGCTCTGCTTGAGTGACATGGATATCCTATGACTAAAAGATCCTTTCTCAAAGGAGAATTGGAAGATTTGACACATGGATCAAATTAGCTACGCAGTTCACTAGAAATGCAAATTTGCTTTGCTCCCTCCATGGCAGCTAAGTACAGAACAACATATTAGGATGTGAGGAAACTTGGGTAAATCTCCACATTTTCCTGATAACTCACTAGCCCTATACATGTGTCCCCAACACCAATTCAAGCTCTGCAGTAAGTCACACCACTTTATCAGACCCTGGACAGCCTTTCTATGCACTTCTGCGGGACACTAGAAATCATTATTTACATTAAAATGGCAGAACTTACTGTGACTTTTAAAAATAAAGTACTAATTTATAGTTTTATGCTGTGGTCTGAATGTGTCTCTACAAAATTCATGTGTTGATATCTAGTCCTCAATGAGATAGATTAATGTACTTATAAAAAATGCCCAAGGGAGGCTGCCTCTTTCACTGTGAGAAGGCACCATCATTGAGGAATGGTCCTCACCAGACATTGAATCTGCTGGTGCCTTCATCTTTGACTTCCTAGCTTCCAGAACTGTAAAAAATAAATTTCTGTTGTATATAAGGCAGCCATTTTATGGTATTTTTGTTACAGCAGCCTGAATAGACTAAAACACCTTATATATTCCTTTACATTTCAACAAAAAGTGGGTGTTACTTTTTCTTAATAAAACAATGCATGATGAGTATTTGGGCCTCCAGCTACATAATTCATTAAGAGGCTTTTTGAAGAGATTTTTATTACAGAAACCAATATTATGAGAGCCCAGCCACTGCCACCTGATCCATCTGCTTATTGTGGGTGGTAGAAATTAAACAAACCAACAGAAGCAGAAGTGGCCTTTGCACTAGGAAACCACTTTTAGGTTTTATATCACACACATTCAATCATCATTATGAATTATCTTAATTTCCACCAAACTCTAAAGCAACATGTTAGTTTGGTAACTGCTTGGCTCTGAACAAAGAAAAGACAGAAATTTTCACTGGACATTTTAGTGGGTTTGGAGCTCTCTAGACAGCATCAGTGGTGAGCTTAAATTCATATTTCAGATTGGGCAGTTGAACTCTTAATTTAGAGCCAACAGTAGCAGAGCGTGGTTCAAAGGTAAACATCGGACAATGGTATAGGGAACACAAAGTCACCTGCTAGTACAATTTTATCTCATACCATGCTCTGCTAGTTGAAAAGCAAGACAGGAAATGTTCATGACATTTGCCTCAGAGAGAACATTTTATCTTGTTTAGAAAGCAATTACTAGAGAGAAAGGAGCGTGGGCTTTTCCAAAAGTGAGGCGAAGAATTGAATCTCAGCTCTTCCGTGCACTAGTTGTGTGACATCAATTAAGTTACTTCATCTTTCAAAGACCCTGAAAGGTAATCACAGTTACTTCACAATGTGGTTGTGAAGAGTAAATGAATATGTTAATATGCTTCATTTCCTATACGGCATATTTTAAATGTGCAATAAATACTAGCTTCTTTCCGCTCTTTGAAACTGAGAAACAGGCCAAAAGACATAAAAGAATTCTACTCGACTGTTCAAGAAGAGCATCTGCTCTGTTGTGTTCATCCTATTAGAAACACCCTCTCTTGATCCAACATCTGATCCAGTTTCTTACCCATTTCTTGATTCTGCCGAGCAAATCTCCAAAGAATTAACTATCCTTGCTGTGGCCAATTTCTTTTGTCACATTCCTTCTCAAACTCATCTCAATTAGGCTCCCCTGCCTAGAGAAAATGCTCTTGATGAGGTCAGTAATGAGCAGTCATGGAGTCCTCCTCTTCTGCTGTTATAACTGCTCTCTTGATGATGTTAAGCAACTCTTTGGCCTCAGAAACCACCAACTCTATGCTGACAGCCCCAAAATTATTATCTCCTCCCTAGCATCCCATTTGAACTTAAGATTCTCACATCCAATTGCCTACTCAATATCCCTACCTTTATATATGACAAACATCTAAAACTTAACATGTGCAAAGCTGAACTCTTAATCTTCCCTTTGAAACCTATTCCCCTCCAATTCAGCAATCTTCCCATTTCAGTCAATGGAAATTCCATCCTTTCATATGTCAAAGACAAAAAGTCCTTGAAGGCAATCTGTATCCATGAACTTTCACTGAGTTATGTCACAACAACAACAACAACAACAACAACAACAAAAATCTGAGAAGCTTACAGCAACAACAATTTTTGTTTGCTCATGTTACATATCAGCAGAATGTGAACTGTGACTGTTTCATGTCGTCTTTACTTCAGAATCTAAGTTGAAGGGGTTACCCCATCTGGGACATTGCCTTCTCATGACAGAGGACAGAAGAGATCCCACATGATGGTGCTTAAATATTCTGCTGGAAAGGGGCATATCACTTCCCATTCACTGCAATGGAGCAAGTCGCATGTCCAATCCTGATGACATGGGGGTGCAAGGATAACTCTCCCAGAGTAATGTGCTCTGTAGGAAGGACCAGCAAATATTTTGGCAATAATACAAGCCATTACACAATCTTTCACTCCTCGGATTCTGTCAGACCTCATATCCAATCCATCAGGAAATCCAGTAGGTTCTCCTTTTTTCTTTCTTTCTTTTTTTTTTCCTTAGACAGGGTCTCACTCTGTTGCCCAGGCTACAGTGTGGTGGCACCATCATGGCTCACTGTAGCTTTGACCTCCCAGGCTCAAGCAGTACTCCCACCTTGGCCTCCCAAAGTGCTGAGATTACAGGCATGAACCTCCACACCTGGCCCCAGTAGGTTCTATCTTCAAAATAGATCCAAAATGCAATTATTTTTCATCACCTTCAATATCCCTCCCTGGTTCAACATAGCTCCATTTAGTGCCTAGAGTATTTATTACAGTAGCCCCAACTGTGTTTTTGCTTTGGCTTCCCTACTGTCAGCCTGGACGATGCTGTGGAAATGTAATCCAGATCATGTCAATCTTCTGCTTAAAACCTTCCTATGTATCTCCATTTCTCTTAAAAGTCAGTCTTTACAGTGGGCAACAGTCTACAACAGCAGCCCCCAACCTTTTTGTCACCAAAGAGTGGTTTTGTGGAAGACAATTTTTCACAAAAACTTGTGGGGGAGTGGATGACTGAATGATTTCTGGATGAAACTGTAACACCTCAGATCATCAGGCTTCAGAGTCTCATAAGGTGTGCACAACCTGGATCCCTTGAATGCACAGTTCACGACAGGATTCATGCTTTTATGAGAATCTAATGCCTCCACTGATCTGAAGCAGGCAGAGCTCAGGCAATAATGCTCTCTCGCCTGCCACTCACCTCCTGCTGTGCAGCCCGATTCCTAACAGGTCAGGGACCAGTACTGGTCTATGGCCCAAGGGTTGGGGACCCCTGGTCTACAAGACTTTACATTGTCTGTCCAACATTCCTCACTTCCTTTCTGACTTCACCTGCTGCTCTCACCCCCTACAACTTCAATCCAACTGCATTTATCTTCTTGCTTTTCTTCTAGTGATAGGTGCACCCCAGCCTCAGGGCTTCTACACTCATTCCTTTTGCTTAGAAATCTTGTCCTTGGAATCTGTGCCAGGCTCACTCCTTCCTGCCTTTTAGGTCTTCTCAAGCCTGTCTCAGCTACCTCATGTAAAATTTTAGCTCCTTACCCCATATTAATTTTTGCTATGAAATGATATGTTAATTAACAACATCCTACTTGTTAATCAGAGTTCAATATTTATTACATTTTAACTTACTACCTAATTTACCTACTGATTATTCTTATTGTTACACTCTGCTAAAATATAAGCCTCACAAATATAGAAAGCTTTGTCTATTTCATTCCCTAGTGAATCCCAAGCTAGAGGCATCTAGAATCCTAAATATAGCTAGTTAGACCACAAGCAGAACAGTGCTGGGCATATAAGCGACTCAATATTTGTTAAATAAATGAATTCAATGAATGAATGAATCTTGCATAATTTTCTCTGCCTCATCAGTTTTTCTCCTTAACATTGTAAAATGTACCTGTTCTGTCACTTACGAGGTATTCCAATTAAGTATCTATAGCTGACATTAAAATCTCCTGTTCTTCATTAAGCTTTAGACCCTTTAATTTCTCAAAGGAAAAATAATAAGTATCGAATCAAGTAAAATTGAGGCTCATTTTGGCAGAGCAAAAATTTTGCTATTTCTTTAACAGCATTACAACAGTCCAGATTTGAGATGGCGATGGTGGTTGAGGGGAAGAGGTGGGGCAAGTGTTTTCAAACCAATGCATAAGTCTTAGAGACTCTGTAAAAGAAGCCCAAAAATTATTTAACTAGAAAGAGTAGCAACTTAATTATAATCATTTATGAAAGCAACAGCAGATATATATACAATAATTAGCTCAGTAGGAAGAAATGATAATGCATATATTTCCAGATAATACTAAGTTATTTTTTATTTTGAATGAGACCCTATAGTTAAGCTGAGGTATTTTTGCAGTTCTGCAGTCTCCTTGGAGGAAAACCAACTTCTTTGGTTATTGTCTTCTTTTTAATCTTTTCAAAATCAGTTGAGCCAATCTCTCCTTGCTATTTCAAAAGCCATCATTAATAACGTCTCAATTAATTGCTCAATATAGTAAGAGATATCAAAATAATTAACCAGAGTGGTATGAAAAACCAAAAAGTTATAGGTAGAATTAGCACAAGGAAAATAAAATTGTGGTAGCAGCCACATTAGTTCTGCCTATAATAGACAAGGCCCATGGCTAGATTACTGGAATTGACTGACTGAGACCAAATGCTTGTTTTCTTTATAACCAGAAATACATAAAATGAAAATATTTCAATGAGGATGGAGGAACTATTGGGTAAAAGGTACCAAGACATCAAAATGTACAATGGTCATACCACTAACAGTCTGTAATTGCAGAGAAGACAAACTGTCCACCCAAAATTCATGGTCCTCCTTTGAGAATGCACAGCTGTGACTGGAAAGTGCCTGTCCAGCCAGGCCCTCCTCTAACCAGGTGGAGCCATGTGACAAGGCCTCTTCAGTGGAATGTAAACAGAAATGATAGCATCCAATAGAATGGGGGCCACTTCCTGTCAATGTGATTAAGAAACAAGTACCTACACCTATTGTTCCTCTTCTGTTAGCTGGAAGCAGACTTGGAGGCCCTGGGGGATGAGTGCCCACAGATGGAAGGGGCCTGTGTCTGTGGACATCCATGAAGGGAAAGCTCAAAGTCCAAAAACTCAATTGGACTGTTGTCTTTTTAAAATATTCAAATTTGGAAAAGAAAACTCATGAACATATTCATTTATAGCATTACTTATAATGAAAATGGAAATAAACCTTAATAGCAAGAGAACCATTAAGAAAACCATGGTTTATTCAAGTAGATTGCAAATTATGTATTAAATCTGAAGAAAGTTATATAAAATATACCCTGTAGCTGGTGAGAGTGTAGTTGGAGAAGTGGTAAGGACAGATGGGTAGACAGATGTTAGAGAAAAGGGGGCAAGGAGAAAAAAACAGAGAGGGAGGGAAATAGAGAGGGGAAAAAAAGCAGAAAGGAAGAAAGAAAATGGGCAAATCATTAAAAACCTGAGTTTAAGGAGAAGAATCCGGTTATACTCTGAGCACGCGCACACACACACACACACACACACACACACATACACACAAGATGCTCTCATGTCTGAGAGGTTTCAACTATTGACGGAAGGCTTCCTCACTTGGGTAACTGGTGGTTCTTCCCCACTATTTCCAAGAAGCAAGACTTCACAAATAAGGCTAAGATCAAAGGAGCTCAAGTTTTCACCCTTTATACTTTAGTAGCTTAGAAATGAGTACACTGCCCCCTACCACATACCTCTTCCTATCATCAGCTACTTTCTTTAAGAAATGATGGCATTCTATTGCCTTCTAGAAAATAAGCTTCTTAGGAGCAGGGTCATGTCATTTGCACCTCTGCATCCATACTGGTGCTAGCACACAGCAGGCTATCCATGGACTTATTTAGTAATTTATTCTACAAATGTTTAACATGCCTACAATGTGCCTGGCTTTCTTCTAAGCCCTGGGTGCAGGACTGTGAGTAGTCACCGCCCTCATGCAGTGCATGGCCAGTAGAAGCATGTGTCAGGTTGGTGCTATGTGTTTCCTTCCTCCCTGACACAGAATCCTTCTGGGCTGAAGGACATAATTACAACACTTCAAAAATAGATTTAAGAACCTGTCCACTACACACTCACTAGGATGGCTATAAGAAAAAAAGACAGATGATAACAAGTGGAGAAGATGTGGAAAATTTGGACCTCCATACATTGCTGGTGGGAATGTCCAATGGTACAGCCATTTTGGAAAACAGTCTGGCAGTTTTTCAAAAGGTTAAAGATAGAATTACCATGTAACATAGCAATTCTACTCTTAGATATATGCCCAAGGAAAATGAAAACATATGTTCACAGAAAAACTTGTACATGAATGTTCACAGCAGCATTAGTCCTAGTAGCCAAAACTGAAACAGCCAAAATGTCCATTCATAGGTGAATGGATAAATAAAATGTCGTATACCTGTACAATGAAATATATAACTACAAAAATGAATGAAGTAGTGATACATTTTACAATATGAAAAAATTATAAAAATATTATGCTAACGAAAAGAAGCTAGCCACAAAGGACCACATATTGTATAATTTCATTTACATGAAACTCCCAGAATAGGCAAAGCAATAAAGACAGAAAGAAAATTAGTGATTTCCTAAGCCTTGGGGTAAGTTGGGGAAGTAGGGGATGGTGATAGCTATGGAGAATGAAGCTGTTTTTCTAGGGTAATGAAAATGTTCTAAAATTGGTTGTGGTGGCGATTATACAAGTCTGTAAATATACTAAAAACCATTTAACTGTATGAATTATATTACATGCAACTATATCTCAATAAAGCTGTTTTAATAATGGTTAGAAAAACTTGTTCAATGAATAAAATATCAGTCTTTGGTTTGGAGGTTGGGTGTTTGGAGTTACCATGAAAACTTCTACGTGAAGTTTGACAATGATTTTGAGAATCTAAACCTCCTTTCAACACAGTGGTGTTAGCAAGAGAGAAATTCATCATTGATTTTTAACCTTTTTGAAAAACTGATAATTGGCATCCCGTGACAATAAACTGTCTTTTTTCTTTTTTCATGGCAGGGGCATTAGAAAAAGTCACCAGCTCTTTTTTCAGTAGAAATACAATACCCAAAGTTGCACAGCTGGAGCACATCAACAGACTGAAGGTTTTTGCTTCCCTGACAACTGTTAGCAACAATGAGTCAGACAGGAAACAGCTCTTTCTGTCCAGCTGGAATACACTCATTAAATAATAGATGAGAACAGAAGTAATGTTAGCAATCTTTCAGTATAAATCTTAAAGTAAAATAATAATTTTTAAAATCCTTATTGGATAATGCAATATGTATATTAAAGATTAGTGTGTGAGGAACAAATCTATTTCTACAACAAAAATGCAAATGAAACCATGGGATTTATCCTTTGCAGCATTCTAAAGTTAGTCCATTAGCTGAATTATTACACTGAAGGTCAGACGAGCCCGGAAGGGAACTGGCCATTTATTTGTGTGCTGACCACAGGAGATCTGCCGTTCCTAGACAGTGGGAGAGGAAGAAGCTGTGGCCTGTGGCCTCAAGGGGGCTCAGTTCAGTGCCTGATGTGGCTGCAGCTTTCCAGCCTGCAGGGAGGGGTGGTGTTTCATACCCGGCAGCAGTCAGCCTGAGGAACACTGTGTGCCCTCACCACACACACTATCCCATTGCAGCAAGCCCTTGTAATATTTACTTTTTAGTTTTGTTGATATGATCTCAACACCATTTCCATGTTTTAATCTGACAGGGCCTTGCCCGGGGTTCGGTGTCTGTGTCTGTTGATTTAGACTTCCATGCTATAAAGAGATCACAAAATTCTCTTTTCTAAAACTATGGCTGCCTACAACACTAGGTAAACTGGTTCAAATAGCACTCTTTGTTTACTTTCAAACTGGGCTTCTGAATATAAACGAAGAAGTCCTCTCGGATGGCAATGCTGCACATGTGGCATTACTTCTTTATTTTCTACTCTTAGTTCTAAGGAATAAAATCTTGTCCTTGCCAGAGTCCTATGCAAATAATGGCAGAGAGCCTTGTTAGTAATGGAAAGTCAGGATTAATACACCTGGTTGAGATACATTTTGATGCAGAACAAAGTCCTCCCTAAGCACTCAGTCTGCTGTATACTCAAGGTCAAGGCTTTCACCCTCTCTGGTACTATAAAGTGAAGGGATTAAATTAAGTGCTTTCTAAGGTCCTTCCTTCCTCTAAGGTATTTTTCCTTTATAACTCAGATAGAAATGGCTTCTGCAGAACTCAATCAATTCTGTTTCTCATTAATATGCAAAATTATTATGTGAGAAATTGGCTCTTGGTTACCCATTCAAGAGAAATAATAAAAATTCACAGCAAATGGCATTTATCTTTTTGCATTTAGGATTTTGGCTTTAATTTGAGACTCCCTTCCCAAAATGCAAAATGAAAGAATTTAAAACAAGCAACAGCTAAAAGATTCCTGGCTGAGAAATTGCTTCGGCAGCATCTTGATTTCTCAAGCCATTTTTTTAGGTTTTTTTCCTGCAGTTGTGTTGTGGCAAATCTGATGGAACCAATACATCCTTTATGGCCAAACTGTTTTCTGGCTTCATCTAATCATCTATTCTAGAAAAAAAGCCACTAAGTCAGTAAAAAGAAGTTGGGGGAGGTTTTACTGCAGAGAATGAGGTTTTTTTTTTTCTAATATAAAACACTGACCCAAGTGGAAATGTGCATGTTGCAGTTTCAGAAATCAAAGTCAAGATCAGTCCCAACTATGAAGAGAATTAATTGTGGCCCTGTGATGTGTTGGTCTAGTGAAGACTATGACAATAAACTTTTCCTGCCCTGACCCTCACTCAAAACCTCAGATTACAATAGGAAATATCTCCTTTAGATAGGCAAACATCCTATTTTAAAATATAAATTTTCTGGTGAAGTGTCAGAGAGGAGGATGATAGCAGGTGGGGGGTTGCAGGTGGGGGATTCAGGCCACTGCTGGGAGTGGTGAGCTGGTAGTGCTGGGCTGTTGGGAAAATCCCCCAAAAAGACCAAAGAGCAAGAAAGAAAATATCTCCAAAGACAAATCTCATGTTTTGTGTTTCATTTCTACCTCAATAATCTTGATATTTGTTTTTCATTTCAAACCATCTTATATACTTCTGGGAGAAAGGCAATGTAAGAAATTGAACTATTAATTAGGGCTTGTTGCTGGCTGAAGCAAAAAGATAGCTGCTCTTTCTTAAAGTTGAAAGGAAAAGCCTTCATCCTTTCTTATTTGACAAGATTCTGTAGATGCAAAAGACTTTTGAAGTCCAAACTTTGAAGAGACAACTCCTGTGTTATTGTTGCTGTTTTTCTAGCAGATGTGCCTCTAAACAAACCAAAACAAGCCCTCTTCTTCAGTGGTGGTACCATCTTTCCAGATTCTGCCTTTAAAAAACTTAGAGGGTAAGCAGAGTAGTAAGAGGCTCAGTCCTTTGTGCTGTATTAGGGGCACACCACACAGCTTGGGCTGTTCTGGGCACACAGAAGCTCTGCTTGCTCTCATTCTGCAGGGTGAGGAGGGGTGGCGACAGTACTGGTTTTTTCCCCTTTCAGAGACGCTTCACTTGGGGAAGTCAGTGCTCAAGCCGACTAACCAAGTGGACAAAAAACCTTGGTTGGGTTTTATCCAGCCACTGTAACCCAGGCCCATCCCCTGAAAGGTCATCGTTCACCTCAGCAAGAGGTTACTTGATTGGGAGGAGAGTCAGCACCTGAGACTGTAGAAATGGAGCTAATTGACAGCGGGACCCTTGAGGGACGCTGAGCTGAAGTTACCAAGGATGCTGTAGGCTTCTAGTATGAGACCCTCAGATCTACCACTGGTGCAGAGCCCGTGTGTGAAGACATAATTTGTGTTCTCATCAATTCACTATCTCCATGAAGCCTTCCCAGACCCCTGGAAGCTACGTCGATCTCATCATGACTGCCTTCCCTCAACTTTCAGCGCTTTCAGTGTTCATCTCGCCTACTGATTCCAGTTGTTTAGTGTGGCTCACTCGAGGACCACAAGGGAAAACATCCCGAGCCAGTTTAGGGGTTGGTAGGAAAGAGTCCCATGATGCCATGGCTGAGTGGGGACGTCCACCATGAGCGGACAGGAAGCAGAGCAGTGATATTCCAGCCACATTTCCTGGCAGTGTGCCGATGACATTCTCACTTATCTTCTTTCCTAGTGGAGAGATGAAGTCCTTTAGCTCAAAGATCATGTATTCTGCCTGTCCTGTATTCTCCCCTAGCGCCTGTACAGTGCTAGAAACATTTATTTACTTGTTTTGAACTGTCATTGCAAACTTCCGGCAATTCTAGAATCACTGGCACAGAGTGTGCACAGCCATTTTATTAGTTTGCTACACAATTTCTGTAATCATCTCAGAACCTTTCCAATCACATATCCTTTCTCTCTCTTGCTCTCTCTCATTCATATAGATGATTGGGTGATAAAAATGCCACACATTAGAGAACATTGCCATATAGTATATAATCAAGTGCAAAATTACATGGCACACATTGCAGGAATTTAGGGGTAATGAACATCAATATGTAGGCATACCCAGTTTGTGAGTGGGTTCTCTTGTTTCACAAATATTTATTGAGGGACTGTTATATGCCAGGACAGTGCTAGGCACTAGAAACAATGACCAGAAGAACTGGCACATGGGACTCTTTCCTACCTGTTCTTGTGACATTGACAGTCTCTTCCATTCCCAACTGTATATACATATATGGATACCCAGACTGCAGGGAGTGAGCTACCGCCACCCTGAACCACTAAATGGGGACTTTAGTGCCCACTTTTCAGCAAAACATCTTCCACACAATAGGCAACCACCATTTCAATTTTTTTCACCAAGCTTAGTTCTGCCTATTCTACAAGTTCATATAATTGGAATCATATAGCATGCACTTTCTTGCATATGGCTTCTTTCGCTCAGCATATTGCATTTAAGATTCATCCATACTGTTGCCTGCTATAGATGTTTGCTCTAGTATTGCTGAGTAATATTCCATCACATGGATGTACCACAATTCATGACGTACCACTGCTATTCATGAACATCTGGACTATTCCCAGCTTGGGGGCCTGCTCCCTTCTTGCCTGTCATTTTGCCTTCTGCCTACTTATATGGGCCATCCTCCTGTATTGAAGAGACTGGTCCATAGAGACATACTGACAAGGGTTAGAGCTATTTGCTGAGTGACATTAGCAAGTTGTTAGGCTTCTCTGACTCTACATTTGCTCTTCTGGGAACAATGGTGATAACACCTAGTAATACCTTAGAGTGGGAAGAAACTCAAAAGAACCAGAACCTGGAACATAACAGTATTTAATAATAGCAGCTGTATTTTTTATGGCTATTATATTAGTTTCCTATGGCTGCTATAAGCAAGAACCACAAACTTGATGGCTTAAAACAAAAGAAATGTATTCTCTCACAGTTCTGGGGGCTAAAAACCCAAAATCAAGGTATAGGTAGACTCAGACTTTCTTTGCAGGCTCTAGAGGAAAATTCATTCCATGCGTTTCTCTGAGCTTCTGGTGTTGCCAGCAAACCTTCGAGTTATTTGGCTTGCAGACACATCGCTTCAGTTACTGCCTCTGTCTTCATATGCATCTTTCCAGTGTTTTTTGTCTCTGTGTCTCTTCTCCTTTTGTCATAAGGACACCAGTCATACTGGAGTACAGACCCATCCTACTCCAATATGACCACATCTTACCTAATTACATCTACAATTACCCTATTTTCTAAACAAAATTCACATTCTAATATTCCAGGAAGAGCATGGATTTGAGAACACTTTCCAACCCAGTACAACTGTTACTCCCCAACTAAATTGTAAAATAATTTACTTAAAGAACTGTGTTTTATATCATATTGCTGTTCATTCCTCAGTGGCCAATAAATATTAAGACAAGCAGAAATGGATAATGATGATAGATTTGGGCTGTATTTGGAGGATTGGTAAGAAGAAAGGATCAAACAGCAGAATAAAGCATAGAATTTTAGCCTCAGCTTCTGTAGGTTTCATTGTATATATATTGTTTGGAAGTTTTGGAGTAAAGAAACTAATATACTTCCACAAGAAGTTAGCATTTTCATGTAGCTAATCAGAGGTTTATGTTGTTCTACCTAGGAGACTTAATAAAAAATAAAGTTAGAAAAAGGTTGAAAGAGATTTTCAGGTTTTATTTCAGCTATAGTAAGACATTTCTTTAACATTTGTTCTCAGATAAAACAGTGCTCTGACATTCTCCTAGACCTAGTGAATTCCCTCTAGGAGCAGAGACTGCTGAAATGCATAAACACTGCACCACAAAATCATTCACTTTCCAGTTCTTCAGGTAGGAGGAGAAAAAAAAAAATAAAGTTCAAATTCCCTGTTTACACAAGGATAGATATGAATAGGGACCATATATATCCTAATTTATTTTGTACCTTCTCTGTTGTTTATGTAACTTTACCCTGATGGCCAAATTCCATAGGAGTAGGGTGTGCCAAGTGTTAGGATCACAATTAGATATAAATTAGGCAAAGTTTCAGTCTTATTATCAATAATGTTCAATTATAGTAATATGAAAGATATATGAAGCCTACCTGGTTTCTTCTTATGGTCTTCAATTACTTTTTAAAATAAAAAGATAGAACACCTCCCCAGTAGTGCTATGCCTCAAAGATTAGGAAACATTTCTAGTAGAAAAAAAAAAACCCACAAAATTTCTCATTGTAGTCTTCTATGTAGTTCTGTAACCTGGTTGTAGGAATATACACTTTTCCTAAAGGACCTAATAAAAATGCTTTCATTTTGAAAGTAAGCAAAATAAACCTAAAAGCCATTTGTATTTTTCTGAACTCACTACAGTTCTAAAGTAGTTTCTCTTCACCCTACTAAAATAATTGATTGAAAGTTTGCCTAACTATCCAAGCCAATTCCCACACATAGTAAGAGAAAACAGTAAAGCCAACTGTATAGTTAAGCAAAAAGGCTACCTGCTCACATGGTGAAGGTATGGAGAAAAAAACAAAGGAGCTCCTCTCATGTCAAATGTAATCCATGCATGGTCTTCCACTTTTACTAAATTTTATTGATTATAATCTAGTTTTATTTGAGCCCCAAAGAGTTAGATTAAAATTCAAACTCTTGCTGAGAGAGATAACTAAAAAATAAAATAAAATAAATTCCACGTCTAGGTAAATTTATAATATCGAATTATGTCTTGGGAAAATGAGACCTGTGGAAATACGTTTTTACAAGTAGAGCTACATCTGTAATAATCCTTATGGTTCACAGAGTATATCCTTATTTTTCTCATAATATCTTTATAAGAATCCAATAGAGCATTTTTAAAAAATTGATGTTAAATTCACATAACATAAAATGAATGACTTAAAAGTATACATATCACTGACATTTAGTACATTCACAGTGTGGTGAAATTACTACCTTTATCTAGTTCTGAAATGTTTTCATCATTCCAAAATGAAACCTCATACCCATAAAACTGGTACTTCCCACTTCCCCCTCCCCTCAGCCCTAGGCAACCAACAATCTTCTATTTCTGTGTATTTACCTCTTTCTAATGTGTCACATCTATAGCCATTACATTACAAATGACAATTAAGAAAATATTCTCTCAATGTTTAAATCGTGTTCTCTGATTGAACAAAGAAGTCATTCATATCATTGACAAATGGAATAAGTAAAGTTCCAATGCATGACATTATATTTAGTTTAATGAATTTGTATGTATATGAGATATAGGCTAACAGTGGGCCAAATATAATACTTATGACCATAAATTTATTGTGAAAAGAATTAGAGCATTGAATGCAACTTCATTTGTCAAATCATTGCTGAATTACAACATTTGGCTAAGGATACAAGAATTAGACAAAAATCAACAAAAAATTCTGGCAGAATCAGCTATGTGGAATTCACAGTAAAGAGTATTTTTATCATTAGTTTTTAAATGTGGCTACAAATTCTGTATAACAATTAAATTATAATAATTTGTATATGTATATATGCATATTTTGGGAAAACTGGTTATTAGACATTTACCAGTACAGCAATACCCTCAAGCCTTAGTGACTTGAGTCTTTAAAAAGAGAATAATAATAATACTAATTGCA
The DNA here is from genome assembly GCF_001604975.1 of Cebus imitator. Taxonomy (NCBI): domain Eukaryota; kingdom Metazoa; phylum Chordata; class Mammalia; order Primates; family Cebidae; genus Cebus; species Cebus imitator. The sequence goes on from NW_016107457.1 coordinate 1,814,564, forward strand.
TAAGGTTAGCATGAGTTTCTTCCAGTGCAATTTCTGGCAACGAGTAAGCACTGTAAGTGTTAGCCATAGGTATTTACAGACAGCAAAACTGAAGTTCATTAATGAGTTAAGTCATTAGTTAAGTAATCAGCCAAAGGTAGTTTAGTTTGTAAAATTATACACTATCCTATAAGCTTCTTAAGACATAGACTTCATCTCATTCAACTAGAAGACATTTCCAGCACCTTGAGAAAAATGCACATATTTGATACTCCAGTGTGCTGCAGAAAATTAGTTTGAGGATTCTAATCTAGAAGAAAGAGCACTAGATTGATTGTTAGGAAGACTGGGCTTGGGTGTCACCATTTCCACTAATTCAAGAGAGAATTTTCACAAACCATTTACTGGTCACCTCAAACCTGTCACAGCTGTGTTCAACTTTGATCACCATAAAATTTGTACTAACACTGAGTATTTACACTGTTATAGCAGTATGAGTCAGACTCAATAGCAAATTTAGCAGGTCATGTAATGTTTCTTAATATCGAGTATAGCATATTGAAAGTCAAGGGTAAGAGTTACAGGATTATGTTGATGCCAGAAAAGAATTAAGTATTTGTTAGCACAAGGGAGAACTTTGCAATGTGGCTGGGTAAGAGAGGGTAGTCAGGGTAGAACTGGTTCTACTCAAATAATGATAGCACAATAAGAGTATTTAAACATCAAAATAAAGTTGGATACTTTTTGTGTCAATGTGAGGCTACACTGCATTATATTTATTGCAATTAAAATATTATACATATATATAGTATTCATACCTATAACACTCATTTGTTACATGTATAATATTTATGAACAATTTATGAATAATTATAATTGTTCATAAATATGTTCTTTGAAGCCAATGAGAACAAAGACACAAGGTATCAGAATCTCTGGGTCACATATAAAGAAATTTATAGCACTAAATGCCCACAAAAGATTGGAGGAAATATCTAAAATCGACACCCTAGCATCTCAATTAAAAGAACTAGAGAAACAACAGCAAACAAATTCAAAAGCTAGCAAAAAAAAAAAAAAAAGAAAGAAAGAACTAAGATCAGAGCAGAATTGAAGAGGGCAGAGATATGAAAAACCCTTCAAAAAAAATCAATGAATCTAGGATCTGGTTTTTCTGAAAAGATCATCGAAATAGACTCCTAGCCAGACTAATAAAGAAGAAAAGAGTGAAGAATCAAATAGATGTAATAAAATATGATAAAGGGGATATCACCACTAATCCCACAGATACACAAACTACCATCAGAAAATACTACAAACACCTCTATGCAACTAAACCCCAATAAATCTAGAAGAAATTGATAAATTCCTGGACACTTCCACCCTCCAAAGACAAAATCAGGAAAAAGTCAAATCCCTGAATAGACCAATAACAAGATCTGAAATTGATGCAGCAATTAATAGCCTACCAACCAAAAAAAAAGTCCACAAGCAGACAGGTTCAGAGCCGAATTCTACCAGAGGTACAAAGAGGAGCTGGTATCATTCCTTCTGAAACTATTCCAAACAGTAGAAAAAGAGGGAATCCTCCCTAACTCATCTTATGAGACCAACATCATCCTGATACCAAAACCTGGCAGAGACACAACTAAAAAAGAAAATTTCAGGCCAATATCCATGATCAACATTGATGCAAAAATCCTTAATAAAATACTGACAAACCTAATCCAACAGCATATCAAAAACCTTATGCATCACAATCAAGTCAGCTTCATCCCTGGGATTTAAGGCTGTTCAACATATGCAAATCTATAAACATAACCCATCACATAAACAGACCAAAGACAAAAACCACATGATTATCTCAATAGATGCAGAGAAGGTCTTCAACAAAATTCAACAGCCCCTTATGCTAAAAACTCTCAATAAACTACGTATCAATGGAACGTATCTCAAAATAATAAGAGCTATTTATGACAAACCCACAGCCAGTATTATACTGAATGGGCAAAAACTGGAAGCATTCCCTTTAAAATCTGACACTAGACAAGGATGCCCTCTCTCACCACTACTATTCAACGTAGTATTGGAAGTTCTGGCCAGGGCAATCAGGCAAGAAAAAGAAATGAAGTGTATTCAATTAGGAAAACAGGAAGTCAAATTGTCTCTATTTATAGACGACATGATTGTATATTTAGAAGACCCCATCATTGCAGCCCAAAATCTTAAGCTGATAAGCAATTTCGGCAAAGTCTCAGGATACAAAATCAATGTGCAAAAATCACAAGCATTCCTATGCACTAATAACAGGGAGACAAACAGAGAGCCAAATCATGAGTGAAGCCCCATTCACAATTTCTACAAAGAGAAACAAATACCTAGGAATACAACTAACAAGGGATGTGAAGGACCTCTTTAAGAACTACAAACCACTGCTCAAGGAAATAAGAGAGGACACAAACAAATAGAAAACATTCCATGATCATGGTTAGGAAGAATCAAGATTGTGAAAATGGTCATACTGCCCAAAGTAATTTACAGATTCAGTGTTCTCCCCATCAGGCTACCATTGACTTGCTTCACAGAATTGAAAAAAAAAACACCTTAAATTTCATATGAAACCAAAAGAGAGCCTGCATAGCCAAGACAATACTAAGCAAAACAAAACAAACAAACAAACAAAAAGGTGGAGGCACCATGCTACCTGACTTCAAATTATACTACAAGGATACAGTAATCAAAACAGCATGGTACTAGTACCAAAACAGAGATATAGACAATGGAATAGAACGGAGGCCTCAGAAATAACACCACACATCTACAGCCATCTGACCTTTGACAAACCTGACAAAAACAAGCAATGGGGAAAGGATTTCCTATTTAATAAATGGTGTTGGGAAAACTAGCTAGCCATATGCAGAAAGCTGAAACTGGATCCCTTCCTTACACATTATACAAAAATTAACTTCAGATGAATTAAAGATTTAAACATAAGACCTAACACCATAAAAATCCTAGAAGAAAACTTAGACAATGCCTTCAGGACATAGGCATGGGTAAGGACTTCATGACTAAAATACCAAAAGGAATGGCAGCAAAAGCCAAAATAGACAAATGGGATCTAATTAAAATAAAGAGCTTCTGTACAGCAAAAGAAACTATCATTAGAGTGAACCAGCAACCAACTGAATGGGAAAAAATTTTTGCAATCTACCCATCTGACAAAGGGCTGAAATCCAGAATCTACAAACAATTTAAACAAATTTACAAGAACAAAAAACAAACAACTTCATCAAAAAGTGGGCAAAGGATGTGAACAGGCGCTTCTCAAAAGAAGACATTTATGCAGCCAACAAACATATGGAAGAAAGCTCATCATCACTGGTCATTAGAGAAATGCAAATCAAAACCACATTGAGATAGCATCTCACACCAGTTAGAATGGTGATCATTAAAAGCTCAGGAGACAATAAGTGCTAGAGAAGGTGTGGAGAAATAGGAATGCTTTTACAGCGTTGGTGGGAGTATAAATTAGTTCAACCATTGTGGAAGACAGTAGGGTGATTCTTCAAGGATCTAGAACTAGAAATACCATTTGACCCAGCAATTCCATTGATGAGTATATACCCAAAGGATTATAAATCATTCTATTATAAAGACACATGCACATGTATGTTTGTTGTGGCACTGTTCACAATAGCAAATACTTGGAACCAACCCAAATGCCCATCAATGATAGACTGGAAAAAGAAAATGTAGCACATATATACCATGGAATACTATGCAGCCATAAAAAAGGATGAGATCATGTCCTTTGCAGGGACACAGATAAATCTGGAAACCATCATTCTCAGCAAGCTGACACAAGAACAGAAAACCAAACACTGCATGTTCTCACTCATAAGTGGGTGTTGAACAATGAGAACATATGGACACAGGGAGGGGAACTTCACACACAAGGGCCTGTCTGTAGGTGCGGGAGTAGGGGAGGGATAGCAGGAGGTGGGAGGATAGAAGAGGGATAGTATTGGGAGAAATACGTAATATGATTACAGGGTGATAGATTCAGCAAACCACCATGACACATGTATACCTATGTAACAAACCTGTATGTTCTGCACATGTACCCCAGAACTTATAGTTTAAAAAAAGAAAAAAGAAAGAAAAATAAAATATTATACTTACATATAACAATTACAATTATAATTATTATTCTAAGTAATTATATTTAATATATTTCTTTATATATAATTATGTATGATATAATTATATAATAAATATGATAAATGACATAATATATTACAAACTATATAAGTAAAATTATTATTGTTATTGATTTCTGTACTACTTGATCTCACCAAAACGTCTGGCATAAATGCCAGTATCAAAAACTGTGCTGTGAACACACAGAAGGAAGGACACCTATGCCAATCCATGTTCTTCCAATATGCTTTTTACTCTGGAAGCAGTTTAGATATCTTCCTATCTAGCTCTCTTTCTTCTGTGGGTAGGTTTGGTTCATCTGGTAATCACAGGGAAGGTTACTTCTTCCAACTGAGTGTTCCTCCAGCGTAGTAAAGGCATAGAGGCAGCATAGGCTGATCAGTTTCTCAACAGTTTCTACCTCCACTTCTATCCTTTTGAATCATAATTGACAATATTTGACTGTTTCTAACCTTCTTAGAGCTCAACTTAAAACTTTTATTTTGTTCTCAAGAAAACTTATGGAGACTCTTGGGTTTTGCTATTTGGAATTCTTTTTATTTGCAATGTTCTGCTTCATTTGTAACTTGAAAAAGGCAGTTAATTCCTAATACGTGACTCAGGGTTTAACGATATGTTTTCTAAATGAAAAGAATTACTTTCTGATACTCAAGCACTAGCTAAAATCACTCTAAACAAACATAAGACAGTTATTTGATAAAGAAGGGAATGAATTGAAAAATATCAATAACCTCTTAATGGCAAATAATTTGAAGAAAGGGTCCAAACCACCAGATAATATCTTTTCAATCATGACTAAATTTTACTTTGTCCATTAAATATTTTAAATTATTAAATTTAACCAATAAAAATAGGCTCCCACAATTCAAATAAACGCCGCATGGGTTATAGATATACATATACACACACAACAAATAACAAATGTATTTTCTAGCTCTGCCTACATTGGGAGAGCCTAGAAACAGCAACACTCCAATAGTAATGAATTCATTCGTGCCCAGATCTTGGTTTCTAAATATTATTCTCCAATAAAAAGAACTAGAGATCCTTGGAGAAGTATTTAATAGTAAATTTCAGGGCTGTGTCAGAGAAAATATAAAAATGAGCCTGGTTCATTTTGTGATTTCAGAAAGTAAAGAAGTGCTCTAAAAAATGATGAAGACATGTTGAAAGGCACAGGAGCCAACCCAAAAGTGCTCTCACAGCCAAAGTTCAAATAATTTGAACAAAAGAAAGAATGACAGTTTGGAATTAGAATAAAAAGAATAAAGTAAATATTCATGAGTCCATACTGATATTAATTTTTAATGAATAAAGAAATAAATGGGAAAAGGAGGAACCATTATTTCTTACAGAAAAATTCCAATTAATAAATGTAGAAAGTATGAAGAAAATAGTATATTATCATTAGGCTACCACAACAATAATGACTGCTGGCTCAATCCACTGACAGCTACTAAAATTCATGGGTAAAGGTTTTAAAAGAAATAGAATATTTGCATAGTCCCAATGTATCTTCTCCAAAATAAATACTTATTAATTACAAGGAAGAAACAATAACTACACAGTGGAGAAAGGGGAAGACACCACCTAACCAAGCAATCAAGGTTAGCATCACTAGTAACAAAACTTATTGACGTCATATACCCTCTTAGGATATGATGCACTAAAAAGGGAACATTGTGTTTCTGGTTTCCTTCCCAAAATGCAAAACCTCAATCTAATCATGAAACGTATTAGACAAACCCAAATTGCGAAATGCTCTATAAAACATCTGACCTGAATTCTTTACAGCTGTCAAGTTCACAAAAGACCAGGAAAAACTGAAAAACTGTCATAGATTGGAGAAGACACAATTAAAAGCAATGTGTGGTCCTGGACAAGTTTCTGGAATAGGAAGAAAAAAGGACATTAGTTAAAAAAAAAAAAAAAAGGATGAGATCTGAATAAAGCCTAAAATTATATTAATAGAAATATCAACGTCAATATCTTAGTTTTCATAACTGTTATATGGTATACAGTATGTTAACAATAGAGAAGGCTGGATGAAAGGCATAAAAGAAACATATGGAATTTATAAATTTTCTATAAGTCTAAAATTAAGTCAAAATAGGAAAAATGCAATTTAAAAGAAAATATAATACATTGGAACAAATTCTATAAAGATGTCCCCATTTTTGCATTCTAGTCTGAGTAGTATCATTACTTTATTCTGTGCCTTTTGGCAAATCAGTTCCCTCCTCTGGGCCTCAGTTTCTTCTTTTTTAAAATAAGGGGAAGTGACCACATAGTCTTTAAGATTCCATAATTCAAAAAATCTTGTTCATTGTCTTAGTGTATGAGAATGTTGCCCATCCTCTACTCACCAGGCTAATAATTGTAACTGATTCTCATTACAAAGAAATATATGACTATTATAGAAAATTTAGAATATTCAGGAAATCAAATCACAGCTAAAATGTTAGAATATACTCTTCCAATCCTTTATTAATGTACGCACATGTGTGTGATGTGATTTTTATGAAAATAATATCATAGAATATACAATATTTTTCTCTCTTCTTAAAACTTTTTCCCAGGTTTACTGAGATAAATTGACATATAATAAACTATACATATTTACTACATGTTATGTTTTGTTGATTCTTGACATATATACACACCAGTGAAAACACAGTCAATGTAATAAGCATACTCATCACCCTGAAAAGTTTTCTTATCTCTCTTTGTAATCCCTTCCTACACCCCTCAATGTCTCTCTTTCCTCTCCACTTTTTTCTTAAGCAGCCACTGATCCTGCTTTTATTCTAGGTTCAACTGCATTTTCCAAAATTTTACATAAAGAGAATTATAAATGATGTGCTTATTTTGTTTGGCTTTCTGTAATCCCCTAATGGGTTATTCTTGCCCACTGCACAGACAAAACCAATTCACTGAGACCGTGGTATTGTTGTAAAGAAATAGTTTAATTAATGCAGAGCTAGCCATACAAAAGAACTGGAGTTATTATTCAAATCGGTCTCCTCGAGAACTCAGAGATGAGGATTGTTATGAATGATTTGATGGGCAGGGACCTAAGGAACAAGTGCTTCTGATTGGTTGAGGATGAAATCATAGGAGTGTAGAAAATAGTCCTTGTGCACTGAATTTATTTCTGGGTGAGGTCCACAGTAACAGTTGAGTCATGAGTCCCAGGACCAGATGGAGTCAGTCAGTTGCCAGAATGCAAACGTCTGAAAAACATCTCGAAAGACCAATCTTAGGTTCTACAATAATGATGTTATCTATAGGAGCAATAAGGGAAGTCACAAATCTGTGACCTCTGGCCACATGACTTGAGCAGCAAGGCATTATAGAAAGGCAAGCTAGGGGACAATCTGGTTACCATTTAACTACACCTGCATTTCAGAAGAATTTAGGTCCCTCCCATAATTCTAATCTTGTGTCCTTTCATTAGTTTAACAAAGGTGGTTTCATTACCTGAGCAAGAAGAAGGTTCATTCTAGGGAAGGACCTATTATTATCCTTGCTTCAAAGTTAAACTGTAAACTAAATTCCTCCAATGCTTAGCTTGGTTTATGCTCAGGAATGAGTGAAGACAGCCAGCCTGTAAAGCTAGAAGTAAGATGGAGCCAGCCATGCTAGACTTCTCTCACTGTCATAATCTGCAAAGATAGTTTTATTTCTTCTCTCAGCATAACTGTTTTGAGATTCACCCATATTCTTATGTATCAAGAGTTCATCCCTTGTTACAGCTGAGCAATATTCCATTGTGTAACTGTAGCACAAGTTGCCTGCCCATTCACCTGTTGATGGACCACTTGGGTTGTTTTCAGTTTCAGACTATCATGTAGAGAATCACTATGAATATTTATGTACAAATTTTTGTTTCGAAATAGACTTTTTTTCCAATAATGCTGGACACAGATTGTGCTGCCATCTTCAATGAGATCCATTTTAACCATTCTAATGAGAGCGTAGGGGTATCTCACTGAGGATTTAATTTGCATTTCCCTAAAGTCTAAAGTTAGTAAGCCTCTTTACATGTGCTTATTTGTCACCTTATATTGTCTTTGGTGAAAAGTCTGTTTAAATCTTGGCCATTAATTGAGTTTTCTCTCTTTTTATTATTGAGTTGTAAGAGATATTCATATATTCTAGGTGCATGCCGTTTGTTAGATATATGTTTTACAAATATTTTTTCCCAGTCTGGGGCTCAGCTTTTTATTTTCTTAACGGTGTTATAATTTGAGTTCATGCTTTTTGTATAATTTTTAAAATTTTGCAAATCTATTGTCACTAAGGTTTTCTCACCTATGTTTTTCTCCAGAAGTTTTGCAGTTTTAGATTTGACAGTGGGTCTATAATCCATTTTGAGTTGATTTTTATATATGATATAAGGTAGAGCTCAACATTCTGCTTTTGTGTTTTATTTTGTTATAATTTTTGCATATGAATATCTAATTATTGTAAAGCCATTTCTTGAAAAGATCATCCTTTCCTAATTTGCTTGTCATAGCATCATTACCAAAAATAGGTTTCTATGTATAGATCATTTTTGCATCCTCTGTTTTGCTTCATTGATCTTTTGTTTATCTTGACACCAGTGCTACATTGTTTTTGTTTTGTTTTTTTGTTTTGTTTTGTTTTGTTTGTTTGTTTTTTTGAGACGGAGTTTCGCTGTTGTTACCCAGGCTGGAGTGCAATGGCGCGATCTCGGCTCACCGCAACCTCCGCCTCCTGGGTTCAGGTAATGCTCCTGCCCCAGCCTCCTGAGTCGCTGGGATTACAGGCACGTGCCACCATGCCCAGCTAATTTTTTGTTTTCTTAGTAGAGACGGGGTTTCACCATGTTGACCAGGATAGTCTCCATCTCTTGACCTCGTGATCCACCCGCCTCGGCCTCCCACGGTGCTGGGATTACAGGCTTGAGCCACCGCGCCTGGCCCTGCCACATTGTTTTGATTACTATAATTACATATAATAGTAAACCTTGAAATCAGGTAGTGTTAGCCATTCAACTTTGTCCCTATTTTTAAAATTTGCTTTGGCTATTCAAAGCCCCTTGAATTTCCATATATATTTTAAAATCGGTCTGTCAATCTCTACAAAAAAAGCCTTCTGGGATTGCAATTTGAATGTGTTGAATCTATAGATTACTTTAAAGAGAATGTTGTTTTAACAATATTATGTTTTGATTCATGAACATGATATATATTTCCCATTCAACTAGGATTTTCTTTAATTGCTCTCAGCAATGCTTTATAGCTTTTAGTGTATAGGTCCTGCACATCTATTGTCAAATTTATTCCTCAGTATTTTCTGTGTTTTGATATTACTATAAATGATATTTTGATTTTCAATTGCTAATTTTTAGTACATAGAACTATACCTAGTTTTTGTATATTGACCTTGTATCCAATAACCTTTTTTATATTTATTAAAAAATAACCTTTTTAATATTTATTATAGCAGCTCTTTTGCAGATCCTGTAGCATTTTGTAAATAGGTAATCATGCTGTCTGCAAGTATAAAACAATTTTACTTCTTCTTTTCCTGTGTGTTTGCTTTCAATTTCTCTAATTTCCAAGCAGCTTTGCTCTCGCTGTCTGAATTGATAAAAATGTGTGTGAGGTTTCATGAGTCAAATAGACATTGCTCAAAGTAGTTAGATCATTTTACTAGAAGCTACCCAGGGTCTCAAGTACAGAAGGAAGCCACAGCAGCAACAGGATATGAAGTGGATGGCCTGGAGCAGGAGCTGGGAGCAGGGAAATTGAGGGTGATTGAACTAAAGCCAGGTCTCTCATGCCAAGGAACCAGCACTGTGGAGGCTTCCCACTTGGAGCCTCTAGCCCTATGAAATCCAAAATTTAGACACTCGCCATCCAGTAGGTATAAGTGGTCAGGCATTTAGTGTTGACTAGAGAAGTATCAACAACCAACCGAGAGAAAAATGCGACCAGTCAGGTAAATAAGGGACTCTTGTCCTCTTCCCCTCTCCTGTCTCTTCCAACACAATGAAGGATTTGAGCCCAGAAGAGGAGAGTAGGAAGGGTTAACTGAGCTCATTTTGCTTCCGCATATCCCCACAGTGTAAGGGAGACAAAGGCAGAATAAAAGATCACATCATGCATCCTCTACCCTGAGACATACATACAGTCTGCAGTCCCTGGAGCCACAAGCCTGTCCTACAATAGAAAGAAATTTTTAATAAGATATGGGATTAGGATTTCAAAAAGATCATATTTCCAATAATCAAAGTGACCAGGAAATTGTAAAATTTTCCTAACATGTCATTAAGGTATCTGCTATCCAGCACGAAAGGGAGATTCAACATAGATCAACATAGGTCAATGGGGGGCTATGATAGCTGAAAAATAATAATTCAATGTTGTGCCCCAGCCAATAGTAATCCAGATATATCTGACTTAAAGATTTATCTCTATTAAATTAGTTGACTGAGTATAAATAACGAATTTATCTGGACAAAACTTGTTAAAAAGGCCTTCCTGATTGATGCTAGAACAACCTTTCCCACAAGGTGCAGGCCCTGATATGGTTTGGCTGTGTCCCCACCCAAATCTCATCTTGAATTGTAACTGTCACAATTCCCATATGTCATGGGAGGAACTGGGTGGGAGGTGATTGGATTATGGGGGTGGGTCTTTCCTGCACTGTTCTCATAATACTGAATCAGTTTCACAAGATCTGATGGTTTGAAAAATGAGAGTTTCCCTGCACAACCTCTCTTCTCTTGTCTGCCACCATGTGAGATGTGACTTTCACCTTTCATCATGATTGTGAGGCCTCCCAAGCCCCATGGAACTGTAATTTCAGTAAGCCTCTTTCTTTCATAAATTGCCCAGTCTCTGGTATATCTTCATCAGCAATGTAAAAACAGACTAATACATAAAAACAGACCCCATGACCTGGGACCCTTTGAACAGTGCTGGAGGAAGCATCTACAAGCTCTCAAAGCAAGTAGTCTTACAGAATAAGAGGGTTCAAGTAAAATGCATTTGTTGGGCCTCTATCCCCTTAACAGTAAAACAAAAAATATTGCAGTGTATTCTCTCTGATCATCTTAATTCCATGTTGTTTGCTTTTATAGAATAGCCACTTAATATTTTCCTCCTGCTTGTACATCTTTGGGATTTATCTCAGAAAGAATCATCCATTCCTCAAATACATCATGCCCATGCATGCCTATGAAGTTTAGCACGTTTCTCTCTTGCCTGACAATGCTTCTTTCCCACTCACCACCTAGAAAACACTCCCTCATCCTTCAAACTCAGCTTCTGTGAATCTTTCTCACCCCCTCCTCATGTGAGAATGCCTGCTGCCCTCCTCTGACTCCCACAGCACTCAGCTTATTCCTCCATGCAAAGATTTTTTTAACAGATTTTGAGTCATATCTACTGTCTTCGCTTTAACCCATCCCTCCTTTCAATAGAAAACCCAGATTCTGACCAGTTTACAAGCAAATCTCCATCATATAAACTTTAGGTAATGGAAGAACAAAAATGGTGAAAGCTATCAGAGGGGCTATGCTGATCCATATAGCAGAGAAATAACCTGAGAGGAAACGGAAGAGCATCAAGGAAGCCTGCATGAGCCAAGCTTGAGGGAGAGGTAAGGGGAGTTTTCAATGAAAGAGGAAAGAGCTTTCAACAAATGTTTACAATAGCAAAGACCTGGAACCAACTCAAATGCCCATCGACGATAGACTGGACAGGGAAAATGTGGCACATATACACCATGGAATATTATGCAGCCATCAAAAACGATGAGTTTGTGTCCTTTGTAGCGACATGGATAAACCTGGAAACCATCATTCTCAGCAAACTGACAGAAGAGCAGAAGATCAAACACCGCATGTTCTCACTCATAGGCAGGTGTTGAACAATGAGAACACATGGACACAGGGAGGGGAGCACTACACACTGGGGTCAGTTGGGGTGAAATAGGAGAGGGACGGTGGGGGGTGGGGAGCTGGGGAGAGATAGCAAGGGGAGAAATGCCAGATGTAGGTGATGGGGAGGAAGGCAGCAAATCACACTGCCACATGTGTACCTATGCAACAATTTTGCATGTTCTTCACATGTACCCCAAAACCTAAAATGCAATAAAATAAGTGGGGGAAAAAATGATGCTGGAATATTTAGATATCCTTATGCCAAATGGTACCTCTGTATCATAGCAACTTTGCAGATGTGAGATGTGTGAGTAGGAAAGGAAGCAAATGTTTTGTTACACTGTATAAATGAGACTGCTTTTGGCATCCTTTTTAAAAAATTTTTGTAGGTACATAGTAGGTGTATATATCTATGGGTTACACTAGAAATCTTTTGATACAGGTGTGCAATACATAATAATCACATCAGAGTAAATGCAGTATCCATCACCTCAAGCATTTATCTTTGGGTTACAAATAATCCAATTACACATTTAGTTATTTTTAGATGTACAACTAAGTTATTTTTTACTACAATCACCCTGTTGTGCTTTGGCATTCTTAAAGAACCTTCCATAGAGTTGAAATTGTTTTCAGTTATTCTACACTTCAACTATTGTGCCTTTGAACATGACTGTGTAGTGAGGTTGGGGCTTTATTCTGGTGACATCTGTCTTGTAAGTCTTAGCAACTTTAAATTTTTACTTTCATTTCTCTTTCCTACTTTTAACTGTCCACTCCCACTCCAGACTCTCCTTGAGAGCAAGAACCATGTCTTATTTATTCATTTCCCCTTCCCTAAGATCAGAATCTGATGACAGTAGTGAATAAATAATTCTCCCAGAAAATGAAACTTTTTCAGGAAAGCTACATACAGCCCACAATGGGTTCTAGAGGAATTGCCTGGTAACTCACCAAATGGATACACAGGGGAAAGTGTTATTTTTGGATGCTTGTCCTCTCCAAATCTCATGTTGAAAGGTGACTCCCTAACGGGAGTCATGGGGGTAGATTCCTCATGAATGGCCTGGTACCATCCTTGTGTTAATGAGTGAGTTTTCACTCTGTTAGTTCTTGTGAGAGCTGGTTGTTTAAAGAGTCTGGCTCTCACCATGTGACATACCTGCTTCCTTTGCCTTCCGCCATGATTGTAGGCTTCCTGAGGCCTCACCAGAAGCAGGTGGTGGTACAATGTTTCTTGTAAGTCTGTAGAATTATGAGCTAAAATAAACCTCTTTTCTTTATAAATTACCCAGCCTCAGGTGTTTCTTTCTAGCAATGCAAAACAAACTAACACAAAAGGCTTAAGGCCTCTGGAGTCAAACAGGTCTGCATTCTAATGCCAATTCTGCCACTTAGTAGCTGTGAGACTTTTTAAGTCTTTAAGTCTAACTCTTTAAGTCTCTCTAGCATTCACTCCACTGTAAAATGGTGGCACTCATTGTACCTCCAACGTAGAATCGTTATGAGAATTAAATGCTAACATATCTTAAATACTAAGTACAATACCTGACACATGCACGCATGTACAGAGAAAGATATATAAAGACATACTATATCTACATATATTCAATTATTTACAGACATACTCAGCTTTTGTTCTAAACTCTCCCTTAGAAATGCCCTTAGCTTTTAGATATGTATATATTAAATCTCGTATTTAATATATTATGTATGTGTATATTAATATACACATCAACAATAACATTATCACAGTTGTTTATAAGTATGTTTAATTGATTGAAAGAGAGCATTAGGCACATGAAACTTGAATGTATAAATCGCTTTAAACTATTAATGTAACTCATTTTGCATCATACGCATATCTGTCAGGCAAAGGTTAATAGACATTTATGAAATTCGGAATGCAATTAAGTCTCACAGGAATCTCAGCTGGAGGCCATGCCAGTTTCTATGGCAACCAAAGGGCTCAGGCAAAAAGTGGGGGAGGGGGAATTAATTTAAAGGCAAGATAAGCACATAAATATAGCTCTTGCCTACCTTTTCTTCCAAGCTCCAATAAACAATCTTTGCTGCCTTTAAGTTATTATGCAGAGTCGAGTATAAGTCAGATTGGTTTTTCATTTCCTAGAATTAAATACATTTTCCCAAATCTTTAAAGGTGATTTCAGTTTTGTAAAAATGTATCATTTCTCTGGATATCCAGTTTATAAGTGTGTCAGGTGTAGTCTCAAATTCCTCGATGGAAGAAAAGGAGAGGAGATAAAAAGAACAGAACAAGATGTTGAAGATGATTAGAGGATACTGTGAATAACCTTCTCAACACCAGCAAATGAGGCTTTACATCTGATCTCAGAAGTTGCAATCAGACCAAAGGGAGAAAATGTGGCTACAAACAAAATTGGTTTTCTTGTCACGAATTTTATAACATCACTGAATTGAAGGAAACTTTAGCAGCCACCTAGTCAAAAGATTTAATTTTATCACCAAAAACACTTAGCTTAAGTAGTTAACAAAATGCAAATGTGGCTGGAATTCAGGAATCTCAGACTCCTGACTGCAGCTTGCTTTGTGTTCCATACTCCACTTTCCTCTCCTTCACTTCTTTCTTGTATGTAGAATTCAGGGACATTGTTAACCATTTTCCATCACAAGTAGTTTCCAACTGTTGAATTTCCTGATCTCCATATTACTGCATATCATCTGATTTGTTTTTTAAGACCAGATGAATCTTACTTTGGTATACTCCACCTCAGCTCTTAACTTGGTTCACATTTGGCAAGCAACTTCCACTTTGCTATGAACATTGGTTTATGGAAGTTCTGCAATTGCTCATCTACTTTATGCTGTTAAGCCAGCAGCAACGTGTTCATTGGCAGTAACATGCACCTGTATGTGTCCCATGCAGTCTGTGTAAGGATAGCCTGGAAAAGAGAAGGGGCAGCGAAAATTCCCATAAGAGATACAAGATATTGACCAAAAATATGTATCACGGCTGTTTCAAATCCAAGTCTCTAAGAGGAAAACTTGCAAGTGGAAGTCATCTTCCAAGCTTTAAAACTGTGTTTGGGCTGTATTTGTTACAGAGTTATGAGGACCCCAAGATTTTGACAGTTAGGAAGATCAAAGTGCCAAAAGAAAGAACCAGCTGTGATGACAGTGGTTGGAGTGAAAACCTCAGGCTCACTTGGCTGGATCTCTTCTCATGAGTCTCTTCTGACTGCCCTGTGGTTGATCAGCTCTGGTAAAGCTGGGCTGGCTTGAAAAGTTTCTGCTCTGTGTACTTTTCCTCAGCACCAAGGTCATGGAATATTTGAGATTACTATAGTAAGCTTGTTGGAATGAACATCCAACTCCTGGGTTAAAGCGATTCTCCTGCCTCAACCTCCCAAGTAGCTGGAATTATAGGCACCCACCACCAGGTCCAGCTAATTTTTGTATTTTTAGTAAAGACAGGGTTTCACAATGTTGGCCAGGCTGGTCTCAAACTCCTGAGCTCAGGTGATCCACCCACCTGCCTCAGTCTCCCAAAGTGCTGGGATTATAGGTGTGAGCCACTGCGCCCAACCAACACTTGTAAAGGACACTTCCCTACCTACAGCCTCTACTGAATAGGTAGCCATGGCTTTTCATGTGACCACATCAATTTTCACATGCCCACTCAGTCCCAGATGACACAAAAGGCCACCACTCTAACATTTGGCCAAAGATCTGTGTGGTGTTGCTCAAATCGATAAACTGAGTCAATCAGACTAAATTTCCCAGAAATTTGGACCAAAACATGTGGAAAACAATTCATGTGTGATTGGTGGGAAATCTAGCTAAAAAAATCCAAACGGGCTGAGCTAGCTCCAATTAGGAGAAGAAGAAATCATGAGGAAGGAGGAGTCAGCTGGTAGCAGGTTAGAAAAGAGACATGAGGAGGGGAGCCAAGCCCACTGAGAGCAAAGCGCAGAACAGGAGACCCAGGAGCTGCTGCCACCAGGGTTCCTGGAGGCCTCCTAGAAACAGCAGGCACCAAATCTTGCTTATCCCACATTCCAGATAGTTCTTTCCAGCTCTTCCACTGCCACCTGGGCCCATTATTTTAAAATTAATTAATTAATTAGTATCCTCCCATTATTCAACATAAATTCTTAAACCCACTTCACATGCTCTAATTTGAGTAGATCTCTGCAACCAAAGAGACTAAAAAATTCTTGCTGGTTAACTAAGCCTCACTGTTGGCTTACAAAAATGGCTTTGTTCAAGTGTTGTAGTAACAGTTTATCTCAGTGTCTAGACCTGATAAGTTGTGTATAGCCAAACAGGCAGCAATTTGGTGGGTTGAGCCTCATTGATCAAAGATGTTCTCCCTTGCAAGCACAGCCATCTTCCCTGCCCTTGCCCATACACACACATACTCCTATACTATTTCCTGGAGTTTTTGGCATTATTACGTCTCATCCTGGCCAAGGCATTTTCTTTTCCCCATTTGCGAAGTTAACACATTAGTTAGCTAAGCCATTAAAAGGTATCTGCTTATATGATCAGACCTTTTCCTGTCTGTTAACATAAAAACAGTATATGAAATTGTAACTTAGGGATGCAGGAGTGGTTCAGTGAAGTTAATGGGACTGTAGAAATCAACTGAATTGCCAATGGCCAAATAAAGATCCCAAGAGAGCAGGAACATGGTTTTTACCTGTGGATCAGATATTACCACAATCCACAGAAAAGGCACAGGAAAAAAAAGCACTGCAGAATGTTAGAACCAGAAAAGACCTCTGAGATTACCCATTCCATCCATCTGAGGGTACAAGAATGGGCAGGATGGGCAGGTCCATGATACATGGACCAATATACACCATCCAATATATGCCATCATAATAAGGAGCCTTATGAGCAGAGTTCAGAGAGAACTCAAGAGCAGAACCTGCTTTCCTGGCTGAGACCTTCCCCACCACACACACAACCCCTGACAAAACTCAACCTTGTTATTCTATCTCACTCAGCCACTGGCAAAGTTTTATAAAGATATTGAAGGCCAATATGTTAGAAATAAAACTATCTAAAATAAGTGTGCTTCTCTCACCTACCTGAGGACAGTGGCATTCTAAAAGTAGAGGCTTGTTGCTTGAGAGGGACTTATCAAGACTCACAGAGGTTCTGTAACTCCACATTTCCCAGCCTGACCTTTCACAACCATGCAGGGTGATTTGCAAGGGTTGACTTATATTTACACATAGATAAAGATCAATGAAGCAAACTGCAGAACTTCTTTGTCAGTTTCTACTTTTCTAGCTTAAGTAGAGCTGCTTCTACCATACCTTATTACAGTTTGAGAGAAAAGCAGCTAATGACCATGAACTCTGATTTTCTGATTTGAAACTCCCACTCAGCCTCTGCTGATAACTGATGACTCTTGGCATTTTTTCTCTGTTTTCATTCTTTCTCCTTGTAATTCTCACAGGATGGTGACTCTCCCCTATGGTTGCTCCATTTTCTTGCCTTCTCTTTGTCACTCACACGATATACAAAGAGATGCTCTCACTTGGCTTTGCATTCTCAGGTTTATCCAGTAATTAGGTCCCTAAAAAAGTTTTCTGAGTATTTCAGGATATTTCCAGATGGCTGTGTGATTCATACTGCTAACTATTGAACAATTTTCATTGTTCCAAGCTTCTCTGCGAAAAGATTTTGAGGTATAATCCTTTAAAATTTCGGTTATAACAGCATCATAATAACCGTCATGGGTAATAAATTGCAAGTTTTCCAAGGCAAGTCTCCTGATGAGTTCTCAGTGAGTCCTTTTTAGGCCATACTTGCATTGTTTTAAAGAAATATCTGAGACTGGGTAACTTACAAGAAAAGAGGTTTAATTGGCTCACAGTTCTGCAGGCTAAGTGGGAAGCATAGCACTGGCATCTGCTTCTGGGGAGGCCTCAGGAAGATCTTACTCATGGAAGAATGTGAAACAGGGGCAGGCACATCATGGCCAGAGCAGGAGCAAGAGAGAGAGAGAGCGGGACAGGAGGTGCCACACATTTTTGAATGACCAGATCTCATGTGAACTCAGAGCAAGAGCTCACTTGTCACCAGGGAGATGGTCCGTCATTCATGAGGAATCTGCCCCAGTGATCCAAACACCTCCCACCAGGCCCCATCTCCAACATTGGGGATTACATTTCAATATAAGATTTGGGTGGGGACAAATATCCAAACTATATCAGTTTTCAATGTTATTCAGTAATTTCTTTGAATTATCCTGGAAAACTTCAGTTGCCTTTGCAAAGTTATGCAATAACTGTATAGAAAGTATGCTAATATTACAATGGTAACTGCATTGCATTCCATAAATGAAATGCTGGGTATGCTTCACTGCAGTCTAGTTCTGTGGCAGTTGATGCTTGATAGAATGAAACTACAACATTCAGTCTTTCTGAGGAGCACCAAACCAAGAACCTAGAGACTAGGTTCCCAGCACCAGCAACTAGCCATGTGACCTGGGACAAGATATTTAACTCCTCTGGGTCTTGATTTTGTAATTTTTCCAAGTGGGGGGGAATTTCAAAGTTCTCTAAAGTTTGAAAGATAGCTTTGAAATTCTATCATGATGAGATGAAGGAAGGACTTTAGAATCACAAAGTGCTTACAAATCATTGTTCAATTCAATAAGTGTTTATTGTGGACCCTAGGGCAGAATACTAGAAAAGAAACTACGAGAGAACAAAGGGCGAAACAGGACATGACCTCTGTCCTCTACTTTTCCCCAGCCTAGTGGAGAGGAGGGATGAGGTGGAAATCAACAACCACAATGCATTCACTCAAAAGGGCATCCTGCGGAAGCAGCGCTGGCCCAGACTGAGGCAGCTATACCTCCATGACTGCACCCCAACTTGACCCTCTGGTCCAGCTGATGTGTAATCAGCAGCCATGAGGTTGTAGCTGCAAGTGGAAATCATATGACATGGAATGACATAGGGTGATACGTTCCTGAGAGATATTCAAGGATTGCAGATGACAGAACAAACAAATCATTTGAGAAATCAGTAAAATTTGGAGGCAGGGGAAGCAACTGGTTTCCTCATCTATATCTTGGCTGGTTGTTATGTTGTCCAGCAATATGAATAGCCAAGGATCTGACAGGAATAAAGAGGACTATAACTCAGTTTGGAAGGAAGAGGAGGTGGAGGATGAAAACAGCATGAATCTTGGGGAAAAGAAGACTATTATTAGGAAGGAGTGGTAACCAGTGATCTGAAGCAGCAGATGTCTGATGCCTTTGAACATGATGTCTACCAGCAGTCTGTGGACACTTCAATAAGCACAAGACCAGCTGAGCCTCTGTGATAAAGACCACTGATACTCACTGCCATCAGCTCACTGCATCATCCCAATGGCTCTGAACAACTGATTGCAGCTATGAGTCCTAATAAAAAGAGAAGGAAATATACACTGAATAAAGTATAACTATAGAGCTGGGAAGCAGGCTGTAAAATTGGCTGAAGGATAAGCCCCCAAGCAAATCACTGCTAACCCTTATCTAAGCTCCCAGGAATCCTGGAGCTATCTCCTTGTAAAAAATGGGTCACACAATTCCAGGATTTTCATCTTACCAGGGTTATCTCCATCCCAAGCCAATAGATTGATGTTAACCCTATGTTAGTTTTCTAGTCTCTGAAACTATTAGATCATTGAAAAAGCGCCCCTGGAACATCTTATGAAATGCTGTGGTTGTGGATTTTTGTGCTGTTTACCATACCTGGCAACAGAAGTGAAAGCATTCGTATACACGTGGCCTTCATTACATCTCTGTGAGAAAATCTCAGAATCACTGGACTGCATCCTGCTTTTCTCTCTGCTTCCATATCCGCACTTTCCATCCCCACTTCTGAATCAGGAGCAGAGTTGTGTGATATATTTACTTTTTCCTTGTGTGAAAAACCGCAAGGAGAACTTACCTCCCTAGAACCTTTGAAGAGGTGACATAGCCACAAGTGGTAAGTGTTGAGCATGTTTTGAGGGCCTGTGTTGGGCAGATACCTTTGAGCTTCTGTGGTAAACAGACTATGAGGTTTAGCCAACACCTTCGGCAATGTCTTTCCTGGGAATAACTCCGGAATAGCAGCATCATTCTTTTACACAAGGATATAAATAAATAGAGATCTAGAAACCATCTGGGGTGACAAAACAAGCCATGTTGGATTGAGACCTGTGGGCCATGTGAGGCTGTGTGCAGAGTAGAGGGGAACAGTCAGAGGTGACCCCAGCACCTTTCCACCAATATGGTGCAAGGGTCGGAGGGCACAGGGAAAGAGGAAAGGAATCCAAGGAAGATTCCTATCCACAGTTTTTATAGATGTCATCTCACCACTTGTCCTCCCTTTCCCTGCTCCCCAGAGAAATAAGAGGGAAGCTATAGTCCTTGGGGCTTCTGTCTCCATTGACAAAGGCTCAGGCACAAATGTGACTGCTCAGAGACTGGCCAGGGAAGGAAAAGAGGGCAGGCCTGAGAGCTGTGACCTATGCAAGAGCAACATTTAAGGAGCTGGTGAACCAGGAGCAGAGCACCTAACTAAACTCAAAAAGCCCGACCAGGTGGTCCAGGGACAGCCAGAGTGAGTGGAAAGAGGAAACAGGTGTGGGCCAACAGCATCATTTTCCACAGGGATCCTGGTGACTCTAGATGACTTTCCACTGAAATTCACATTACAAAATCAGTTAACCTTTGGTCAAGACTATGCTATACTCTAAAGGAGAATTTTGCTCTTGGGGTAATATATAAGTAAAAGGTCAAAGTGAACTATTTGATGCAATGGAATAGGGAATCCACCCTTTGTATATTGTTACAGTTGTTTATGTAAGAAGTTGTCATTGAAATGAACTTGGCAGTTTTTGCTCCAGCATTTTGTATGAAAATTGTAAAACAGACAGAAAAGTTTTAAAATTTGTATGGTGGACATCAGTATATAATTGCCAATCTCTGGCTACATTTGTTTCATTCAGATATGTATCTACTAATCTGTTTTCTTTTTATCCACTTTTTGAAGGTATAATTTATATGCCACAAAATTTACCCATCCTAACTATGCCTGATTAGTTTTACAAAAACTATACAATTGTGCAACCGATACCACAATTAGTCTCCGCTTCCACTCCCTCTCTCAGCCCTAGCCAACTACTGATCTTTATGCTTCTATAGTTTTGCCTTCCCTAGAAATTTCTTACAAATGGAATCATACAATACGTATCCTTTGGTGCTTGGCTGTTTTTTAGTTAGTATAATGTTTTTGAGGTTTATCGATACTGTTATATACATTTCTTTTCATTCCTGAATAATATTCCATTATATGCACATAACTACACGTTTATTATTTCATTAGTAAATGGATATTTGTTAGTTTTTTTCAGCTTGGAGCTATTATAAATAATCCTACCATGAGTCTATATAAGCATATATTTTTGTTTCTCTTGGGTCGCTATCTGTGGGATTGTGATTAGTGAGGTACGTGGTGCTTGTATGTTTAACATTTTAAGAAAGTGCCACGTGTTCCATTTTACAATTCACTAGGCAGTATGTGAGGTTGCCGGTATCTTCCTCACTACTACTTGATATGTAGTATTCATATCAAGTAGTATTTTATTTTTTATTATAATCGTTTTAGAGGGCATAAAGTGGATCTCATTGTGGGTTTAATTTGCATTTCTATAATCACTAATGATAATGAGGATCTTTCCATGTGCTTACATGCGCTTATTTTTTTTTTCAATTCTTCTTCTTCTTCCTCTTTCTTTCTTCTTTCTTCTTCCTTCTCTTCTTCCTCTTCCTCCTCCTCGTCCTCCTCCTCTTCTTCTTCTTCTTTCTTCTTTCTTCTTCTTGGTCTTGGTCTTATTCTTCTGTCCAGGATGGAATGCAGGGAGTGCAGCTCACCATGTCCTCAAACTGCTGGCCTCAAGCCACCTTCCCACCTCAGCCTCTAAAGTAGCTAATACTACAGGTGCACACCACCATCCCTGGCTAGTTTTTTATTTTATTTTCATTTTGTAGAGATGGTGTCTAACTACGTTGCCCAGGCTGATATTGAACTCCTGACTTTAAGCAATCCTCTTTCTGGGATTACAAGTGGGAGCCACTATGCCTAGTCTTCATCTATTTTTTAGTTGGGTTGTCAGCCTTCTCACTACTGAGCTGCAAAGGTTCTTTATATATCCTAAATTCAAGTCCTTTTTGGATATACAATTTACAAATATTTCATCTAGTTTGTGGTTTGTCTCTTCCTTTTTTTTTTTGGAGATGGAGTCTCACTCTGTCACCAGACTGGAGTGCTGGAGTGCAGTGGAGCAATCTCGGTTCACTGCAACCACCACCTCCCAGGTTCAAGTGATTCTCCTGCCTCAGCCTTCTAAGTAGCCAGGACTACAGATGTGCACCACCATGCCCAGCTAGTATTTTTGTATTTTTAGTAGAGACAGGGTTTTACCATGTTGGCCAGGATGGTCTTGATCTCTTGATCTCATGATCCACCTGCCTCAGCCTCCCAAAGTGTTGGGATTTCTCTTCATTTTATTAATGATTTCTTCATTTTATTAATGATTTCTTTTAAATAACAAAAGTTTAATTTTGATATCAATTTATTATTTTTTCTTATAAGGATTGTGCTTTTGGTGTTTTAAGAAGTCTTTACTTAAACCAAGATCATAAAGATTTTCTTCTATAATTTTTCTATATATAAGTTTTATAGTTTTAAGTTTTACATTTTGATCTATGAGCTACTTTGAATATATTTTAGTGTGGTGTGAAGAAAAGGTCTAAGTTTTTTTTAACATAACAATATTCAATTTTTAGCACTCTTCCTCCAGGTTTCACCACTTGCCCTCTGTTTTTTGTTCCAGCCAGACTGATAGTTCTTCAATGCATGAACAGCCATATTCCTTCTCAGATGCATGAACAGCCATGTTCCTTCACAGACCTTCTGAATCGGTCTGTGCCAAGTCTCTTTGCAGAGGTACGTATTCATCCTTGGTACCTGTCTTCTTCGATTTGGCTTACTTCCACTTATTGTTCTGCTTATTAAAGTATGCAATCACTTTCTAAATTTCCTTCACCATCAAATCATGAGTTCTTAGAATAGAGACTCTTAGCTGGGTGTGGTGGTGTATGCCTGTAGTCCCAGCTACCAGGAAGGCTGAGGCAGGAAGATCACCTGAGCCCAGGTGGTCAAGGCTGCAGTGAGCTGTGATTATGTCACTGTACTCCAGCCTGGATGATAAAGCAAAACTCTGTCTCTTAAAAGATAAATTAATTAAAAAAAAAATTAAAGAAAGAGAGATTCCATCTTTTTTGTTTCTCCCATATCCTCGGATCCTAGAGCAGTGCCTGCCACATGGTAGGTCCTCAAATAGCATCTGTGCAAGAAAGAATGAAAAGGTCTTTCTGGATTAATGAACAATAATAATTTATTTACTTGCTATTCCTCATGAATGTCAAGCTACTTGCATTTCAGAGATTTTATTTAATTTCATGCATCCAGTGCTTACTACATACATCCAGTGCTTAACACATGATAAGTATTCATGAATATTTATTGATAGAATGAATTTATTGAATGCCTATTACTCAGGATGCACTAGACATAATCATGGGTAAGGTATTCATGATCCCTGAATATTTTTAAATCTTGCATTTCCTATGTATAATATTTTTTGATATTTCAGTCAGATTGTAAGCAATATTTTCTTCTTGTTTCAGGTTACAATTTTCTCATTGAGTACTTGAACCAAAAGCAATAACAGTTCAATGATTTAGTTTGTACAAGTAAATTTGTTTTTCATAATTTTAGTACATATGTAGATTTGGTTTTAATTAGAGTAGTCAGGTATCTTGTTTGCAAATTTAAAAAAAGTCTATAACTCGGGGGACGGATCCAAGATGGCCAATTAGGAGCAGCTCAGGATGGCAGCTTCCAGTGAAAGCGCAGAAGGTTAGTGGACACCACATATCCACATGGATTTTTATTGCCCACAGACCAGCAGATTCCCAGGTGGAGGAGCCCCACAGGTAGCCAGTGTGGCTGTTTTGGCTGGCATGGCCATTTCGGTCCGAGCTACTGTTTTGGCCAGCGCACCAGCATGGCGGCAGTTCTCCATACAAAATATATGGGTCCGGGCACCATTTTAGCTGGCAATTGGAACTCAGGGAAGACAGAGTCACCCATTCAACTGATAGAAAATGGAACTGAAACAGGGAGTCAGGCCAGGAGATTCCCAAGCAAAAAAGCGCCATGAATCTCAGCGCGGCTGTTTCAACTGGCACAGTGGGTCACCGCACAGGAAATCACACAGATCCCAGGACCTTTTTAAGAGGCAACTGGAACACCTGGGAGACAAAGAAAAAAAAAAAAAAAAAAAAAAAAAAAAAAAAAAAAAAAAAAAAAAAAAAAAAAAAAAAGATACAAAAAAAAAAAAAAAAAAAAAAAAAAAAAAAGGCTCTGATGTGGGAAGCCAGATGATCAGGCTCGGCTGGTCCCACCCCCACAAAAAAACAGCAATCTGAAACACTCTGGATCGAGGGTTTCACAGCAAGCAAAGCTGAACTCGGGATGGTCCAGCTCTGTGGGGAAGGGGCGTCCACCATCACCGAGGCACTCCATCACTACGGAGGTAGTCCGCCATTGCTGAGGCAGCCAGCCATTGCCAAGGCAGCCTGCCATTACAGACAGAGTCTGCCATTACACAGGTGGGCCACCATTGTCGAGGCAGTCCTAACTACACCAGTATAAACAGGATGGCAGGGAAGTTCACACGGCAGCTGGGCAGAGCCCACAGCAGCTCAGCAAAGCCTCTGCAGGCAGACAGTGACTAGGCTGCCTCCTCGCTGGGCAGGGCAGCCCTGAAAAAAGCCAGCAACACAACAGAAGCTCAAAAATAAAGCCCTAACTTCCCGGGACAGAGCACCTGGGAAAAAAAAGGGGGGAGGGGTTTATGAGTTCAGCTGTAGCAGGCTTAAACGTACCTGCCCAGCAATTCTGAATGAACAACGGAGCTCACAGCTCAGCACTTGAGCTCCTATAAAGGACAGACTGTCTCCTCAAGCAGTTCCTTGACCCCGTATATCCAAAGAGTCACCTCATTAAGGAGAGCTCAGACTGACATCTGGCAGGTATCCTTCAGGGACAAAGGTAGCAGAAGGAACTGGCAGCAACCCTCACTTTTCTGCAGCTGCTGCAGGTGATCCCCAGGCAAGCAGGGCCTCGAGTGGACCTCAGCAGAGGGGCAAGACTGTTAGAGGAAAACTAAGAAACAGAAAGAAATAACTTCATCATCAACAAACTGGACATCCACTCAGAAACCCAATCTGAAAGTCAACAACTACAAAGATGACAGGTGGATAAATACACAAAGATGAGAAAAAACCAGCACAAAAAGGATGAAAACACCTGAAATCAGAACACCTCTCCTCCTACAAGGGATCACAACTCCTCACCAGCAAGGGAACAAGGCTGGATGGAGAATGAGTGTGATGAATTGACAGAATCAGGCTTCAGAAGGTGGGTAATGAGAAACTTCTGTGAGCTAAAAGAACATGTTCTAACCCAATGCAAAGAAACTAAGAACATTGAAAAAAGATTTCATGAAATGCCAACGAGAATAAACAACTTAGAGAGGAATATAGGTGAATTGATGGAGCTGAAAAAACAACATGAGAACTTTGCGAAGCATACACAAGTTTCAACAGCCGAATTGACCAAGCAGAAGAAAG